>NW_008351346.1:54159-84774 GCF_000622305.1 Nannospalax galili | reverse complement strand
AAAAAAAAATCTAGTTGTACAATTTAGAATGGTAAGGAAAAGAGTTTAATAGTTACAGACAAACAAAAATATTCCAAGTTTAGTTCACTATGGCTTGGGTAAAAATGTATGGGGTTATGAAAAAAACTTTTTTATTTTAGAATTATTCATTTTAGAGATACCCATCATTGAAACTTCGGTTAGTCATTTCAAAGCTCATCAAAACTGGACAAAGAAGGAGGCAAAGATATTTCCTAATGAGCAAAACTGATTGGCCAAACCAATTAGCAACTAATCAACCAGGAGAACACAGCGAGCTAGTAGCCACAGGGAATGGTATTCTGGTAAGTTCAAAATTAGTTTTAGCTACAGAGTCAAAAGTCTAAGTACTTTGTTTGACATTCTGATTAAAAGAAGATATTTCCAAGTAAAGAAGAGCATATGGTAAGAGCTGGAACAGTTAGAAGGCCACACCGTTGTTGTACAAATCAAGTACATTTGCACAATTGTAAATGTTAATACCCGAATCCCATTGATGCTGCTAACAATTGCCCCAGAACAACAAATGTTAAAGAGTACTATCCCAACAAGTCATGATGAATGGCCTGTCTAAACACAGCACAGCAATTAAGGGCATAGTCTCTGAAGCCAAACTTTCCAAGATTAAAAATCCAGAGCCATTATTAACTAAGTGGCCCCAGGTCAGTTACATCCTATCCTGGATTGTCAACTTGACACACCTGAGAAGAGAGAACCTCAACTGGGGAACTTCCTCTATTGGATTGGCTTTGTGGACATGTCTATGAGACATTTTCTTGATTGTTGAATGATGTGGGAGGACCCAGTCCATTGTGGGTGGTGCCGCCCCAGGGCAGGTGGTCATATGTTGTATAAAAAAACAAGCTGAGTAGGAGCCAGAGGAGCAAACCAGTAAGCAGTGTTCCTCCATGGTCTGTGCTTCACCTCCTGCCTCTGGGTCCTGCCCTGAGTTCCTGCCCTGACTTCCCTCAGTGATGAACTTGTGACCTGGGAGATGTAAGATAAAATAAATCCTTTCCTCCCCAAATTGGTTTTGGTCAGTGTTTTTGTCACAACAATTGAAAGCAAACTAATACATCTCCTATCTCTTTGTCCCAGGTCCAATGCCTGTAAAATGGAGAGTTCTGTAAGAGGACAATCCTCATAAGATTGTTACAATTCAAAATACATAACATATATATGATACTTGCAAGTTAATATATGGATATCACTTACTATTGTGAGCTATGAAGACCTTTGCAATCATCACATCAAGCATGTACTTGGGTTCTAGCGTTAACTTTGCCAATGTGATCTTGCTGTGTGATCTTTGCCAAGCAGTGAGGACTCTAGCTCTCATTCTCATCTGTAAAATGACGCTAATTAAATGTGTTTGTGTATAGCAGGTACTGCACAGACTGTCCAGAGCATATTGGACATTAAATGGATAACTATTTTCCTTTCTCCTCTTTGCTGCCTGACTTTCTTCCTCCTTTTCTTCATATTTTTGTTGCTACTCTATAATAGAAGAGTAAACTAAAAGATAAAGGAATGCATTTTGTTTATCCTTCCATCTTAAAGCATTCATTAATCAATGTTAAGTACTGTACTGGGGTCTGGGACTCCTCTGCTCAAGGGAGTGTTCACTTGCAATAATCTGACCTCTTTAACTAAAATAAATGCTTTCAGCACACAGAATGAGGCACAGAGAAATGCTTGAACCAGAAGCTTCTGACCTTGGCTGTACTGGCATTGATAGCCCCTTGGAGTTGTTCTGGAAGTCAGTCTTCTATGTATCTGCTTTCTCAGGCCTGTGAGGTCAACCTATTCCTTTATCTCCTTTGACTGTTCCAAGAGCCTGAGATACTTCTAGATAACCCCTTATCATCTTAGCTACTGCCTCGTCCTATAGGATTATACCTAAGTGTCTAACTAGATAAACCCTCTGCCCTCCTTCACCTAGCCCTCCTCTTCTCCATCTCTCCCCTTCTTCTCATCCTCTATTTTGAAAATCTTTTTTTAAAGTAGCTCGTATAGTGGTAGGTTTTCATATGGCTTATTCTAAAGGCCTTTGGTGTTAGTTATCCTTCCCTGTACTCCCTCCTCTTCCCTAAACTCCCATTCTCCACCCTCTACAGCACTTCCTACTTTATTACCTTATAACAGGGGGGCCTTGACTCTACTAGATACATTAGACTTGCAAAGTAAAAGCCAAATTCCAGGAATGAACTACCACTTTTGAATCTGTTGACCAGGTATCCCATAGACCCTCAAACAATACTGGCTGTTGTCCCTGCTCTTGGTTACCCACCAGAACCTTGTGGTAAGACCCTATTTCTGAAGACACTCTGTATGTGAACTCTAGAACAAACAAGGAGCAATCAATCTGGTACTGCCTTCAAAGCCTCATCTCTACTGTCTGTCTTTTGTAGTGCTAGAAGCTGCTATGCAGTTTACCTGAAGAGAAAATTAATCATCAACCTTACCCAGCTCTGAATTCTGCCATCCACAACAAATGGTCTGGATGATATGCCCAGTGGTGCAATAGTGGCACAAATATCATAGGCGTAACCAACTACTTTCTACTTGCATTTAAGGTCTACGTCATAGGAAGAAGCCCATACCTGATATTGGTATTAGACCTAGGAACCAAGGCTAGACAGACCACAGGCCATGGGAGAAAGCTTAATACAATTAGTTTGCTAAATAGATACAGCATTAAACTTATTTCTAATAACTTACTGTCACATCCTTGTATTAATGCATCTCCCAACTCTCATCAGAGAAGCTTCCTTATACAGCAGATGGCAATTAATACAGGGAACCACAACTGGCCCCAATGTAGAGAATTAGAGGCTACAGACTGCTTATCCCTGAACAGAACACTATATCAAACTTCTGTCCCACAAGACTCAGGGATCATCACAGAAGAGGAGGCAGAAAGACTGTAAGAGCCATAGCAGGTGGAAGACCACAAGGAATCAGTTTTCCAGAAGGCTAGTCAGTTACTCATATGAACTCACAGCAGTGCTGACAGCATGCACAAGTCCCATGTAAGCTCAAGTCAGATGAAATCCCAGCATAGACATGGGGAAGTGGGAAAGAAATTCCAACCTTATGTGAGGAACTATTGGCAACTGATGACTTCTAGGAAGGGGAGATTCACTCTCACTTAAGGGTGAGACTGTTAGTAGGTTGGCCAGGCTCCAATGGATGAACCCACACTGAAGGGCGTTTGATGACACAAACCTGACTCTATAGCCCATATATATGTCTGTGTGCATATTAGCAAACAAAAATTTGGCAGGGGGTTAAAAGGGAGGTACAGATATGTGAGAGGACCTAAATATGATCAAAATATATTATATGACATTCACAAAAATTTAAAAATTAAAAATATTTAAAATATATAATATTTTAATTACTTCTTTGAGAATTTCACACATGCATACAATGTGTTTTGATCATATTTATCTCTATTCCTTCCCCTAACTCCTCCCAGATCCCCTACTCCTTAACTACCTCCAGACTTCACATCCCCCTTTTGCTTAATAACCTATCAAGTCCAAATTGTGTTGCCATATACCCATGTGTGCAGGGCCATCCACTGGACTGTGGTTCATGTACCAGGGGCACACCCTTGAAGAAAACTGACTCTCCCTCTTCCAGAAGCCATCTACTGTCATTAGATCTTCAGCTAGAGTGGGGGCTCATGAACCCCTCTCCCCTCCATGTTATAATGTTGACTGGCTTTGAACTTGTGTAGGTCTTGTTCATACAACCACAGCTGCTGTAAGTTAATGAGTGCAGAGGTCCTATCATGTCTAGAAGGCACTGTTTTGCTCTGGTCCTCCTGACCTCTGGCTTTTATAATCTTTCTGTTCCCTCTTTCAAGATAGTCCCTTAGCCTTTGGGGAAAGAGGTATGATATACATGTCCCTTTAAAAATTTTTTTAAATGTTATGTATATGCATGTATTACATACATGTAGGTAAGTGCACCTGTGTTGTACAATGCCCACAGAGGTCAGAGAGGCTATGGGATTCCCCTGGTACTGGAGTTACAGACAGTTGTTAGCTGCCATGTGGGTGCTGGGATTCAAACCCAGGTCTTCTGCAAGAACAACCAGAATTCTTAAACGTTGAGCCATCTTTCCAGCCCCTACATGTCCCATTTTTGACCAATCACTCCTTAGACACTTGTTCTCTTCACTACAACCATTTGTGAATCTGCATTAACTATGATCCACTGTACAAAGAAACTATTTCAATGACGTCTGAGAGCTACACTAATTTATGGGTGTAGAGAAATGGATTTGGAGTTCAGCTTTTTTCTATGTCCATTTAGTAAAATAGTAGTAGGTTCACCTCTGTGGCCTATGAGTTTCCCAACCACAGGTTCTTGGAAAGATTTACAGTAATAGGCATGCATTTCTTCCTGTGGAGTGGACATTAAATCCAATCAGAAAGTGGTTGGTTACCCCTATCAAAATCATGCCACCGTTGCACCCATGGGCATATCTTCCATGCCAGTTGTTACTGTAGCTCACAGGATTCACATCTGGATAAGACTGTTGGTGACTGTTTTCTCCCAGCACCATGCTGCTGGGAGAAAACATGGTGCCTTCCAGTACTATGAAAACTAACCAGCAGGAAGGAAGTTTCCTGTTAGTACCAACTTCATTTCTCTATGTCCTGTGACCAAAGTTTGTTATGTCTTCAGAAATAGAGTCTTATCACCAAGTTCTGGTGGGCAACCAAGAGCAATAACAGTAGGCTGTATTGATTTGGGGGAGTATATTGCCTCCAAAAATTGACTTTTTCACTTAGCTATATACATTTGTAGTTCTATAATATATTTTCTTGGCTTGAAAGATCATCTCTTTTTGTTGCAAAATTATATTTCATTGCATGTATAGTCCATTATATCAATTCCATAATTTCTTTTTACATTGATGTAGTAAAGGGCATACTGGTTGCTTCCAGTTTGAGGTGATTATAAGTAAATGTGCTGTGAATATTTGTGGGCAAGATTTTGTGTGGTCATAAATTTTAAATTAAATTAACTTGACAGTAGTAGCATAATTACTTGGTGGATGAGATTATGCTTAACTTTGTATAAAAGTGATCAACTATCTTTTAGAATGGCTGGACCATTTTACATTTCTCTCTGTAATGAATAAATATTCCTATTGCTCTGAATCTTCCCTGGTATTAAGAATTGTCATGTTTGGGGACCTTTTTCATTTTCCTACATATAAACTGTGTATCACTGTTCAATTTGCAGTTCTCTGATGACAAGTAATATTGAGTGAGTCTTCATATGGTTGCTTTTGCCTTGCATCTTCTGAAGTGATGTGTTATGTTCAGATATTTCTCCACCTATCTTTTTTAACAAGGTGAATTTTTATTATTGCGTTTTAATAGTTCTTAATATATTTTGCATGTAAGTCCTTTACCAGACAGATTTGCATTTTGCAAATATTTTCTTCCAAGATATTTCTTATCTTACCTGTGTCTCACAAAATACTATTTGATTTTAATAAACTTATACTTTAAAAAAATGTTTTATTTATTATTTTTATTTTATGTATATGAATGTAATGCCTGAATGTAGATAGGTGCACCCATGTCATGCAATGCCCACGGAAGTCAGAAATGGGCATCAGATCTCCTGGAACCGGAGTTATGGATGGTTGTCAGCTGCCGTGTGGGTGCTAAGATCTGAACCTGGGTCCTCTGCAAGAGCAGCCAGTGCTCTTAACCATCAAGCCGTCTCTCCAGCCCCATCTCTCTCAGAGATGATATTTAGGGTGTTGCGTTTAAAAATTCACCGCCAAGCCTAAGTCATACAGAATTTCTCCTGTTTTCTAGAAATTTTCAAGTTTCACATTTGACATTTGGGTGTATAATCCATTGTTAGTTAATTTTTGTGAATAATCTAAGGTATATTCTAAACTTACATATTTTTGGCATGTGATTTTCAGCTGTTCCTGTACCATTTATTGAAAAGATTGTCTTTTCTCCATTGCTTTTCCTTTGCTCATTTGTTAAAGATCAGTTGACTCTATCTGGTGGATCTACTTCTGTGCTCAAGGCATTCTGTTCCCTAGGTTATCTGGCTTTTCAGCTAATTCTATGCTGTTCGGATTTTTTCAATAGTAAGAGCTGCACCCAGAGCCTCACACATGTTGGCAGGTGCTCTTTGGCTGATTTACATCTTTGTTCCTTTTGAAAATTTCGAGATAGGGTCCCACCCCTCCAACTTGTTTAGGCTGGTCAAGAACTTGCAATCCTCCTGTGTCCAGCCTCTCAAGTAACTGAGATCACAGGCATGTATCACCATATCTTGCTGAGAATTGTCTTTAACTGAATCTTAGCATGATACACTTTAAAGGAAATGAATCACAAGTGCTCAGCTCAATGAATAGTCACATATGTGACCATCTCCTGAAAGAGGAAACTGTGTTACCAGCACCATGGAAACTTCTTGTGTTTCTCCTTCTATCCCTTCAACTTCAAAGATAAATACTATTCTGGCTTCCAGTAGTATGTGTTAGTTTTACCTTTGAAAAACTTCACATACATATAATCATAATGTCTCTGTTTAGCTTCTTTCACGCAACATGATGCTCTTAGGAATCATTATAAAATAAGGCTTATCACAGCAATCAGTGTTTTTTTAGCACCTTTATTGCAATAGTGCTGCTACGAAGATTCCTGCACATGTCTTTTAGTGTGTGTGTGTGTGTACAGCTCAATGAATAGTCACATATGTGACCATCTCCTGAAAGAGGAAACTGTGTTACCAGCACCATGGAAACTTCTTGTGTTTCTCCTTCTATCCCTTCAACTTCAAAGATAAATACTATTCTGGCTTCCAGTAGTATGTGTTAGTTTTACCTTTGAAAAACTTCACATACATATAATCATAATGTCTCTGTTTAGCTTCTTTCACGCAACATGATGCTCTTAGGAATCATTATAAAATAAGGCTTATCACAGCAATCAGTGTTTTTTTAGCACCTTTATTGCAATAGTGCTGCTACGAAGATTCCTGCACATGTCTTTTAGTGTGTGTGTGTGTGTATGTGTGTGTGTGTGTTTCTTCTAAGTGTATGAAATGAATGGAATTGGTAAGATATGCATCTTACCAATTGGTAAGATATACAGTTTCTGTAGATACTGCAAAACGCTTTTTCAGAAGTGACTGAACTGAGTTACATGTGCATGTTCAGTGTGGGTTGGGCATAGGGCTTTATTAAAGCTTCAGGATGATTCTCAAGTTCATCCACATTTGAGAACCACTGTTTTAGGAATTTCTCAGAAGCCCCCACTTATTGACCTAGACCCTCTATCCTAATAGCTTCTCGTAAAATTTCGGATGTTTCTCATCATTTATTTGTCCTTCCAAGCATGGCGCCATTGAGCCACTCTTGAAATCACACACACACACACACACACACACACACACACACACGCACACGCACACGCACACGCACATGCACACACACTCACGCAAAACAACAACAAAAAAATAGTGATATTTTGAATAGGATAACTTCACAAGTTTTCTAATCTTAACACCTCTAAGGACCCTACCTCACTTATATTTGATGACACAGAACATATCACATGGACTTCCTCTCAAACATATATAGACTTACATGTACAGATAGTGCAAATTCTCTAGTAAGTTCAAACAACCCATTACTCTGCCATGTAAAAATGTTCTCAGTAGCTCTGAGGTTTGTCAGCAGAAACAGCCTGGCCCTCAGACAGATCCTGAAAGGGACAGATTTGTTTGTATTATAGTTTAGAAGGACACAGATATGAGTAGATAAATATTAATTGATCTTTTGAAAGCAGCATTCGTTCATGCTTTCTCTGTGGCTTAGCAACCAGATCTTGCACACGTGAAAGGAACATCACATGGACACTGAATCCTCAGAGCAGAGAAGGAAGGCCAGATACTGCTCAAATGCCATGCAATGAAATTTTGTTATAGCGGCTGCATTTCTAAGAATCATGATCTTATTTTTGCCATAGCTAGGGACAGATTGGTTTCTCTGAAGTAAATTAGCAAGCAAATGCAGCGTGCTTCCTATAGCAAGAGAAAAAGGAAAACAGCCCACAGAGCCCCTGCCTCTAAGCTGGTTTTTCTGAAGCTTTTTGAGGGTCAACAGACAGACATCTTTAATTTAGAAAGAAATGGGATGTTTGAGTTGGAAAGGGAGACGTGAACTTTGTAGAATTTTGTAGACCCTCACAGCACTGTACTAGAGCGCAGCTTCGTGTCAGTGCACTAACACACGTGCATTTACACCCATGTGGTCAAATTAAAAGGGGACTCACTCTTCTTTCCAGGTCAATACCAATCTATGGCATTCAAGATCCTCCTCAGCCCAGCTTCAATGCTGTTCCATCCCACATTTCTCTCTTTTCCTTCCACCCACGGCGTTATCTTGTCAATTGTTCATTTTAACTTAAGCCTGCTCTAGAGTTTCACAATTTTGTGACTTCTGTACTATTTCCTCCTGATTAGACGCCTTTCTTCTTCCTTTTCATTCTCCATTTTTATTTATCCAAGGTTTTCTTTCAAAGCTAGCCAAAATGCTGCCTCCTCCTGGAAGTCTTCCTTAATTTCCCAGTAGTAGAGGCGTTTCTTTCTCTTTGCCCCATAGTATTCCTTCATACTTGTGTTTAGTACTTATTTCATAGTTAGCATGTTTACATCCCTTCATTTGCTATGTGGTAAGCGCTTAGAAGCCAGATTCCATCTTGTTTATTTGAACCTTTTTTTTCATGTACTTGGAGAATGAAATATCTTGAATATAGGCAATATTTTAAACTTGAGTTGTCAAAAGAAAAAGAAAAGAGAATGATTTGTGGCCCTATGCCAAACATTCTAGAGGATCTCTTGGAGAAAAAAACTAGTATAAAATGAGTCATTTACTAGGGTATAAGAGTGATTTTCTTTTGTAGTTACTCTCACAACCATGTGCTTGTGACCAGGGAATTTTAGCTATGCAACATTCCCCCCACTAATCTCGGTGCAGACTCCCACCAAAATCAGCTATGATTGAGCATCAATTCCTGACTTCAGGAGAATTGACTTCACCATGGCTGCACATAGAAAGAGGTCAAGAACCAGCACGGTTGCACAAAAGGGTGATGGGAAGTGACTGAGGCAATTCAACTTCCCCGCAATCAAGGAACACAGAGAAGAGAATTGATCCAACGAGCTTTAATGGGATTTAGATTGCTTTTGTCTTGATTAATTCCTGGAGGAAATAGGTTTCCATTTCTAGAAAATAATTATTTCCTTTGTAGCAGCTGCTGCAAGCCAACAACTCACACGTGCAAGGACTCTCACATGCAGGCTGGCTGGAGCCTCCTTCACCAACCCCCACACTCTCAGGTGAAAGAACGGCACCCAAAGATTCCATGGCCTAAATCCATTCTATTTCATTCCTGAGAAGGCTCAAATGGTAGGCAGAAAATTTCTACTGCATCTGGATAGATAATAACAAGACAGATTTACAGGCGTCTGAGTAATTGCTCACTGCTTTATTTCCTTGAAGGTATGTCTTACTCTCTGCTTCTCTTGCATGTGGGAAAGTTGCTCACAAAAGGGTTTCCATGGAGTTAAGTGCTGATTTCTTTATTTGTTGAACATCTTCTTGCCCATTGGCCCATGGATTTATGTACTGAATACTCCTCTGTGCTTCTGAATTAAAGTCATCATTCAACTCATTTTCTCTTTGCCCAGGTATAATGGCACATGCTTTTAGACCCAGCACTTGGGAGCCAGAGGCAGATGGATTTCTGTAAGATTGAGGCCAGCCTGGTCTACATAGTGAGTTCCAGGCCAGCGAGGGGCTACAGGGAGACCCTGTCTCAACAAACAATGCATTATGTTTAGGTGGCTGGAGAGATGGTGCAGCAGTTAAGAGGACTGGCTGCTCTTGCAGAAAACTGAGTTCGACTCCCAGCACACACATGGCAGCTAACAATGATCCATAACTCCAGTTCCAGGGGATCTGACAGCCTCTTCTGACGCTGCAGGCAATGCACAACAAGTGAACTTATCTATATCATACAAATAATAATAATAATTAATAATTTAAAAAACAATATATACAAATTAGTTTCTCTTTATGAAACCCTCTTGCTTGATTCTTAAATCATGCAAGGTGAACTGCTATAGCTTGGTCCTGAATTGGGAAGATGGGATGGGATCTTTGTTCTACATGACTTCTCCTCTGCCTGACCCATCCAAACATTTAAGAGAATCTGACTGATTTAGACCAGTGGTTCTCAAACTTGAGGATATCTTAATCCTCTGGAGGGTGCTAGCCCTAGAGATTTTATTGAGAAGTCTAGTGTGGAGTATGGAAATTTCTAAAAAGTTTCAGTTGTTGCTGCTGCTTCTGCTGCTGGACCAGCCCTTGCGAACTACTGATTAAGCTCAGCTCTTCTCTTGCCTCTTTTTGTCCTCTTCTCTTGCCTGTTTCATGAGACTCATAATGCTCTAGATGTGTTTAAGTCTTCATTCCTCATCTAGTTGCCACCTCCCTTTACATTCCTGGTGCAGCCAGTCTGCATCCTCCATCACACACCAAGCCATATCTATGCTGTGTTTTTCATGATTTTGTGAACATCTGTAATATTGTTTCTTTTTTTTGAATTTTGGTTCTTTTTAAAAAAATTTTAAAATACTTTTTATTTATTCGTTTTATTTTCTATGTGTATGAGTGTATTACTTCCATGTATGTAAGTATACCCATGTCGTGCAATGCCCACAGAGGTCATAAGAGAGCATTCCCCTGGAACTGGAGTTACGAATGGTTGTTAGCCACCATGTAGGTGCTGAGAATCAAATTCAGGTCCTCTGCAAGAGAAGTCAGTGCTCTTAACCACTGAGCCATCTCTCCAGCCCCCTGTAATGCTATTTCAATTTGTTTGCTCTGCTGTTCTCACTAGCTGGAACATTCTTTCCTACCTACAAAGTTATTTTTGAACTTTTAAACCTCCCAGCATCCTTCTATTCTTTCTTAACTACTTTGGCCTCCCCTAGTCTTCCTCCTTCTGACCCCATTCACATTTACACAGCATTTGGCAACCTGGTTTATCCCCCAGCCTTCATTTAATAGAGTATCTACCTCCACTTCCACCCACCACATTATTTTGAATTATTTTATGCCAGTCTTTCTACTTCTTTGCTGAGTATGAGCTCTCTGAAGGATGGAATAATGGCTTATTGATTTTTAAGAGAGAGGATGACCATTAAGTATTAATATTAATGAACATCTTGGGTTTGATAGCATCTGAGGTTTGATATATAGCTTACTCTGCTCTCTTGAAATAAGATGGGAGATATAGGCAGAGGAGGCACAATGATTAATGGGCAAAAACATTGGAAGCTGGGTTCGTGAGATTAGCAAAATGTTGAAAAACTCTCTACATAATGTCAATGCTATGGCTATAAGATTTATGGCAACAAAATATGATAAAACTGTGGGAACTATTAAGAGAAAAACAGTACTGTTGGTGCACTGAAAATCAGGGCACTTCCATTTACAATGGGTCTTCAAGGTGAATAAGAAATTTCATGAACTTTATCTGCTTCTCCCCAGAAGTAACCTCCCTCTAAAACTAACAGGATTTCCTGTGATGTAATTGTTGGAAAAGAGGTTTGGTAAATGCTTGAAAAGCATTCCTCATTGTGGCTTCTGAAAACCCATGGAAAGATGGCACCCAAAGAAAATAAAGATGGGCATCCGTACAATCTTGCAAGACAGGAGACCAGGAGAAGGGCAATTGGTCTCTTTAGAGACATGGATTCCTGGAGCTCTTCAAACACACATTTAGTGAGGTTAAAAACATCACCATCTCTTTGGAAATGTAGAACCTCCAATTTTCCTTTTAGTGTAGAAGATGCCAAAGATGCATTTAACAGAACTCCAGGCACTTCTCCCTCAGTGTGAACGAACTAGTCTGAAATGGTAACATAGAGTCTTTCTGTCTTTCACTGTGATCCTTGTTGAAAAATGAGTCTCTACCTTGGACAGCTGGTTCAGATGTACTACTCAGGACAATAAGGAAGTGGGAGGATGTGGCTGGAATAGGGGGATTCCTGAGGATACAGCCACACTTAAATACAGGTCTGCTGGTGCAATGAGTTCCCTAAGACTGAACAAAAATTAAATTCCAAAGCATTGTCTGTGGAGTGATCCTTTATTGCATATACTCTTTAGTTTAGGATTGAATCGTTCAGGAAGACCAGGAGAACAGATTTTACGTGGAGCAGGAGAATATAGGATGGAGAGTAGGAAGCACTAACTGGGGAAACAGCTCTTCAGGGGACTCTGCTGGAAAGAGAAAAATGCTATAACCTGCCCTAGGGCTCTAAACATACCTGTGTTTTCCTCTAGCATCCTCTAACCAATTTGAAAATGGGTTCTAACAGAGTCTTCTTTCTTCTTTGATCCAGGGGTACGCATATTCCTCATACAAAAGGGAGATGTCGTCTACATTGTTCCTATCATTTTCCTCCTGGCACCCATTTCAATCATAGGATTCTATAACTTTACAAAGTTCTTCAAGAGGAAAAAGGGGGTAATAAATAGGAAGAGTGTGTCCATTTTGATTGGTTAAATTTTGTGTGATAATGAAAATTTGTCCAAGAAAATGAACATTTAGCCTCATTAGGATATTAGAAGTGATAAGGATTTTATCTCTGTTTTAATTATCCAGACATTACATTTTATAGACGAGTCCAAAAAAGTATCTAGATAGAGGCTCTATTTAGAAAGGAAACTTCCCAAACTCTATCCTGTGAGAACCTTCTGTTAGATATAAATGCCCATTGGCTAGGGCATTTCAAATCAGGGTGACTTTGTGAAACGGGAGCCTGCTCTGTTCCCTGTGGGCAACTGTTTCCAAAGCCCTTCCTTATCCTTTGCTCTCTCCACCTCCACAGTAGGTGGCGTTAGTGATTCTAAAGCATAAAGGGGGAAGAAGGTATCATTTGCCTGGTCTGAGGGATGCTGAACTTTGTGAAAGGGCCTGTGAAACTCTCACAAATGATGGATGGGTATTAGATCAAGGACTCCGCTGGTCCCAAATGTGCCCCACAAAAGTAGAAGCCTGGTTAGTCGCAGTCTCTTCTCTGACACGGGGTTGAAGTTGCTATAAAACTACACCATTACAAGTAGCTTAAACTACCTCCCCTTTGTCTTCCTTTACCTTCACTCTGAGAATTCTGTAAATACCCCCAAATGCGAACTGGCTGTTCTATCATGATATACTTGCCTGTCTGGCTCACTTTAGCCAGGTGCTATAGCAATGTGCACTACCAGGTCGACTATGCCCTACTTTATGCCTACAAATATAAGATGACAGAACTGAGGATACCTGTGTCCATCTGACCACTAGGCACGGCAGCCCAAATTGCCTGAACTCCAGTGACATTCAATAGCATACTTGACCATAAGTGAGTACAAAGATGGCTATAACTGGGAGCTGTGGCTAGGGACCACACTTTGAGCTCTCTGAGTGCCATAGTCTGCTCAGCAGGTGCAGATCTGTTATAAAGGAATAAAATGGTTGTGGGGGGAAAAGGCAGCCAAGACACTTCAACACTCTCTTCCTTCTTCAACTTTGTATATCAATAACATTCTCCCAAGTAGGAAACTTTTCTTAAACCAGGATTCTGTATGAGGGGCAAGGAACTGAGCTATATCAGAATTATCAATGGTTACCAGAAACTTAGCTTTCAGTATCAGGAGGCACACTTGGAAACTTCATTGTCACTGGGATGGTGTTGGTGCTGGTGTCAATTCAGGGGAGGGAAAGGAGCTAGAGGAGCCCTTCTCATCTTACAGCTACTAAAATATATGTCTATTTTCTTTGCCTGAGGCAAACCACAAGCACCTGGATCACTCCCTCCCCAGGCTGCAAGCTTATTTGTCTGTGACTCACAGAATGACTATGATTAAATTTTATTATCCATTCAGTTTCCAGCGCTAGAGGGTTTTGGCTTTAGGTTTACCATAAGCTTCAGCTCCTCTAAAGGGTTTTTGACTAATGGCCACTGACATTGAATAATGGTGGATTTTCACACCTTCGTAATTACCCTTCTGAAGTAGCTCAGATTCACTGTTATCTCTGGATAAGAGCCTCAGAGAGAACAACAATGTCATTTCGCTCCTTTCTTCTAAGAGATGGAAGCAATTTGTGACCTAGTTTTTGGAGTATCCTAAATTCTCTTGAGACTACGGAAAAGAACACAGCCTTAAAAGGCTGAAATGAGTATCAAATGAAGAAATGATGTCTGTCTCCATGGTCCCCCTCCCCCGACAAACCTGTGAGTACTACCGCAGGAAAGGGTAGGGTTTTTCCCCCCACACTGGGCTATACCTAGTGGTATACATAAAAATAGAATTATGAATCTAAGAGCTTATAATGCATCCTGTTATGATACTGAGTTTATTATAGAACAAATCCTTTTGATTTTTAATCTGACTTAGATCTTTGTTCAGAAGCTTCTAGGTCTTAACCAGCTGTCTAGCTCAATGCCAATTTTGAATCATTGACCCCAAATATAGGGTAATAGTATAATTAAATCTCCAGAAGATGCACACAGCTCAGAATTTTTTATGGCAGTGGGGAGTTAAATAGCTTCCTCTAGGACTGTGCTGCTCCTAGAATGAAACAAACAAGAAATCTTATGTCTTGACGAATGACCAAAAAAGCCCAAAGATGATGTCTATACTGTTCAACAACCCTATCCCACACTGAGTGATTGATTTCCCAAATATCTAAACACAACAGGATATTTGGTCTCCATATACACTTAGTAGTAGCACCTCCATGAGTGTTCCCTCCCAAGATGCTTCATTGATCGATGTGGAAAATTTTGCCATATATTTGAAAATACATGGAGAAATTAGAATTAGAGAAAGAACAAGGTAAAAGTGGAGAGAGCAGAAGGAGATGATATGGATTCTTCTTGAATTTCTTTTGCTTTTAAAAATGAATACAGCTAGTATGGGAGCGCACGCCTGTAAGCCTACCACCAGGGAAGCAGAGACAAGGGGATCATATGTGCAAGGCTGTAGCAAGACCCTGTCTCAAGAAACACAAAAACAAAGCCAAAGAATTAATATTTATATCTCACAATTTTACTTGCTAAGTATTTACTACTTTATAGTCAAGAGACATTCCTAGCTGCTATAAAGCATCTTAGCAAAACCTATTCTTATGTTTCTATTTCTCAGGATACCTAGATATAAGTGATTCAATAAAGCCGTCACAACTCCTCAGATATGAAATTAAAGTTAGAAAAGGTCTTCTGACTTCTGGTGTGAAGCTATTTCTAATAGAGTATATTTCTTTGTAGATGAATTTACACCAGTAACAAAAGATTCTCCTTGACCAGGAAATTCTTCAAGCTCTAAAGAAAGGAAAGGAAAAATATGTGAATTCAATTGGTGATAGAGTAAGAGAGAGATATTTTTATTCTGCCTGAAGTAACTCAGTTTAACAGCTTTCCAATGATTATGTTCAATGATAGCAAACCCCCCTTGAACATGTTGATGTGTGTATTGGTCCTTTATTTATTATTTCTTTATTTATTTTATTATTATTTTTGCTATAAAAAATATTGGAGCTGGGTACTTACAAAAAAATAAGAGGTTTATTTAGCTCATAGTTTTGGAAATTGAAAGCCTAAGATTGGGCGACTGCATTCTTTTGTCCTCTGGTAAGGGCTCCTTTGGCTCCATCACCACATGACTGATTGCATTACCACAGCATACAGTCACAAATGTAGGCAGTAAGCTAGAGAGCAAAAAGGGTCCAGCCTTGTTCTTGATAACTCAGTTTATAAAAACAAGCTCACTCCCCAAGACCAGCATTAATCCCTTGAGGACTCTGCTTCTGATGACCTAGCCACGTTCCTCTAGGCCCCACCTCTTTAAGGGTTCCACCACCTCTTAGTACAAATATTAGGGACCAAGTTTCCAGCATTTGAAATCTTGAGGAGCAAACTTCACCCAAACTTTAGCAATCTTTCTCTGCCTCTCTCCACTCTCCCTCACTTCGTTGAAAGCGCTATAGATGGGCAGAACTTGAGGCTTACCAGTTGCTCTCTCTGGTGTGATGAAAAATATCTGTCTTGTCTATCATCTACTCTGGCATGGGTGTTAAGCAAGATAGACCCACATCTTGGAATCAGGAGCCTACACAATCTTGTTTGACTGAATATGGAATAGAAGATGAATATTTTTTATAGAAACAAAAGATGAATGGCTTGACCTATATAGGGCCGTGTCTTGACTACCACAATTTTCACAGCTTGACTTGTGTATACAAGGAGTAGGGTAAACACCGGGTAAAATGACAGACTTCAGCCAACCGGTTATTTCCCAAACCCAACTTGCTTGGTGTCCAGCAAAGCTAATTTGATCTGAGTTGCTATGGGAACAGAGAAAGGAGTTCCTGGAAGTGTAATCATAATTGCTGTCATCTGAAAGGGCAGCAGCTTGCTGCTTCAATCTGCTCCCATATGTCTGCATTAAACTAGAGTTAGCAAATGGGTGTCAAAAGTCATTCACATGCAAATTGCTAAGAGGATAACTTAGAGTGTTGGGTGTTGCCCAACCTAGCTGATTTGCCAAAGGACAGGTTTTTATTTTTTTGAATTAGGATTCTTTTTGCAAAGAATCCTGGTCTAGCTACCTGGAATGGGATTCAAATGTTGCCTCTTACCAGATATACTTCTCAGGGCCAATGTAGGTCAAAACTACCAGCAGAACATTTTCACATGTTCAAAGGATGGATTCTGAAGCTTGACAGATACCTGACAATCACTGGAAATTCCATGGATGTCTTTAACCCCCCACCAAAATTTTTGTGTTTCATGAGATATAGCTGGAGTGAAAGGGGTCTCATAATTCCAAGATCCAAGAAACCCAACAGAATCAAAGTCACAAACTTGACAGATGTCCTTTGGAGATCAGCTGGTCTTTTGCTACTCAAACAGTGACCCACATATCTACAGCATTGGAACACTGTAGGAGCTTATTAGCTATAGAATCTCAGACCCAGCCCTAGACTTGCTGAATTAGACCCCACAACTTAGTAAGGGCCTCGGATGATTTATCTACTCCTTGAGCTTTGAGAAGCACTGAACCACTGCAAACTTTTTATTTTAAAAAATTATTTTATATGTGTATATAAGTGTGCCTGAGTATATGTACATGTACCATGTACATGCATGTGCCTGTGGAGGCCAAAAGAGGTTATGAGATCACCTATAACTCCAGCTCTAGGTGTTGTGCTGGGAACTGAATCCTGGTCTTCCATGAGCAATACACATTCTTACAGAGCCCTCAACCACCAAGCCATCTCTACAGCCCTGCAACATCTAAATTTTAGAGAAAAGATGAGCGAAGCCAGAAGAAAAGTAACTTGCCAAGGGTATTGATGAGGATCAATAATATAATCAAAACAAATTCTGCTATAGCTGAGAATAAGATTTTGCCATTACCGTGGGGCTTCTCAGAAGCAGGACCTGGGGAAGTGTGCTAGCAATTTCATGCAAATTTTCTTGCTTTATCCCTAGTCTTACATTACTGTTCACTTTCCAACCTCAAATTTGCACAAGTTCTGTTCCTGTTTAGGTAAAAATGACCAGTCTGCATTCCAATTTGAGGGGTTCTTTATTGATCTATGAAAGGGGCTGATAAAAGTTCTGTTGAAAATGGTAAGAACAGATGATCTTGACCTGTCTATGTCTTCCATTAAAACTCTCAGGGGTCATTCCATAAGTCATTGTAAATTACTTCAAAAAATTATGCCTCTTCCATTTTACCAAAGCTAGAAATAAATCTTTTTCCTGATAGTTATGCAAATTAAAGAAATAAGAATTGACAGAGGAGTGAAGAGAGGTCAAATGCTTTGCACCTTCTCTGAAACCACCAAACAAAACTCTCCTTGAGCTAGAGCATGTCTGAGAGGGTTATCCCTGTTTCCCATGCCAGACATTTGGGTGTGGATGAGTGTGGACTGTGCTTACTCTTGCCTATTTCTTAGTACCCTCTAATCCATCTCACCCCAAAGAGAAGCCTGTTAATGACTTTCTCCCTATTTCCAGATACATGAGATACCTAAAAACATAATTGCTGGTATCTTTCAAAGCCTGGCACGAGCTCACAATTTCTTCTTCCCCGCAGTCCTTCTCACAGGTTTCTGTTATAACTGTTCTACCTACCCAATTATCATACTTGAATACAAGTCATTAATTTCCTAGTTATCTACTTTTATTTTAATAATTTGATTTTGTCCTCTACTGTCACAAATTATCCCAATCAACCCAGACTTAGCATTTTACCCCAAGGGTAGTTTTATTATCTCTGGTGGTTTTATGAATGAACCAGACTCCAGCTCCACACACAGTGTGCTGGGGCTGTGGTCCTTGATTGGTGAAACTATCCAACATGGTTCATTCACATTCCTTAGCAGGCTAAAGAGCTGAGCTTCCCTGGAATGGGGGATGGGGAATGGGGAATGGATCTCTCTGTCTCTTTCTGTTTCTCTGTCTCTGTCTGTCTCTCTCCTCCCTTTCCCTCTCCCTCTCTGTCTCTCATCCCTTCCAGATAGTCTCTAACAAAGTATATTTTCACATGGTGGCTTAAAGCTCTCAAAATCATAAAATCAGAATTTCCACACTTTCTGAAAGCTTAAATCCAATCATTAGCTGGAACAGTGTCACTTTGAACATACTCTATTTGTTAAAATGAGCCAAAGAGAATGCCCAAAGATTGTCAATCATGAGATTCTCAAAAAGACCTTTGGAAATATCCAATCCCCTTAATTTTGCAAGTTACCTCTTGCTTGATTCAAAACTAAGGGGATTTTTTAAAAAAGTATTCTCAGTAATTCTTTGAGAATTTCATATAATGTAACTTGATCGTATTCACCCCACCCCGATCTCCTCTCAAATCCATACTCACCTCCCTACTCTTCTCCCAACTTTGTGTCCTCTTTTCTCTAAAGTCTCTCGAGTCCAATTTGTGTTACTCACATACTCTTGGCTGTGGGTCCATCCCATGGAATGTGGTCAACCTACCAGAAGCTACACCCTTAAAGAAGACTGACTCTCCTTGGCCCAGCCGCTATCAATTGCCAACAACTCCTCATCGAGGGCTAGGTCTTCTTGCCCACCCTCCCCTTCCTTGCTGGGATTTTTGTCTGGGTTGAGCCTATGAGTGGGTTTCAAGAAAGATTATCAACATCTAAAAATTCTATTTTTAATTTGTTTTTACTGAATTTTTGTGTATTTTATACAGAATATTTCAACAAATCTTAATCATCTTTATACCCCCATCCCCATCAGCAAGCTCCCACAGGCCCTCCACTGGAACCCATATACTCTGTCATCAGTATTAAGGCCCAATGTGTCAAGTCAGTGTCCCCAGACATTCCCTATGCTATTTTTATGCACATTTTGTGTCTTTTCCTGAGGAAAAGAGTCCCTAGATTTACTCAGATTCTCTAAGGGATTCATGACCAAAGCATCTACCTCACAAGCATGAGTGAGTGGCAGCAGATTGTATGTACCATCTGCTTAGTTGCTGTGTGTGGATGTGGGTCTTTGGTGATGTATGTGCATAGTACATCTCATTAACTAGTCTTGGAATCCTGCTAAGGCAAGAGCCTTGGCTCTCCTTTATTTCTAGACTCTAGGTTTTAGCACAGTCTTTTAAATCATAGATGTTTTCCATAAGGCGTGTAGGCTGACTTCCTCTGAAGGACTTACCTAGGTTGTGATGTAATGAAATAAAAGCATAACCATGGCTAATGTTGTTCCTATCATATGTTGTGTTACCTTTTTCAGTAAAGAGCCATCATCTTTCTTGTTTGATACTTACCTAATCTGCATCTGCTAGGTCAGTGGAATAGGTGTTAGTATAATATTATTTTACACCAAGAAAACTGAAATTTGAATAATTTACCTCAATAATTTAGCAATATTTAGAGTAGAAACTAGGACTGGAATCCAATTCTCCTGGTTTTGACTCTCCCAGGATTTGAAATGAGGAGGAATGAATGTAAGTGAGGGACTGTGAAAAGCCAGAAGAATAAGAAGAGTCAGAAGACAAGCTCTAGGAGTAAAGGTGGCGGGGAGGGCTGGTCCAGCATGTGTGAAGTCCTGGATTTGATCCCTAAGCACTGAAGAAACAGAACTAAAGATTATTAGCTTTATCATGTGTCAGGATTTATGTGGAAGTCTTGCTAAGTCATAAACTAGAGGTTCCACTCTTGTAATTACGAGTTTCTAATTCAGTAGGTGGCTGCTCCTGGGACCCCACTTTGAGAGTTCCTGGTCTCATCTTTGGCCATATGGGATAACAGAAATCTCTCTGAGCCTACTGTTTTCATTTTTGTTCTAATTAGTGATAATCGGGATATGGTGGCTGCTCATTTCTGATCCTTAGTTTCACACTCAAAACAGAAGAGTTAGGAATACCTCCTAAATCCCAAACACACAATAATTTACCCCAATAATTTAGATATTCCCCTCCCCCTTAAACAAAGAAGGGGGTCAGAGCAGTCAAACTCTGTATCAGTCCCTCATTTGCATTGTCTTCAGAAACCTAAGAGAATCGTATTAAGAAAAAGTCAATAAAGAAAAACTTGGCTGAGGATGAGCTCAGTCGGTAGAATACTTGCCTAAATGCACATGAAGCTCTGTGATCTCCAGCACCAAGTAAACTAGGCCTGGTGACACGTGCCCGTAATAACAACACTTCAGAGGTAAATGCAGGAGGATCTGAATCTCAGGGTCATCCTTGGCTAATTAGTGAGCTCAAGGCCAGTCTGGGCTATATGAGGACCTCCCCGTCTATCAGGTTATTTGTGTCTTAATAATAATGTGACAACCTATCTCCAAATACAATCACTTGCCTAGTCACTATCAATTTTGCAAAAATGAATTCTCTTTTTTTTAATGACCACATTTAGTTGCTCTCTTACTACCTACCCAGAACTAGGGCTTGCATAATCTTTGTTTTTGAATTCAAAAGATTTCATGAAAGCTTTATATGAGGCTAGAAGACCGAAGGTAGTTTATTAATTAAAAAAAAAAAAAGAGGAAGCAAAATGGGCCCAGTGACATGACATTATAGAACTTTCTTTTTCAGTCTTGAGGTCATCTTGCAGTGCACAAGACATACTTGGGTGGCAGTTATTGTCTCTGAGCCTTTAAAGGCTCAGATTACCATGGGATTTTTAAAAACACTTATTATTTGCATTGGTGAAGGTTAATGTATTCTTTTCAAATATAAGCTCCTAGTTATGCAAAACCATGTCTGTCCTATTAGCTCTGCCAGAGCTCTGGCCCAAGCTTGTTGAAAACTAAAGGTCTCAGGTAGACATTAAAGGATTTCTTGGACAGAACATGCTAATACAACGGGGAAGGGGCTTACGTAGCCAAAATCATCTGGAAGAAAATTGGTCTTCACCAAATAGGACATTTAGATTTTTAGAAAGTGGTCCTATGTGGTTAATAGACCAGCAGTTTTTCTAGATAATCCTGTAGTGTCACTCTTTTACACTGGACATTGAGAATTGGGGCTGTGGGGGTCGGGGATCTGCAGGATCTTCTTCTTAACAGAACTGTCAGCTTCTGCTCAGGTCCACTTACTACAGTTCAAGGATAAAGGGTGCTACCAATGGAGTCTGATCCATGCTTCACAGGTGAAGAAAGACGGTTTCAAAGTGTCACAGTTACAATTTAAGTCAGAACCAAATTCTCACAATTTCTATCAGTTGGCTCTAATAAGAATTTGAGAATGTAAGCATTTTTAGGGTATGTACTTAGACCCAATCACTTGACAAAAAAGAAAACTAAGGTTCAGGGGTACACAGCTTTTTGACTTTGAGATATGACATTGCCATCTACAAATGTGTTGGACTATATTCATCGCTATCCTGGGATGCATGTAACCTACAGGTTGGTGACTCCTGGAGATTGTTTCCTAACACCTAAGATAGCTGATTAGGACCAGAGTTCAGACAAGACCAAGTGTCTTGATTCCTATAGTTTGATGCTAAATCCATGTCTTTTTCTAGACTTGAAAATTGCTATGTGAAAAATTACTTCTATACAGAAGAAGGATGATTTTATAAGCAACTGATCTCTATTGTGATGGACCTTAAAGAATTGCTGGTAAATTCTTTACCCTAATGTTTATTAATCCCTGGAGTTTTGCTCTCTGATTTTCCAGTCCTTTAGTTATTGTGTTTCTTTATGTTAAACCTCTGGGAGACCTAAGACTTATCAGTTTTCACATATTTGTTAGCCATCAGTTGGGAGGAAGACCCTGAAAGAACTATGCTGGTACCACTAAAGGGGTCCAATGAGAGCCCCAAAACCAAAAAACAGAAAGACAGATGCTGCAACAATAGACCCCTCAAGCTCTACATGCTTTTCTTTTTCTTCCTGTGCTGTGCTCTGTGTTGGACCCTGGGCCTCTGAAAACTGCAGAATCCTTCAACAACTAATCTTTATTTCCATTAGCTTCATCTGTTTTTGTTCTGACTTCATCTGACTGTTCAACACAGAGCAGGGTTTCTGAGTCCCCTGTTCAGGCCCAGTAACGTCCTGGAAGGTGAGTGCGAAGGCACACAGTGGATGCACGCTGCCCCACATTCTTGCATCGATTCCAGTTGTAAACTGGCTTCAATTATTATCAAGGAAAGGAAAACAAATGCCTTTGATTCAATGGAACAATGACCCTGGATTTGGAAGAGAAAGAAAGAGTTTTTTGCTAAAGGAGGTAGAGCTAATTTTTATAGACTAAGAGTATATTACAATTAAGTTCTATTTTACTACAAATTAACTGAGTCATCTTCTTTACAGATGGAAGTCTCTCTGAACCCAGTTCAGATATAGCACAGGAATCTCATTAAATCACCGCTCAGAGTATCTCTCTAATTGGCTGTGTACTTATGGTGGACACATGGTACTCACATTTTTCTAACCCTTTCTGGTTAGGTCTCCACCCATCTGAGCATTGAAATGATGGAATAAGAGATGAAGAAAATAATACAGGAATGTAGACTTCGATTCAATTTCAGAGTTTTCACCTCATGCCTTTTCTTCAAACAGATGCTTATGTGCGCTCTACACACACATGCAAACAGATGCTTATGTGTGCTCTACACACATGCAAACAGATGCTTATGTGCGCTCTACACACATGCAAACAGATGCTTATGTGCGCTCTACACACACACATGCAAACAGATGCTTGTGTGCGCTCTACACACACATGCAAACAGATGCTTATGTGCGCTCTACACACACACATGCAAACAGATGCTTATGTGCGCTCTACACACACATGCAAACAGATGCTTATGTGCGCTCTATACACACACATGCAAACGATTGAATAGCTGGAGGTTAACATACTGTTTGGTGATTTATAATTTCTGAAGTCAGAGATGTTACTAGAGAATATGAACAAAGTGTGTGTGTGCGTGTGTGCGTGTGTGTGTGTGTGTGTGTGTGTGTGTCTAGACGATAAAGGGGGTAATATGGAATCTCTGCCCAATTCTCTCCCAGTTGAACATTTAGCTTGCAAAGGCATCACTAAATATCTCCCTGTATTCACTGCAGATTACCTACTGCTCAGTTTTTCACATACAATGAACTAATCTGAAATTGGGAATTGAAGATTTTAATGAGATTTAACTTACTTCTGGATCCCATGAATTCTTCATGACATTGGCTCTCCCTCCCTCGTGTGTATATGCATGTTCTCATGTATGTGGGTTACATGTATGTGCAGGCACACATATGTATGTGTGCCTGTAGTGCTTGGTGTCTTCCTCAATGTCTTGTCACCTTATATATTGAGGCAAGGTCTCTCATTTGAACCCAGAGCTTGCCGATACAGCCATCTAACTTGCCAGCTTCCTCTGGGGAACCATCTGTCTCCCAAATGCTGGCATCACATGGGTGTCAGGGACCTGAACTCTGGTTCATGTACATTGTCACATTTGTGTGGCAAGCAGGCACTTTGCCCACTGAACCATCTCCGCAGCACCAGCATTACTTCTCTTATTGGAAACCCAGCTTCCTTGTTTGCCGACATCTGACTCTCCAGCTCTTATGTTGAATAATGAAGCAATGTGGGGAAACACCGATGATTCTGATTATATTCAGCCTGCATCCGATTCCTCCCAGTATGGATCACTTTCTCAGCACCCAGTTCATTTCTGGAAGAACATCAGTTCCAAGAAGTGCAGGACTCTGGGACACAGTATTCTCTTGCATCATCTGCTAATGAGATAAGTGCAGCAAGTTAAGAGGCAGTCACAGGAATAACAACAAACACTCCAGCATGCGCTTCCTTTAATTACCTGTGTTTGTGTTCCTGCCAATCTGAGAGGCATTTTCTGTGATGAAACAAGGCTTCATTCCTTTCCCTCTGTGGCCTTCTAAGGAAGATCTATATTTCCTCTTCTACCAGTAAGACTTTACAGTTAATTGGAGCAGTTTTCATTGTAGTCATTGTGGACTAACTTGGCCACCTGGATCCCATTTGCTGTTCTTCCAAAGGCTTTGAGGATAGCATGGGGTAGGGGTTGGGGTGGAGGTTGTGAGATGGATGGCTTTAAACCTTCATCTCTGGTATTGTGAATCTTAATGTAAAACTCAGAGGCCAACAGAACATCATAAAATACTACTCATGGGGCAGTGGAAGCACTCCTGATTGATATTTTTACTTGTAATCAGTACTGGTTTGTACAACAGATCTAATGCCCTGAGGATCCTGGGAGTGAAATAATAAAAATACATGACTAGACTCTAGCAAAACCAGAGAAGGAGCAAGAGCAAGCACCATGTCTACAAGGAGACACACCACATGGATTCAGTGCTGTGCCTCCACCAGCACTTTGAGGGGCATTTATTAACAAGATTGACCAACCAGTAATAGCTATCATATACCATGTGCATTTCAGATTCCTCTAAGCCTTACAAGCCTAAATGCCAGCCTCTGGCTTCCCTAAGTTATCCATCTTGCTGAAGTCATCTTGGCTCTTAAACTTAAGTAAAAATTGGCTTGAATGTCCATCTTAGGTACATCAGTAAATGCAGAGTCCCCAGACTCTACAAGGATTCTTAGAATGTTCAAAGTTCTGCTAATCTTACTTGGGTCTGACTTCAAAGCACTCATTTGATATGAATTCATTTCTTCCTCAAAATTATTCATTTGATATGATCTTGGATTTTATTATGAAACTTAACAAAGTGTGGTGGTTAGTTTTTGTCACACTGACACAGACTAGAGACAACTGGGAAGAGGGAACCCCAACTGTGGAGTAACTTCCATTGGCTTGGCCTGTGGTCATGGCTGTGGGGTATCCTTGATTTCTAATTGATGTAGGAGGGCTCAGTCCACTGTGGGTAATGCCATCCTTAGCTAGGTGGTCCTGAGTTGTTTAAGAAAGGTTGAGCAAGACACAGGAAGCAAGCCACAAGACAGTGTTGCTTCATGGTGTCAGCTTTAGCTCCTGCCTCCAAATTCCTGCCTTGACTTTGTCCTCCCCAAGTTTCTTTCGGCCAGTATTTTTATCATAGAAATGGAAAGAAACCTAGAATATAGAGCAATAAATTACATATCCAGCTTCTACAATAGCCAATTCATGGCCAAAAATTTAAATCAATTTCTCCTTTCTGCTGCAAATGGATCATTAGAAAGAGTCCCTTAGCTGAGGAGCCATTGGCACTTGATGACTGCCTGTGAGAGTCACTTTTCTTTTGGAGTATAGCCACTAGTAGGTTCCCCATGCCCCAGTGGATGACCCCATGCCGATGCAAATATGGACAGGATTAATTGAATCCAGTGGGATTAATTAATGAATGAATCAAAAGGAGAAGTTGGGAGGAAGATGTGATGGGAGGTCCTGGGGGAGGGAGTTGGAGGAGGAAGTGGAGTGGATGTAATCAAGATACATGTATGAAATTTTCAAAGAATAAATTTAAAAGAGTCTCACCTGGCTGGGGAGATGGCAAGTGTGAGGACTAGAGTCTGTATCCCCCAAATCTATGTAAAGCCAGACATGGCAGCAATTGTTTCTGCAATCCCAATGCTCCTGTGGTAAGATGAGAAGAGACAGGAGAATTACCAGGGGTTCACAGACCAGTTTTTCTTGGACCCTGTCTCAAGCAAGGCGGAAGGCAAAGACTGACACCTGAGGTTGCCATCTGACCATATACATGTTGTGTGTGCTGTGGCATGCATATGCCTGCACAAACACATACATGCAAAGATCATACACACACACACACACACACATACACATACACACACACAAAGTGGGAGAGAGAAAAATGGTCCCAAAAAATTATTCTAAGGAATAAACTTATTCAATTCACAAAATAATTGTGGATGGTACACAAAATCTAAGGTAGCCCCAGTGATTCAGATTTTCTTGCATTCATGGCCGTGTGTAATCCCTTCCTCTTGAAAGTGGATGGAATATGGTATTTACTTGTAACAAAAAGAACAATGAAAATGTGTCAAAATGTGCATAATTAAAGAATGTTAAGATTATAGTATCTTGGCTCTGGTGAGGTAGTTCAACACGTAGAAACAATTTGCTGTGCAAACCTGACAATCTGAGTTCAATCCTTAGAACTCACTTAAAGATGGAGGGAAGAACTTACTCCACAAAGTTGTCCTCTGGCCTCCATGCACGCATCATGGCATACATGCACACACATCATACACATACAGTTAAAATTGTGTGGTGGCGCACACCTTTAATCCCAGTACTTGGGAAGCAGAGGCAGGCGGATCTCTGTGAGTTCAAGACCAGCCTGGTCTACTAGTGAGTTCCAGGACAGCTGGAGCTACAGGGAGATGCTGTCTCTAAAAAAAAAAAAAAAAAAAAAAAAAAAAGACTGTTGATAGTCATGGAGGGTGGACCCCAGCAGGAGGAAATACAGTCCTTCAGTCCATGCTCATACAAGGAACTGAATTCTAACAACTGCATGTGGTTAGAAGTGGACCTTTCCTTCCTTAAACCTCTGATGAGTCCCTGGCCCTGGTGGACACCTTGGCATTCTTGGTGCTTGACAGAGAACCCAGCTAAGCCATGTTCAGATATAACTTATAGAAACTGCGAGAGAGATAATAAATGTGTTACTCTTAACATCCAAGTATGGTGTCATTTGTTACACAGCACCAGATAACTAGCATAGTATTCTGATGATTAATTCTGGGTGTCAACCTAACTAGACTAAGGGATACGTAGATGGTATGTAAAACACTGTCTTTGGGTATATCTGTAATGTTGTTCCAGAGGAGACTGATGTGTGATTCAGTGGACTAAGTAGGGGAGCTCCATCCTTAGTGTGAAAAGGCACCTTCCATTTGGCCAAAGTCCTGACAGAACACAAAGGTGGAGAAACAGTGAATTATTTTTGTCTTAGTCACCACAGTTCTATGGACTTCATTCTCAGGCTGAGAGTTACACAATCATCACCTTCCCTGGTTCTGAGGTCTTTGGACTTGAACTGAGCCACACCCTTGCTTCCCGAGGTCTCCAGTTTGCAGACGAACCATTGTTGGACTTTCAGTCCCCACAGTCACATAAGTCAATTTTCTTGATAACCCACCATATACTCTCTATTTCTTTATCTAACTCTTTCAATTGTGATGTTCACAACTTACAGCTTGCTTCTTCAAAGCCAGCAAGGGAAAGAGTCTCCTAGAAAGATGGCTCTTACAGCCTTGTATTATTCAGTATTATTATAGTCTTACATTATTTATCATATATTATTGGTTCTGTCTTTCCAGAAAATCCTTACTAATGCAATGTGTCTCTAAACACTGAGGATTTTTTAAATATTACCACAATATTGCTGTCACATCTAAAAATAATTTAACTCCTTAATGACATCAGATTCCTAATTGCTCTCTAAATTTGCACAATTAAAATTTTATTTTAAGGCTGGCTTTTGTCAACTGAGATCTAAAGTACTTATATCATGCATTTAATTGCAGTGTCTCTCAAGTCTTTCTTAATTTTAAGATTGTCTTTGCTTCTTACTTCCTTGACATTTATTTACCCAATAACTGAGTCCTTTGTTGTATAGAGTTTTTGACTTTTCCAAGCTTGCTAACTGCTTCTCCTTAAGACCAATTAACACTCGACCCTCTAGCTCCATTAAACTGACAACTTGATCCAGAGACTGGTCAGACCCTGTCTTCCTGTGTACAATTGACTATTATACTGGGAAGCTTAAATTTAGAAATCCTTTGTTATGTTAATAAAACTTACTGAGTTTGCATGGTGCAGATCATTATCAAGTTTTCCATTGAATTTTCACTTAATGAGTCTGGCTGTCATTGATGTTCATTTCCTATTTCTTTTATGTCATTATGTTTACAACATGGTAAGAAATAGTTCCTTTAGATTCTTCCCATATCTTCCACAGGCTCCTCTTTCCTACATTGCTTTTCCCAGCATTTTCATTCCTCACACTCATGCTGACTCAAGATTTAAGTGTATCTGAATTCTGTAAAGGTTTGGGGCAAGATGGGTGTAGCATAGCAAACAACTTTAAGAATTCATTATCGCTATCCTTAAAGGCCATTTCTTTTTTCTATATTTTTATTATTTTTAGTTTATGTGTATGAGTGTATTGCTTGCATGTGTACACCAGTGTTGGTGCAATGCCCACAGAAGTCAGAGGAGGGTTTCGGACCCCTGGAACTGGAGTTACAGATGGTTGTTAGCCACCATGTGGGTGCTGAGAATGGAACCCAGGTCCTCTGCAAGAGGAGCTAGTGCTCTTAACCACTGAGCCATCTCTCCATCCCCTTAGTCAACTTATTATTGATGCCACACATTGAGTTGTCGGGTAATTAACTAAGCTATCAGAACCAATCTCTTCATGTCTAGAGAGAAATTTTACAAAGACGTATCTCTTGCACTCTCCTGAACCCTTAATACAATTATAGATATCACAATATAATACTCTAAAGAGTTTGCAAAGCCATGTGGTCAACCTCTTGATTATATAGCCAAGAGATAGCTTCCTTACTAAAGAAAAGGGCTTGCATGAAAGACAAGTTATAATCAATTGTCTACTTCCAATTCTTTGCTGTCCTTCTCAGAACTGTGATCTTCAGCTTCACAGAAATAGGAAGCACACAGGCCCATACCAGCACCAACAGGGAGGTGAGGGTACCTGACACAGAAAGATTTTGAGAAAAGCCAGGGCTAAGTAGGTGAAGAGGTCCAGTGCCTTAACATAAACTCCACTCAAGATTCTTCACCCATATCTTCTTCATTATATGGAGGAAGACGTTGAGGAGAAGTGGGGATTCAGGGATAAGTGAAATTCATATACCAGCTAATTCCATATTCCACTTTTCTGAAGCTTATAGAAGCATAGTGATTTATATTTTGGTTATGTATACAATGAAGGCAGAGCTGGAGACAAGACTGAGGCCTCTGGTAACAACAGTCTTTCTGCAAGCCCATCCCAAGCTACACTCTTACTATTCATCACATGAGGGAGGAAAGTGCCATCAAGCTACTTTGTAAGTGGTTAGTCCGGATTCCCTAAAGAGCTTCAGCATCTCTCTCTTCGTGTTCCTCCAAGTCCTCAAGCAACGTGTATACCATGAAGACTTCCAGCTAGCTATTTCTGTCTTGAAATGTTTTTATGGTAAACATTTCCTAATTAAGGGGTGCTTTAATTCACATGCGAAACACAAGTCACTGAGAGCTCTTCTTCAAAGAATTTCATCATACACTAAACAAATATTCTCTATTGCCAACTTGTTATCATACTAGTCACAAGGCAAGAGTCACGAGCTCCTAATAGATCACAACTGCACTGAAGAAAAGGCTAGGTCCTTCTCTTAACCACAGGCTGTAATGTAGATGGTTAAGCGTATGGGATCTGTTCAATCATAGGAGCTTGGTTTTCTATCCCAGCACAACCATTTACTACCTATGTGATGTGCACATACTTAAAATGTTTTACTTTAGTTTCTTCATCTGAACCATGAGAACAATGTTTTGAATTATTCATCTTCTAGTATTAACATAAGGATTAAATAAAATAATCCATACAGGGCACTCTGAACATTCTAGCATATAATAAGCACACACACCAACAGAGTGTCTTTCTTTTTAAAAACTTTGTCTTTATTCTTCAGAATTTCACACATGTATACAATGAGCTATGACCGTATCGCCCATTTCCTCTCCAATTCCTCAATTCCTCCAACACATGTCCCTCCAAACTACATGTCTCTCATCTTTTTTTGTAGTTCTTTTTTAAATTATTTATTTAATAACCACATACTTAGAAGAAGCATTTCATTACAACAGCATTGACATATTCAATAACGATTTCCAAAACTAAGACGCATCTCATTCAAAATTGGCTGTAAATTTTTAGGTTTACATTCGAATTAATACAGTTACACAATATTGTACTTGGTATAAACACTATAAGACATAAAATTAAATGAGGTTTTAACCTTTAAAAAAATCTCCACTTCGTTGTTAA
>NW_008351346.1:49972-53730 GCF_000622305.1 Nannospalax galili | reverse complement strand
GACATAACATTGAATAAGTTGTTACCCTTTAAAGAAGATCTCCATTTCATTTTAAAATATGCTGTTTCCTACATCTTTAATGCTACTAACACTTAGATGTTTCCACATGTACCTTTAATCTCTATGTATCTGATGATTACTAGTCACAGTTGGTTACACTCGGATCTTTAGTACCTGAATATGGAGATAAAGTCATCAGGTAGATTTCACTGGTAGTGTTTATCACCTCTACTATCTAACATGAAGTAAGTTTTTATGCTTTTTCCACAAATATGTCTTTTTTTTTAATTTGTTGATTTTTCTGTGTGTATGTCATACAGAACATCCACACAATCTTATTTATCTATATACCCACTTCCCAAATGGCACCCTCCCATAGCCTCCCCCCCTCCCACATACCAGAGCCCACATACTCTGTCATCCCTGTTACTGTCCTGTGTTGTCGACACCCCAACCATTCTCCAGTGCTTATCCATCTGCTGAATCTAGTCAGCCTATCTAGAGGTCTTTGTTTTAGGAGGGTCAGCTGTTCCTCCTCTAGCAGCAATCAGTTATCAATATTCCTTTAGATAAGATTGGGGTCTGCTGTTCATTTTCCCAGTTCTATGCTGGGTTGTTGTCTGGGAGTCTTTTGTGCCACCTTGGCCAATAACTCAAAGGAAGGTATCACCTGTCTGGCATTGTTTCTTATTATGTAGCCTTTAGCTATACATACGGACTCTTAAAAATTATATTGACCCCCTTAATCTTTGGTTATACTTTCCTTTTGGGGTGTTTATGACCCTACAGTTGGCCCAGATAAAACAATTTATTTTTAATCTTAAGGTCTTTTGAGGATCTGTTCCTCAGGGGTAACATGGGCTTAGAAGGAGCCTCTGGCTCCTTTCTTTTACCAGTTTCGGCTATGTGAAGATAAGTCAAAGGTCCTGCTCGACCATGACTGGCTTCACTTGGAAGCATGGAGGAAATGATTCCTCTGTGTTGACCCTCCTCTTTGTAGATTGGACTCTGGTTCAGGTCCATATGGTGGGGTCTCCACGGCCTCCTTGCTCAAGAGGACAGGTGACTCACCACAGTTACAGGACACTTTAAGAGATACTCATAGTAGCCTGGAACTTAGTCAACTTAGGAGGGCAAGGAGCAAAAACTGTCCTTTATGACACCCTGACCAAGTTAGTATAGGCCTCAAAGTGTGGCTGTTAAACATCCAAGAAGGTTAGTTCCACCAGTCTGGTACTTTTAATTACCATATACCAGGTAGATAGAGCTTGGGCAAAGACCAAACGCTCTCAGGTAAACCTTGCCTAGGCAAATATTACATTCTTTGATCTGGTTGTATGTATAATTTGTCAGTAAGTTGTTGACCTAATATGGTTCCCTCTGGTTTTCTAAAACTAGCTAGGCATTGTTTATCTCTGACATTGTCTAACCCTTCCACCATGGTTTCCCCATTTAAGGTGCCCCCGTTTTTTCCATTTCTCCTTTAATAATACCCTTCTCTAAGGTCCCACCTCTCTTGAGATCCTTCTTTCCCTTTATCCCCTAGTTTCCTTGTATAACCTTCCCTCTCCCTCCCCTTAAAATAACCCCATTGTTGTCCATATCTCCCTCATTAACACCTGTTTTCTACTGTTCTTCTCTTTCAGATTCTTTATTTTCCTTTACTTCCTTGGTTCCTCTTCATTATCCTGGTTCCTGTTGTTATGTCTGGATACATATTCACTTATAAGGATTTGGTGCTAGGATGCACATATGAGGGAGAACATATGCCTTTGTTGTTTTTGTTTGTTTGTTTGTTTTGTGTTTCTGAGTCTGTGTTACTTCAATTAGTGTAACAGTTTCTAGTTCCATCCATTTACCTGCAAATTTCATGATTTCATCTTTCTTTACTGCTGAGTAAAACTCCATCATATAAACGAACCACATTTTCATTATCCACTCATCAACTGAGGGACACTTAGGTTGCTTCCATCTCTTAGCTGTTGTGAAAAGAGAAGCAACAAACATGGATGTACAAGCATCTCTGCAATAGGATTAGTTCTTTGGCTCTATGCCAAGGAGTGGTATAACTGGGTCAAATGGTAGGTTCATTTGTAGTTCTTTAAAAGTTCTCTGCACTGCTTTCCATGGGGTTGAACCAGTTTGCAGCCCCGCATCCTCTCCAATATTTGGTATCATTTGTTTTCTTTATCTTAGCCAGTCTGACTGGGGTAAGATGAAATCTTAAAGTGGTTTTAATTTTCATTTCCCTGATTATTAGTGATGTTGAACACCTTTTAAGATGCTTCTTAGCCATCTTTATTTCTTCCTTTGAGAACTCTTTGTTCATTTCCTTAGCCGATATTTTAATTGGGTTACTTCCTTTCTTGATACCTCCTTTCTTGATACTTTGCTTTGTTATATATTCTGGATGTTAAACCTCTGTCAGACATGTCACTGGTGAAGATTTTCTCCCATTCTGTGGGTTTTCTCTTCACTTCCTTGGTTGCTTCTTTTGACGTACAGAAGCTTTTTAGTTTAATGAGGTCCCATTTGTTGATTCTTAACCTTGTTTCCAAGGCAGTTGATGTCCGGTTTAGAAAATCCTTTCCTACACCTATATCCTCTAGGTTATTGTCAATGTTTTCTTCTAACACTTTCAGAGTTTCAGGCTTCACATTGAGGTCTTTGATACATATGGAGTTGACTTTTGTGCAGGGTGAAAGATAGAGGTTTAGTTTCATTCTTCTACAGGTGGAGATCCAGTTTTACCAGCAACATTTTCTGAACACACTGTCTTTCCTCCAGTGAATGTTCTTGGTCCCTTTGTCAACTATCAGGTGGCTGAAATTGAATGTACTCATATTCAGGTCTTCAATTTTGTTCCATTGTTCTATGGGTCTATTTTTGTACCAGTACCATGTTGTTTTTATGACTATAGCTCTGTAATACAGTTTAATATTTGGTATAGTAATCCCCCCTTAGTGCTCAGGGCTGCTTTGGCTGTCTGAGGTCTTTTGTGGTTCCATATGAATCTTAGGATTTTTTTTTCCAATTCTGTGAAAAATGTCATGGGGATTTTGATTGGCATTGCATTGAATCGATAAATGGCTTTTGGCAGGATGGTCATTTTCACAATATTAATTCTTCTAGTCCATGAGCACGGGAGGTCCTTCCATCTTCTGATGTCTTCCTCAATCTCTTTCTTTAAGGATTTAAATTTTTATTGTAGAGGTCTTCAATGTCCTTGGTCAGGTTTATTCCAAGATTTTTTTTTTTTTTGAGCTATTGTAAGGGGGAATATTTCCAAGTACTCTTTCTCTGATTAGTTGTTTTTGGTATATAGAAAGGCTACAGACTTTTGTCAATTAATTTTGTAACCTGCCACTTTACTGAACGTGTTAATAATTTCTAGGAGTTTTGGGTGGAATTTCTGGCATCCCATAGATATAATATCATATCATCGCAAAAAGGGATAATTTGATCTTTCTTTTCCAATTATTACTCCTTTAATTTCTTTCTCTTGACTTATTGCTCCTGCAAGAGTTTCAAGTACTATGTTAAAGAGAAGTGGGGATAGCGGGCAGCCTTGTCTCGTTCCTGATTTCAATGGGAATGCTTCCAGTTTTTCTCCATTTAGAATGATGTTGGCTGTGGGTTTGTTATATATGGCTATAATTATGTTGAGGTATGTTCCCTCCAGTCCAGTTCTCTCTAGGACTTTGAACATAATGCATGTTGAATTTTGTCAAAGGCCTTCTCTGCATCTATTGAAATGA
>NW_008351346.1:48999-49572 GCF_000622305.1 Nannospalax galili | reverse complement strand
CCATCTGGTCCTGGGCTTTTTTTAGTCAGGAGGTTTTGTATTACTGTTTCAATTTCTTTTTGTGTTATGGGTCTGTATAAGCTGTTAATCTCTTCTTGGTTTAGCTTTGGTGGCTCCCATGCTTTTAGATACCCATCCATTTCTGTTAGGCTTTCAAATTTAGTAGTATATGGGTTTTTAAAGTATTCCCTTATAATGCTCTGGATCTCTTTGGTGTCTGTTGTGATGTTTCCCTTTTTGTCTCTGATTTGGTGATTTGGAGATGCTCTTTCTTACTTTTGGTTAACTGGGATAGTGGTCTGTCAATCTTGTTTGTCTTCTCAAAGAACCAGCTCTTGGATTCGTTGATTCTTTGTATTGTTTTCTTTGCTTCTATTTCATTAATTTCTGCTCTGATTTTTGTTATTTCCTCTTGTCTGCTGGGTTTGGGTTTCATTTGCTCTTGCTTTGCAAGTGTGTTGAGTTGCAATGTTAAGTCATTTCTTTGTGTTCTTTCCGATTTTTTAATGTAGGCCCTTAGAGCTATAAACTTCCCTCTACGGAAAGCTTTCAGCGTGTCCCCATTGTTTTTTT
>NW_008351346.1:42672-48474 GCF_000622305.1 Nannospalax galili | reverse complement strand
GTAGACAACAAAAAGATGGGTTTTGTTTCTTAATCCATTCACATAGTCTGTGTCTTTTGACTGGGGAGTTCTGTCCATTAATATTTAAAGTTAATGAAAGATGGGTATTGAATCCTGTCATTTTAATTTCTGTTTACAATCTTGATATAGCTGTGCCTTTCCACAGTTATACTTCATTGAATTTCTTTCTGTCACCCCTACATATAGTCGTTCCTTTCTTCAGCTCTTTGTATTGCTTCCAGAACTCTTTGAAGTGCTGGTTTTGTGGACATGAATTCTTTCCGCCTATATATGTCATGGAAGATTTTTCTTTCCCCTTCAAGTATGATAGACATTTTGGCTGGGTAAAGTAATCTGGGTTGGCATCTGTGGTCATTTAGAGCTAGGAATACTTTGGTCCAGGCTCTTCTGGCTTTCATAGTTTTCACCGAAAAGTCAGTTGTAATCCTGATGGGTTTTCCTTTATATGTGATTTGTTGTTTGTCTTTTGCAGCTTTCAGTATACTTTTTTCTGAACGTTTAGTGTTTTGCTATGATGTACTATGGAGTTTCTTTTCTGGTCCTGTCTATTTGGTATTCTATATGCTTCTTGTATTTGTATGGGCATGTCATTTTTTTGATTTTGGGAAATTTTCTTCTGGCACTGAAGTCCCAATCTGACAAATTCCAGAAGATCAGCTAGTCTTCTACAGCAGCAAGATGAACTCACCAGTGAGAGAGAAGGCAAGTGGCAAAAAGTAAGTGCTCTCCTCTGCCATGGCCTTTTACACAGCTGCCATCAGAAGGTAACCCCCACATTTAGGGTGTGTCTTCCAGCTTTAGATGATCCAATAAAGAAGATCTCTTTCATTTCAGTTAATCCCAGATCCAATCAAATTGACACTTCTTCATTTCAGCCTGAGTATTCTTCAATATTTCTAACTCATTTCTGAAGGGATAAACTATCTTCCTTCAGTTCTTTGATTTCTTTCTTTGTGCATTCTTTAAATTCACTGAATTCTTTTATCATGTTTATAATAGTTCTTTTGAGTTCCATGTCCTGTGTTATCTCTAGGGAGTTCTCATTGTACTCCTCTAAATGACTATCGGTACCTGGTAAGGATATATAATTTGTTTTTTCATGTTATTATTTTTTCCTTTGTGACTTTGATACGTGAATTTCCTTCCTGGTTTCTGATTCTTGTGTGAGGCTCAAGCCTTCCTTTGTTGAGTTTAGATCTGCTTCTTTTTGTAAACTTTATGTGTCTTTGTGGTTTACTTGTTGGGCATGAAAAGCTGGTTTGTTTAGGCTTCAAGTTCTCTCTTTAATTTTATATTGGAGTGGCCTAATTGCTTTTTTCTTCAGGAGTTCCCACAGAAGCCCAAGTGAGATTAGGCTCAGATGATGTCAGGCTTTCTCCTAAGGTATGGGTCCCTCCAGGAAAGATGCTCTCCTCAATAATTTGGGCCTGGGATGGCCTGGGAGAAGGGCCCAGGATAGATGCTGGTCTCAGGAAGCTGGTGGCTGCCACCCAGGGAAGTAAAGGGAGGTGAGGGTGGGACCAGGCCTAGAGGGTTCCTGGGGGCTGCAGGGAAGGTACGGGTTGGTCCCAATGCATAGGATCAGGAAGCAGTGGCAGCTCTGGGCCAAGAGGTTAGTCCCATCTGGGGTCCCAAGACAAGAAATAGGCCTGTACCCAGCCCAGGAGGAGAGACTCAACTGGGGAGCTGGGAGGGTGAAAGAGGCTGGGGGAGTCAAGGCACACTGGGCAGCTGCTGGACTTACCCAGGGAAGGTGCTGGTACCAGGACACTGGAGGCTGTGCAGCCCAGGTAGCAAAGGGATATGAGGGCAGGACCTGGTCCAGAAGGCTCCTAGGGACCAGGAAAGATGCTGGCACCAGGGGCCCAGAGGCTGTGCAGCCCAGGGAAGTGAAGGGAGGTGAGGGTGGGACCAGGCGCACAGGGTTCCTGGGGACAGTAGGGAGGAACTGGGTTGGTCCGGATGTAGAGGATCAGGAAGCAGTGGAGGCTTTGGGCTGAGAGGTTGACCCCAATATCTGGGGTGCCAAGACAAGAAATAGGCCTGTACCCAGCCTAGAAGGAGAGACTCCACATGGGGAGCTGGGATGGTGAAAGAGGCTGGGGGAGTCAAGGCTATCTGGGCCTGCTGGACTTACCCAGAGGAGGTGCTGGGACCAGGACATGGGAGGCTGTGTAGCCCAGGGCAGTAAAAGGAGGTGAGGGTGGGACCAGGCCTAGAGGGTTCCTCCATGTCTCTAATCTTATTTTATTCAACACATGTCCCTAGAAACCTCATATCTTTTATCTTATTTTATTTTTAATAACCTACTAAGTCCAGTTAGTGCTGCCTGAATGTGCATGGGTGTGGGGGCATCTACCTGAGCATGGGAATCAAGTCGGTGGCCACATCCTCCAAGGAGAACAATTCTCCCTCCTTACAGCACATATTAACTGCCAATAGTCTTTAGCAAAGGGTGGGGCCCAGAGATTATCTATCCCAACTATGCTGGAATTTGGGCTGGCTTGATCCTGTGCAGCTAACCAGCACTGCTGTGAGTTCATGAATGTGAACTCCTGTTGTGTTCGGAAGACAGCATTTCACAGCACTCTACCTCATCTTCCGGCTCTGGCTCTTACATTCTTTTTGCCTCCTCTTCTGAGAGGTTCCCTGAGTCTTGGTGGTATTTGGGGAGGGTATTGATACGGCTGCCCTGTTTAGAGCTGAGCACTTAGCCTCACTCTTATCACTTTGATCAGTTATACATTTCTCCATTGACTGATGCCCACTGCAGAAAACCTTCTCTGACCAAGGTTAGAGCAACCCAGGTCTATGGGTGGAAACATAAAGATACAGAAGGCAATTTGACAACAACATGACCCTTTAGCAAAATAAAATAACAGGTTCCACCCTACAGAATGTTAAAAAAAAAATATTACAGGGACAGCTTCTCTCTAATAAGGACAAAACTGAGGTTGAATTTCTATAAAATATTTTAAATTGCTTAGAGAAAGATGTCACTGCAACAGGTTTAGTATATTTTAGTTTAAAGTAGAAAACTGTGCAGAAAACAAAAACAAGATTTATCTTCCAGAGCCCACATTTTCTCTGAATATCTTAATCTCCCAGGCTTACTTAGCATGTGAGGGAATTGTCTGCTTCCAGATTCAATGTTGCCTGGCATCATTGCCATGGTAACAACAAGTGCAATAACTTGCACCTGGGTCACAGCAGCTAAAAGAAAGGCAAAATCAATTTGGAAACCAGTGAAGTACATAGCTTTTAAGACTGAAATCTATAGCTATTTAAGACTCAACTGCAAGGCCTGGAGATAGCCTGAAATCAGATTAAATCAAGATGTATCTCCAAAAGAATAAGAGATAAATCACTTTTAAAAGAATAAAAATAAGAAATCACAATCTTTTATCTTTTTGGAGCATTTACTGTTCTGGTGAGTCATAGGAAGATAGCACCCCAAAGGGTGAAACAGAGCATGGGCTGGATTGCATTCATTCAGTGGATAAAACTGACTTATAATGGGTCTCAAACCTCATTTTTCATTAAAAAAGGGAAAATGTACTCATTGAATATTAAAAATGTTGAATTGACCTTTTGTTTTTATTCCTTCTGTGGTTGTATACATTTCATAACTATTAAATATTAAAACTGGAAGAAATCTTCCAACATAATATTGTTAAGTTTAACAAAGACCAGAAGGATAGTATAATATGACTGTGGTTCCATCATGCCCAAAGAGCAGAATTCACATACGTTGAGCCATCATTTTCTGTCTTTTCTATTGTGCTGAGCTGCTTTTATTAAGACATATTAGGCTTCAATAAAACTCTTCTATCTCTTGGTAGGAGAGAAGGAATTACAGAACTGTTTTCCAGGCACCCCGTGTCTCAGTGAAGCTAAAATGATGAGTGGGCCTTGACAGCTGCTCAGAAGTTTCTGCACATACTTCTGATCTGAGGGAGGATGCCATTCCTGGTGTCTCCCACTCAGTGGTCTATTTACTTTCTGCGACTGTTTTTAACGCTTCCTCTAACTTCTGCTGCAGAGGAGCCCTTTACCATGCTTCTCTTCCCCTCATTAAAACCCTTCTACATTTTTCCTCTCCTTTCCCACTGCATTTTTCAAACACCTTGCTGAATAGAGATGCTAGTTAAGGAAGCCTTGCTAGCTGGATCTGGAGCTAAGTGGTAGGCTACACTTACCCAGCATGCACAAAGCCCCATGTTTATTCCCCAGTACCTATAGAGCTGGGGAAGGAGAGGGATGGAAGGCCCTACCTGTTCAAATCTGGTTGAGAGCTCACACTTTGCTTCTTTGCTAGAGTCTTCTGATGCATGTTCTCTGGGACCTAACAGGCTCTGAGGGAGAAGGGTCCCAGAATCTTCAATCTTGATGTTTCCTACCTAATTCTTTTTTTTCCCTTTAACATTTATTTATTTATCTCAATGTTGAATTTCTGTTTTCAATTTTAATTTTTTTGAGACAAAGTCTTATGTAGACCAGATTGGCCTCCATTTGTTGTGTGGCCAAGGATGGCCTTGAACTCCTGATCCTCCAGCCTCCACTTCCCGAGTGTTGGGATTATAGGTATATGCCACCATGCCTGGCTTTCCTTGCTCATACTTTTCTTTCTTCTTCTTTTATTTTTTAAAACAACTTATATCCTCACCTCTCTCTGCTTCCCTGGGCCTGCAGAACCAGCAGCAGGCCTCTCTCCAGGGTAAGTCCATCGTGCTCTCCGTGCTGTGACTCCCACAGCCCTATTCACCCTCCCATCTCCACTGCCATTCTCACCTCCGAGTTTGGGCCCTGCCCCATTCCTTGTCTAGGGGCTCCAGACACCTGGGAACAAATACTGCTCCCTGATCCTTTTCATCCAGACCAACTCAGTGCCTTCTCTGGACCCCAGGAGCACTGATTCTGGGCCTGGCCCCGCCCTCACCTCCTTCTGCTTTCCTGGGCCTGCCCGACCCACCACAGGCCTCTCTCCTACCCACAGGCCTCTCTCTGGGATAAGTCCATTGCACCCTCCACTCTGTGACTCCCCGAGCATCATTCACTCTCCCATCTCCACCACCGACCTCTCCTCTGAGTTTGGGCCCTGCCCCATTCTTTGTCCTGGGGCCCAGACAGCTGGGGAACCAATACTGCTTCCTGATCCTTTTCATCCAGACCAAGGGAGTGCCTTCTCTGGGCCCCAGGAGCACTGCTTCTGGGCCTGGTCCCACCTTCAACTCCCTCTACTTCCATGGGCCTGCACCACCCACCAGCCTCTTTCTGGGACACTGGGACCGACCTTTCCTCTTCCTGACCCTTTGCATCCAGACCAACCCAGCTCCTCAGTGCAGTCCCCAGGAGGCCTTGGGGCCTCTTCCCGCCCCATCTGCCTTTGCATCTCTCAGTGGCATGGCCACCAGCTGCCCTAGACCAGCATCTTTCCTGGGCTAGACTCCCAGGCCAGTCCAACCCCCAAATTCCTGAGGTCAAAATCATTCCTGGAGGGATCCAGACCTTAGGAGAAAGCCTGAAAACATCTGACCCTCACCTGAATTGGACCTCTGTGGAAACTACTGAAGACAAAAGCAACCCGGCCACTCCAATATAAAAGCAAGAGAGATCCGGAAGCTTAGATGAACCAGCTTTTCATGTCCCAGAAGTAAACCACAAAGACATACAAAGTTCACAAAAAAGAAGCAGACCTAAACTTGAAGGCCTGAGTCTCACACAAGAATCAGAAACTACAAAAGAAATTCACATGTCAAAATCACAGAGAAAAAATAATAA
>NW_008351346.1:41234-42084 GCF_000622305.1 Nannospalax galili | reverse complement strand
AAACACTACACGTACAAAACAAAGAGACAATTCTGAAAGCTGCAAAATAGAGGCAACAAGTCACATATGGAGAAACAACAAGTCACATATAAAGGAAAATCCATCAGGATTACAGCTGACTTTTCAGTGCAAACTATGTAAGCCAGAAGAGCCTGGACCAAAGTATTCCCAGTTTTAAATGACCACAGATGCCAACCCAGATTACTATACCCAGCCAAAATGTCTATTATAGTCAAAGGGGAAAGAAAAATCTTCCATGACATAAATAGGCTGAAAGAATTCAGGTCCACAAAACCAGCCCTTCAGAGACTTCTGGAAGCAATACAAAGAGCTAAAGAAAGGAACGACTTATACACAAGGGATTGCGAAAAGAAATCCAATGAAGGTATAACTGTGGAAGGGTACAGCTATATCAAGAATGTAAACAGAAATAAAAATGACAGGATTCAATACCCATCTTTCATTAATAACTTTAAATATTAATGGACAGAATTCCCCAGTCAAAAGACACAGACTATGTGAATGGATTAAGAAAAAAAACACATCTTTTTGTTGTCTACAAGAAACTCATCTCACTTTCAAGGAAAGACACCATCTCAAAGTGAAACGATGGGAAAAAAATATACCAAGCAAATAGCACTAAAAAAAAAGCAGGTGTAGCAATTCTAATATCTGACAAAATAGACTTTAAACTAAAACTAATCAGAAGAGATAAAGAGGGCCATTTCATTCTGATCAAAAGAACAATAAATCAAGAAGATATTAGAATCATGAACATATATTCACCAAACTCTGGTGCACCCAACTTCATAAAAACAATACTACAGGACTTTAAGACCCAAATTAACCC
>NW_008351346.1:40255-40605 GCF_000622305.1 Nannospalax galili | reverse complement strand
CAAGATTGACAGACCGCTAGCCCAGTTAACCAAAAGAAAGAAAGCGCACTTCCATATCAATAAATCAAGAGAAAAAGGGGAAACATCACAACAGACACCAGAAAGATACAGAACATTATAAGGGAATACTTTAAAAACCTACATGCTACTAAATTTGAAAACCTAAAAGAAATGGACAGATATCTAATGGCATGGGAACCACCAAAATTAAACCAAGAAGAGATTAACAGGTTAAAAAGACCCATAACATAAAAAGAAATTGAAACAGTAATTCAAAACCTCTCGACTAAAAAAAGCCCAGGAGCAGATGGATTTACAGTGGAATTCTATCAGACATTTAAAGAAGATCT
>NW_008351346.1:24224-39403 GCF_000622305.1 Nannospalax galili | reverse complement strand
TGGAACTGGAGGTGTTATGGACAGTTGTTAGCTGCCATGTGGGTGCTGGGATTCAAACCCTGGTCTTCTGCAAGAATAACCAGTGTTCTTAACCACTGAGCCCTCTCTCCAGCCCACTATACCAGATTTTAAACTGTATTACAGAGCCATAGTCATAAAAACAACATAGTACTGGCCCCAAAAATAGTCCTGTAGATTAATGGGACAAAATTGAATACCTAAATATGAGTACATGCAATTTCAGCCACCTAATATTTGACAAAGGGGCCAAGAATATTCACTGGAGGAAAGACAGCATGTTCAGCAAATGGTGCTGGCAAAACTGGATCTCCACTTGTAGAAGAATGAAACTAACCCCCTATCTTTCACCCTGCACAAAAATCAATTCCAAATGGCTTCAAGATCTCAATGTAAAACCTGAAACTCGGAAACTATTAGAAGAAAACATTGAGAAAAACCTATCAGATATAGGCATAGGAAAGGATTTTCTAAACTGGACATCAGTTGCTCAAGAAACAGGGCAAGAAATAACAAATGGGATCTCATTAAGCTAAAAAGCTTCTGTACATCAAAGGAGACAACCAGGGAAGTGAACAGAAAACCCACAGAATGAGAGAAAATCTTCTCCAGCGACACATCTGACAGAGGTTTAATAACCAGAATTTTTAATGAACTCAAAAAACAGAGAACCAAGACAAGAAGCAACCCAATTAAAAGATGGACTAAGGAACTGATCAGAGAGTTCTCAAAAGAAGAAGTCAAGATGGCTATGAGACATATTAAAAGATGTTCAACATCACTAATAAGGAAATGCAAATTAAAACCACTTTAAGATTTCACCTTACCCCAGTCAGACTGGCTAAGATCAAGAAAACAAATGATACCAAATGTTGGAGAGGATGTGGGGAAAGGGGAACACTCATCCACTGCTGGTGGGGCTGCAAACTGGTTCAACCCCTATGGAAAGCAGTGTGGAGAACTCTTAAAAAGCTACAAATGAACCTACCATTTGACCCAGTTATACCACTCCTTGGCATATACCCAAAGAACTCATCCTATTACAGAGACACATGTACACCTGTGTTTGTTGCTGCTCTTTTCACAATAGCTAAGAGATGGAAGCAATGTAAGTGTCCCTCAATTGATGAGTGGATAATGAAAATGTGGTTCGTTTATACGATGGAGTTTTACTCAGCAGTAAAGAAAGAGGAAATCAAGAAAATTGCAGGTAAATGGATGGAACTAGAATCTGTTATACTAAGTGAAGTAACACAGACTCAGAAAAAAAAATCAACATATGTTCTCCCTCATATGTGGATCCTAGGATCAGACTCTGATAAATAAGTATGCAAACAGACATAACTGCAGGAACCAGGATAATGGAAAGGAAACAGGGAGAAAAAGGAAAAGAAATAACCTAAAAGAGAAGAACAGTAGGAAACAGGCCTTAATAAGGGAGATATGGATTAAAATTGGGTTAGTTTAAGGGTTAGTTTAAGGATGTCCTTAGGACATCCCCCTCATCTCAACCCCAACCTGTTGACTTGCTTGTCCCTCCTACTCGGCTCATTGCTGCACACTTCTCTCTTCTCATTCTTCCTGCTTGCAGGAGCATTTTCCTGGCTGGCCTACCCCCTTGCCTCAGCCACTCTCAGCTGTGCGCTCTCATCTTCACACCAGAAAGGAAGTACTGTGCTGCTGCTGGGCCCAGACACATTCAGAGTGACATGGGACAGCATTTCAGCAGCCCTGCTCCATCTCTCCATGCCCCACTGAATCCCTGCAGTTGACTCAGACCTGGGCTGATGGGGCTGTCTACTCCCTGCATCTTCACATCTCTCCATCGGCATGTCTAGAACCTACCTATTGTCTTGGTCTTTGCTCTTAGATCCCAACCAAGTTACCCTGCTGATAAAAGTGTGCTTCCCACAGTCTCCTTTATTCCTAAACTTCAGTCAATACCAAGGGTCTACTGACTGTGGACTAATATCCAGGGCAACCCCCAGCCTGCACCTACTTCGGTATACTTAAAGTTATTTAATACTAACACTAATAGTTTCCTTCATTTGTGTTTATTTATTTAACATTTGTTTTTCTTTTGTAAAAAAATTTCACTGGACTGGAGAGATGGCTCAGCAGTTAAGAGCATTGGCTGCACTTGCAGAGCACCCAGGTTTGGTTTGCAGCACCCACATAGTGGCTAACAATCATTGGTAACTCTAGTTCTGAGGGATCCAACACTCTCTTCTGACCTCCATAGACATTGCATAATATGTATGCAATTAAATACATGCAGGCAATACACTCATACACATTGAAAATAATAATAAAAAAATATTTAAATTTTTTTCACTTTTTAAATTTTTTTATTTCTTATTTATTTAAGTTTTATATCTTTTTTACCAATATTATCTGATCTAAGCCTCATAATAACCCTAATCAGGATGTATTAATATTTGAATTTCTTCTATGAAGAAAATGAGACTCAGAGAGATTAGTATATTTCGCAAGGTCACATAACCTGAGATATTATGATATTTTCAAACTTGACCTAAAATCCACCTTTTATACCAAAAGCTTTTCCCAGTTAATACTTAAATCTTTCACTTATGGTCTCAGTTTATGCAGCAAATTTACAGACTTACAAGTTGGTGTTCCTCAAGTATTTGTGTCTCAACCTTTAAACACCCTCAAGGATAAGTATCTTTTCAAAAAGAAAATCATGCTGATTCTTCCAGAGATGGAGAATAGATGTCATAGAAAAGGTGCTAGATGACTCATTCTACCTTCATGCACCCAAAGAGTGAGTTGGGAGGGAGAAGTATATGTTATTAAGAAATATGGATGAACCTCCCAGGCAGCCTTTCTGATTTGTGATTCAAACTTCATTATAAAATGGGTATAATAACACTCAAGTCCCTGTCACTACAGAGGATACCCCACCAAAACAGAGCCCACTGCTGCTGACTCACAACAGTTTGTGACAGAACAGTACTCCATGGCTCACACACAGGGACGTTGTTTGGCCCTCATTATAAAGCTCTGAAGTAGGCATATATCCCCATCGCCAGGTAAAGAAGAGGAGATGGAGTCCATCACAATGAAACGTGAGAAAGGACAGAAGTATTGATCAAGCCCAGACTGCTTAACTCATGCTCATACTCCATGAGGCCACATGGCTGCCTGTGGCATGATAAGTTCAAGGATGTAGGCTCCAGATAGAAGAGGCAAGCAAGTGCATTAAATTCTATTTCAAGCTGGTGAGATGGCTCAGCAAGTCAAGGAGCTTGCTGCCAAGCCTGACAACTTGAGTTCAACCTCCGGGACCCAAATGGTAGAAGGAAAGAACCAACATCATACAGTTATCCTCTGACCTCCATGCATATGCTTTGCCAAGCATGTGCCTACACACACACACACACACACACACATGTCACATGTACACACTAACTAAAAAAATGTAATGGCACTTTAAAATTTCATAGGCACTGACTCTCAGATTCCCTAACTGAACATACTTTGAAAACCCCCGACTGTGCCTCAGCCTAGTGCCGCTTGATAGAAAGGTCACATATTCTGCAGCCTTCTAAATACTTCCGTCCTGTCAAATGTGTGTCTATATTTCCCTTTTTTCCGTTAGGTCACAAGAATTATAGAGACACTTGGTGAATGCTTCAGCAATCTATAGCAATTCAAATACACAATGATAAGGCCTAATTTTAGACTGTCCCAAGAGAGTGAACATTCTAAAGGTCTGAAGTACTTCCAGACTGGTTACTGGTCTCCTTGTTAATTAGCACGGTTGACTTAAAGGTCGCCAGGAGCAGTCAGCCACATCTGGAACAGTAGCGCTGAGGCAGTGAAAATAACTCAAGTGATAATTTGCATTTTTCCTAACAAAGCCCTAACAAGGTCTTGCTCGCTATGCCCTAACAAGGAGCCTCATTTGTGGACACTGCCAGAGACAAGGAAAACCTGATTTTTAATTGCAGAAAGGTTGAGTGAGTCTCTGTTCACCTGGAAAGGGACAGGCAGGCTATTTACATAGAAAATATCCTCCTTACCTTCACATTAGTCAGTGACATTCTATTTATGCTCTTCATAATCTTTGGAAAAGGTTTCTCTATGGACCCAAGGACAGAAATGGCTTCCATGTACTGCTACAACCAGAAACCAGAATGGGAGGGGTGGGGGAGCATCTGTATTAGCATAGAAAGATCCTATGTATATTAACCTTTACACCCAGAGAATAGCCAGGGAAAGAACACACCATGATGAAGAAGGGATGGTCCATATCAATAACCACCACAAGCTGATCAAGACAAACACCCTAGGGGGTGTTAGCCTATGACAAAGACCCATTTAATATGAGTGGTCCAGCTCCAGTGGTGTGTTCAGAGCTGTACTAGGTAATGTGAAAGTGAGAAGGATCTAGTCACAATCTCTACCTTTAACAGACGGCACAGTATAACAAAAAAATTGGATATGCACTTTAAAACATCATACTATAAGTGTTATTTTCAAAATCACTTGGGAATACAGAAGCAAGAAAAATCAGCTTTACTGTGGTTGACTGGTAGAAGAGACAAGGAAGGATTTATGGAGAAGAGAGTCTCAGAACTTGACATTGAAGAGTAAATATAAACTAATGTCAGGCCTAAGATAACATGGGGTAAAGAGAAGTTCAAAGAAAAGAAACGTGAACAAAGATACAATCTTTTATTTATTTTTTATTTTTTGTCTTTTTGAGACAGGTTCTCCCTGTAGCCCCAGCTGTCCTGGAACTCACTATGTAGAACAGGTTGGCCTTGAACTCACATAGATCCACCGGCCTCTGCCTCCCAAGTGCTGGGATTAAAGGCATGCGCCACCACACCCAGCTCAAAGACACAATTTTAATAGTACAAATATGGAGAATATTGCACTCTCTGGAAAGGTTTTATAGAGGTGAAGGTATAGGGTTAGCTTTGCACTTTAGAAAGGGGATTCTAATGGCAGTGTGGGAAATGGAGGAGTAAGCATTGTGCCAAGGGTAACCTTTGAGGGAACTACTTGAACATACAAGGGTGGGGAGGGGAGAAGATATGGAGGCCACAGAGATAGAAGAAGGGAATCTTGTCTTGTGTGGATACTGGATGACATGGGATAGATATTTTTTAATTCTCTTATCAAAATGAACTGATGTCAGACATTCCCTAAACCCAGAGAGGTTGGCAGAGAAATTATGTAATGATAATGCTTTAGAGAGAAATGAAGACACTGAAACAAGAAAGCAGTGAAGGCCAAGGGAAGTTGTACCTCAGAGTGTAGGGCGTTCCTTCAGGGACAGCCAGCCTGTGAGGTATAGGTAGAAGAAGGATGCCTAACGGTGAGAGGATGTGTGGGTGCCAAGAGAGCAGAGGGACCATCAGAAAAGAGGGTAAGATAACTATCTCCTGATCACTACCTGCAAGCACACGGACATTTAAAAACCAAAGATAAAAACTCTTAATTAAATATTTTATCTTTGTGTGTGTGTGTGTGTGTGTGTGTGTGTGTGTGTGTGTGTGTGTATGTATGTGTGTGTTGGTAAGTAGGTTGCATCCATACAATCACACCTGTGTGGTATAGAAGCCATAGGATGTTGTCAGGTGTATTCTATCACTCTCCACCTTATTTTCTGAGAGAAGGTCTTTCACTGAATCTGAAGCTCATCCATTAGGCTAGGCTAGCTGGTCAGTGAGCCCCAGGGATCTGCCTGTCAAAGAACAGACATTTCCATGCTTTAGCTATTTGCTTTGATGGACTGTATTCCCTTAAACTGTAAGCCAAAACAAACTCTTCCTCTCTCAAGTTGCTTCTTGTTAGCTATTTGGTCACAGCAACATGAAAAACAACAAAATCAAGTGGAGTGTCTGAGTTTAACCTTTCCCTCTATTCTGTATCCCCACACAGGGCTGATTACCCAATTTGCAAACTGACTGCCTACTCAAAACCTATTAATTTCAATGGCCACAGCAGAGCATTTAACCAAGCCCAGGGCCCAGTGAGACCTCCTGTATTGCAAACCAACAAATGTGGTCCTGCTTTCTTACATTCTAAAATATTATGCTTCATAGGTGAAACTTTCAGCATCAATGTGGCTTGGAAAAAAAAAAGCACATTGAGGCCATACACGAAAGGTCTGGCCTACAACTCTGTACCCAACACTTAATTCAACTTCTATGTATTTGTTGTCTTTGGGGATCTGAGCAGGAACAGACAACATCCTCAGAAAAGGTGGTTTAAGAAATGGTAATAAGGGGTGGACTTTATAGGAAGGTGTGGCACAGTCAGGGGAAGACGCGGTCATCCCTATGGTGGGAAGACCAAGGGGAAGGGTGGTCACTATAATGCTGCCACACTTGAAATGAAGCTGAGCGGGAATGAGCACCACCCAGAAGAAGGAAAAAAGCCCTGTCAGCCAGAGGCCTGGGGAGGGGCAGCAGGGCAAAATAGCCATTTTCCGTCTTGGCCATTGTTTCCCTCTGGTGGGCAAGTAGCTGGATAGTGCTGGCCTCAGAGGCCTACCATTAGGGAGTAAAGTGGGTAGAAAGGGATCAAAGGGGCAAATGAAGAGTGTCCAGCTGGAACTCCTGAGTCAGGCGAGGCTCATGATAAGAGCCAGATGAAGCATCAAGGGTGAATGAAAGACACTGCCAGTCACAAAGACACAGCATAATCCCCTTCCTACCTGATAACCCTGAGATAAATTGTGCACCTTAGCTCACCATGAAGGGTTTGCAATGAGCCCCAAATGGCACTGGAGGTCAAATACTATGTGCTAATAAGGAGGATGATGCCTCCAAATTGCATAGCATAGGGTCTTTCCTAGAAAAATGGAAATCAGAACCTAGAACACTCAATATGGAAACATCCCCTCTGGAAATATGAATTTGGGACATTCATTGACAAACACAAACTCTTTAAGGAGTATTTAAGATGCAAGGATGGCAGAGATTCCCAGTACCAGGCAATTTCAGAGAACAGCCAGTTAAGCAATTCCAGGGGCTCATTCAAGATTACTTCGCATCCCCTACTGGAACTGACAATGTTCCCCTCTGCTGGTAACAATCTGTGCTGAAAATATAATGCAATTACTTCTGTCCTCCCAGGCTTTGGAACCCCCACTTCAACCAGATGAAAAGGTTAAAACAAGAGCAAAATGTGCCCCTTTGTCACTGTGAGGCCAGTGTTGAGGCATTCATTGAGGCCAATTCATTCAAGTTTTGGGGACCAGGTAAAAAAGGTGGTCAATTGGGACACTCAGAAACAGCAATTGCCCCAAGAACTGGGGACAGGAACATCTGAAATCAATATCCCTTGAAAAATAAAACCAGCTCATTGCGTTCCTATTATAATTTTGCTTTGGTTCTGCTTTACCCAGGAAACAGTAATGACAGTTGGAAAACATTCATTTTCTCAATCTTGTACCCCTGGCATTTTGTTTTGCTGCATTTATTTTATTGCCTTTTCATTCTGGCTATATGTAGGACATTTTGATAATAACAGTCCAAGGAAAACATTTCAGTGTAATGTCACCTTTTTGCTGGGTGACCTCAGGGAAGCCAATTCACAGCAAGTGACTAAGAGGTAATGAATTTCTGTGTCATCTTCCAACTCTCACTTCACAGGTGAGACCAAAGTAGAGGTACCAAAATCTCCGTGAAGCAAGCCTAGACCTAACCATCCCCTCTAGGGGTTGATGGTTTCAGCTCGTTTGGGTTCAATTCAACTCCAAATGTTTCTGTTCAGTTAATGTTCAAGGAGTGCCAACCAGGGGTAGGGCACTGTTTTAACTGGTATGGTGAATGTAATGATAAACTATAACACTAATACAAGTAAGGTTCTTGACATTAAAATCATTCCCAATCCCAACTCAACCACTCATCAGTGATGAGGTTTTTGGAAAGTTAATGAGTAATTTTTCAACTTAGCATTCCATGTTTATAAAGTGGTAATCCCACCACCAACTCCCAGTGTTAAAGTAATGAAATCCCAGAAAAACGAGAAAATAATTGCATTGGGGCCTACAGAAATGGCTTAGTGGTTAAGAGTGCTTCCTGCTCTTCCAGAGGACCTGAGTCTGGTTCCTATGTCAGGTGCCTCACAGCTGCCTGTAACTCCAGCTCCAAGGAATCTAGCAACTTCTGGCCCCCATAGGTGCTCCCACACATGTGCACATACCCACATATAGGCACATACACATACATATAAGTCCAAAATAAATCTTTTAAAAATTGCTTTGTATGATCTTATTTTGCTCCTTAAGGCCTCCTGTCTATTCTTATATTCCCAAAACTCTTTATAATGAATCAATTATACTGTTCATGAAGCACTCCTGTAACTATCTCTGTCTACCCGTACATTTGAGATGTGAAAACACTTCAGTATCTATGAATCACCTGTGAAGCTGTTTTCACTTGTCGTTTTGCCTGGCCACACTACCCAGTGTTTTCACCAAGCACTAGTCTAAGTATCCCTGTGAAGCTGCTTTGTAGAAGTTCATACCTACAGCCGGTTCAGTTTAAGTCAAGGATTGTCACTGATAATCTGGGTGGGCCTCATCCTATTAGTTAAGAGGCCTTAAGAGAAAAATTGAAGTTTCTTAGAAGTAGAATTATGTATGTGGACTAAAATGTTTTGCATGAGATTACTCACCCATCAGGACTGTTCTACATAATTAAGATTTGCCAGTCTTACAATCATGAAAGCCTGCTCCTTGAAATAAACCTCTTTATATAGAGATAGATGGATACAAACACACACACACACACACACACACATATGTGTGTGTGTGTATATAGGTATACATATACAGGCATATATGTATATACATGTATATACATATATATATATATACAGGTCATATGTAGGTAATATCAGTATAAATGATAGAGATATATTTCACATAGACATATATAGATATAGATACTGATAGATATCCTATTGGTTCTGTGTTCTAAGTAGACCCTTCGGGTGACATAAATTAACCTTGACTAATAAGCATCATAGAATATTTACTGTGACTTGTTGGCTTCGTCCACTCGAGAAACTATAGCAAAAGACAGTATATTCAGTAGTCTTATAAAGAATAGGAATTTTATTTCACTGTTCTGGAGTCTGGGAAGTCCAAGATCAAAGTGGCAGCATACTCATGGTCTTGGTGAAGACTCACTTCCTATAGACAGTTGCCTTTTCACTGTAACCTCATATGATGGAAAAGATGAGGGTCTTTATTGGTCCTCTATTATAAGGGCACTAATCCTATTATGAGGGCTCCATCCTCATCATCTCACCACCCCCTCCAGGGCCCACCTCCTTATATCATCAACTTAATTGGTAAGAGATTTCAACATGTGAATTGAGGGGGATCTGGGCACAGACATTCAGACTTATGAGCTTCCTAAAGTGAAATTCCAAGACTTTATCCTGAGTTTTATATCTTCCTATGTCTCATTATTGTTCAATAAATCTCATCATTCATTTCACCTGTTTACCCTCAGTGATGATACAATCTGCATGTACAGGTTTTGGAGACTTATTCAAACTTCCAGTGTCCAGGTTTCTTCACAGTTCAAATGAAATATAAGATACATCATCTAAAGCATTTGCACAACTGCAGAGCATAATGAGTAATCAATAAATATTAGTTTATTTGATATTTTCTTCATTATAATGATTCTGGTTCATCTGAGACAAAAGAGAAAGTCCGCACTATTGCCTCTGTCACTCACATATTAGGCTACTGGCATCTTCCACTGGAAAAGATGTAAGGAAAGAAGACTTGAAAAGTGAGCTATGGTACTACTCCCAAGAGTTACATGTGTGAACTTTGGACAGTCACTTAATGTCACCTAACTCATTCTTCAATGGGGTAATTGCTGGCCCATTCTTTTTCATAATTGTGAGGTTTCCATGCATTCATATAAGAGCATACCACACATGCATACGATACCCAAGATGTACTTGTTAAATTATCTGAATGTTTGTTAATATTACAAGACACTTACAAAGTAAAAACAATATACTAATTCATCACAGAGTAGAAGACATTCTTTCTGACCATGTTACCCTGTAATACAAATCACGAAGTTTCAAATAAAGAGTTCCTAGGTGATGCAAAAGTGGGACATAGGATGATATGATGACATGTTTGTAGAGATCACTGATGCTGCTGGAATATATTTGAAGGCAGAATCAGGAGCAGTGTGGTTGGAAATCAGAGGCTGAAGAGGAAATGATGCCTTTTATCACAATGAGAAAAAAAAACAACAAAAAACAGTTTGTTCTGTAACAGGTCTTCACAATGTCCTGTGTTTAGAGGAGGAAAATGGGAGACAAAATACAATAATTTAAATGGAAAAAGAAAAGAGTAATTACTATTTTTAAAATCCATTGTAGGGGCTGGAGAGATGGCTCAATGGTTAAGAACACTTACTGTTCTTCCAGAGGACCTAGGTTCTATTCCCAGCACCCACATGGCAGATAACAACTGTCCACAATTCCAGTTCTAGGGGATCCAACACCTTCTTCTGGCCTTCACAGGCTTTGCATGACATGTGTGCACTTACATACATGCAAGAAATATATTCATTCACATAAAAAATTAAAAAATAAAAATTTAAAACTTCAGTGTAGTCATAGTCTATTCTCTTTATTTTAAATAAAATTAACATATGTACATGTGCAGACACATGCATACATGTACTCTATGTCTCCCAAACTAAAAAACATAGCCAATATAATTCTAAATCAGGCAGCTTCTATGGTGTCGAAGGCTAGATGTAAAGGAAACGCAGCCAGCAGCCTGATAACCCCAGAGAGTAAGGCAGACAAAGACATTACAAGGTGGCCAGGCAAGCAGTTCAGCCAGGTGGACGGCCAGTGTCTGAGACAGGTACAAGTAGCATCCAGGACAGACTGCAAGAGACACACAAGACATGGAGGTGGACAGAGGATAGAGGGTGGTGGTGGGGAGATGGAAGTAGGGTGTTGAGAGTGGAGGGGGACAGGAAGCAGTCAATATACATTGGGTGGGGATGTCCTGGGAGCCCAGAAACAGGGGCCTGGCTTCTTTATTGGTTGGAGAAATCAGACCTTTCTTCAGCTACCTCCCCTATTCTGTTTCTTCCACTCACTCTCAGCTACTTACTGTCCACACTTATGACCTTTCCCTGTTATGTTCACTTCCTTCCATAGTTCCAACTATCATCTGCATAGTGATTGTTTATAAATCTATACTTTTGGTTCAAATCCCATACTGAGCAGCAAATCTAATTATATTGATGTATCCTATAGTCATTTAGACACACTATTGACAGTGCTAAATGAATCCTGCCTCTTTTTTACTTTTCTCTCATTTTCAAGCACTTTGGGCAATGCTGCCCGCCCAGTTCTTCCACTCTGAGTCACTCTTTCCATTTCCTCTGCTTGACATCCTGGCTCCCCAACAAGTCCACTAGATCACCTCACCCACTGGGACATCCCTGTTATAATTCTTTATTGCACTGATCTGCAATTATTCATTTGCGCATTTCCTCCCTTCACTTGTCTACAAGCTTTTCAGAAATAATGATTTAAGCATACAGCACTTAACGGGTAAATGCTAGATATATCCCACAATTTTACTGAGGTGCTTACATGACTCAGAGCTGAATTGGTCGCGATCAAGTTGACCTATGGAACCCCTAACTTAGGACAGTTTGGATTGCACAATACATTGCTGCTGGCATGCTTTTCACCTGCTTGACAGCACAGAGCAAGGGAGGTTATACATCCTATTTCTGTGAGTCCTGTCATCTCCCAGAGTCCAAGAACCAGCAACACTGCCAAGAGGCTGATAACCTTAGGCAGTTTGGCCCATTAACCAGCCCAAAGAACCCAAAACCACAGAAAGAAGTAAGGCATCCAAGAAGAGTCTTCCTCATTCAGAGATACTCAATCTGAAAAGGACACAGCTATATTGCTTCCTGTAGGATGTATTTAGGTGTTTAATCACATATAATGGCAACATTTGCATACTTATTAGGATGCTAATTTGTTATCTGACCCAAAATATATAACTTTATTTGTCTCAAATTCCCTACCTAATGAAAGGAACAACAGCAGCATATGTCCATGTAATCTAGTACCCCCACTTGTTTGGTTTACTGTCACCTCCAGGTGCAAGGCCAAGGCCAGCATCCACTGCGAAAGAGAGGCAGGTATTCCATGAGCTGGAAAAGCACCAGACGTGTTGAGAAAGTTCTTGTCACATCACAACATGTACATCCTGGGAGAGCTTCCTTCCAGAGGAAAGGAAGATTCGTTGCAAATATCAGCAAGTTGGTCGGGTCAATGATCAATGCTGCAACTCTCAGGATCAAAGTTGCTCAGTGATTGACCAAGGCTCACCCAGGCCATGTTCCATTTTAGAATCCCATACCATGTTAAAAATCAAATGTTACAAAATAAGATAATAATTGCTTCTCAGCCTTTTAAACTAAAATCAAGTAGAATGAAATGGGATTATAAAAAATGTGATACATGTGTATTCAGAATTTTAAATATTTTAACACAAAATATGTACTATCTGTGTGCTGGAACTGCATATGATCATAGGCCTGGTGAACCTGAGACCTGAGCCAAATGGTACTTCTTCTCCTCTACCCCAAAGCACTTATTCAGATTGCTGTTTCACTATTAGTGCCAATTAGTGATTTTCTAAAAGGTACAAAATTACATGGAATTTATCTGATACATAGAACTTTTAATTACTACACCTTGAGTATTAGTGTTGGAAACAGTGTTGCTTCACATTTCAATTTTTCAGCTTTAGCATGTTTTCTTTTTGTAATATTTTATTTATTTTTACTTTTTATGTGTATGTGTGTATTGCCTGCATGCAGGTAAGTGCACCTGTGTTGTGCAATGCCCACGGAGGACAGAAGAAGCTATCAGATCCCCTGGAACTGGAGTTACAGACAATTGTTAGCTGCCAGGTGAGTGCTGGGATTCAAACCTGTGTCTTCTGCAAGAGTAGCCAGTGTTCTTAACCGCTGAGCCATCTCTCCAGCCCCCAGCATGTTTTCTTATACACGATAAGATATACTAGGGCTTAGGATTTCAATTTTTCAATTTTGGTATATTTTTTTCTTGTCTTTTTGACACAGGGTCTGCCTGTAGCCCCAGCTGTCCTAGAACTCACTATGTAGACCAGGCTGGCATCGAACTCACAAAGATCGGCCTGCCTCTGCCTCCCAAGTGCTGGGATTAAAGGTGTGCACCACCACGCCCGGCTCCAATTTTGGTTATATTTTAATATACATGATGAGCTATTTTAGAGATGGTACTCAAAGCTTGACACAAAATTCATGCATGTGGCTTATATATTTAAACACAGAGCCTAAAGGGAATTTTATACAAATATTTTAGTGTCCCTGCATTTTAACTGTGATCTGCCATATGAGTTCAGATTCTCACTTTCAACTTATGGTGTCATATTCAAACTTTGGATAATTTCAGACTTGGGTTTTTTTTAGGTTAGAGATGCCCAGACTATGGTAGCTATACATAATAGTCATCCAGATAGTTTTTTCATGTGTATGAATGTATATGTGTGTGTGTGTGTGTGTGTGTGTGTATGCCACGTGTGTATGTGTCCTCAGAAGCCAGAAAAATTTCAGGCAGTTTCAAGGTGCTGATATGGAATCTGAACTTGGGTCCTCTGGAAGAGCAGCAAGAGCTCTTAGCCCCTCTAGGTATTTTTTTAAAAAACTTTTTTGGGTGAGAGATATATACCTTTTGTCTTTCACATTCTTGCTGATTTTCAGCTCTCTTCTAACTCTAGTTTATGATTTTGTGATTCATGTCTAAGAGTTCTCAGGATAATTGAAGTGCATCAACTTAAAAATAAGCCATTCATTCATTTAACAAATAGCATTTGAACATGTCTATTCTCTTGGTACGGTTTTAGGTGTGTAAGGATCTCATATAGCTAGCCAGCAAAGGTCTCTCTATGGAGGCAACATTTGTGTGGAGATCTGAATAAGGTGAGGAATGAAAGCACCCAGAATAGGTAATAAGTAGACAGACAGACAGACAGACAGACAGACAGACAGACAGACAGACTGAGTAAAGAGTGGTCCGGTAAAAGAGATCAGGAAACACAAGGATTCTGAAGGAGGAACCACTTGGTATTTTCAGAAAGCAACAAATAGCCTAACACACCCAGATAGGCGTGAGCTAGGAAGGGACAGGAAATGAAGCTGGAGGTGTCTGCACAGACTGAATCCTGTAGAACCGTGTAAACTCTGACAGAATTGAAAATTTTTTTCAAATATGAAACACAGGAACGCATCATTGTTGGAGTCTATAGGAGGAATGAAGATAAATTTTTATTTCAAAAAAAATAATTCGCTCTGGTCACTATATAGAAAATAAATGGCAGAGGCAAAGGGGCTGTAACATTCATGTACAGATTCAAATTGTTGTCAGATAACATACTTTTGTGTTAAATATTTTGGTGTATAATTGTGGTGGTTTCAGTGGAAATGTCCCCCAGAGGCTACAGGTATTTGAATACCTGTTCTCCAGTTCACAGTGCTGTTTGCGGAGGGTTGTGGAACCTTTAGTTGGTGTGGCCATGCTGGAGAAAGCTTCTAGAGTCCATAAGCCTCGTTTCCACTTCCAACTTCTTTCTCTGCTACCTGTGCTTGAAGATGTGAGCTCTCAGCTTTCTGCTCCTGCTGCCTCCTGCCACGCCCTTCCAACCATGATGGACTCTAATCACTCTGGAACCACAAGTCAAATAAACTTCCTTCCATGTGTTGCTTTGGTGATGGTGTTTTATCACAGCAACAAAAAGGTAATCAATACAGTAATATTTAGTTGCACTTCCCTAAATACTGGTTATTTGTCTAGTCTCCCTATGGGATCTGGGGTTTAGTTCTTTCCTTGCAGGAATAAATTGGCTCCCTCTTCATAAAACAATGAAGTAACAAATTATGACTAGTAATAATCAGATACATACAGATCAGAGACGCATGTGCCAACATCTCAGTGTTATTAGCAAAAACAATGAGTCTTTCTGTAAGAAACAGCATATTTTAAAATGAAATGGAGATCTTTTTTAAAGGTTAAAAACTCACTCTATTTTATGTCTTACAGGGTTTATACTG
>NW_008351346.1:0-24155 GCF_000622305.1 Nannospalax galili | reverse complement strand
AGGGCTTATACTGAGTTCAATATTGTATAACTGTATTAATTCAACAGTGAGGCTAAACATTTTATAGCCACCCCCAAAAGAGATGTATCTTTTCTCTGGAAACTTGTTGAGTATGTTAAAGCTGTAATGAAATGATTCTTCTAAAAAATTTTTTAAATATTTTAAAAAACAATGAAGTAATATAGAATCTTTCCTTTAAACTGGCACCTCCACTTGGTCATAGGAACAAGACCCTGTACATTGATGATGAGCACCACAGAAATATGTTGTTGCAGTTCTGGATGCCAGAAGTTTGAAACCAAGGTATCAGCAGGGTTGTTCTCTCCTCAAGGATGAAGGAAAGATCTCTCCCAGGTCTCTCTTTTCCCTGTGTCTCATGTCATCATCATACTCTATTCATATTCATTCTCTCTCTCTCTCTCTCTCCTTTCCTCCCTTCCTCCCTCCATCCCTCCCTCTCTCTGTCCCTCCCTCCCTCCCTCTTTCCCTCCCTCTATGATATTCTTGGTATAGAGACATCAGTCAACTTGGATCAGAACTACCCCAATGACCTCATCTTTACTATACTAACTGTATCTGCAAGGACTGATTTCCAAGTAATACCACACTCTGAAATACTAGGACTTAGGATTTTAACATATAATTGGGAGAGGAGCACCATTTAACCCACAATATTTATGATAGGAAAAGAATGGAGATTTTGGAAAAGCAAACAACCCCATTCCATTAGATGTTCCTTCAGGTGCATGCAGGAAAGAAGCCTCACGTTCTTGTGTTTTGTGGATTGTAGTCATGACATCTAACTTTTACATAATTATCATTACTTCCATGACACTCAGCAAGGCCCTCTACAGTCTTACATGTATTATCTTCATTGGTGTCCACACTCTCTATCAAAGACAACTTATTATCTATATTCTACAGAAGAGAAATTAAAATTCAAAAAACGTCACGGACTTGCTCAAAATAAGTAGTTTGTACAAAATAAAATGCTATTATAAATTCTGAACCACAGTACACATTTCTTTAATGCATCATTGATGAACATTTAAATTCCTAATTATATATTATAGAAGTAACACAAAAGTATGGACTCTGGGTAGAATCAAAGAACAGTTTGTATCTAATAATACTAAGCAAAATAAGGGCACACTTAAGGTGATACCTCGTTGTGATTTGGGTTTACATTTCCCTTGTGACTAGTGACATCCAACATGTTTTCGTATACTTGTTGTTCATTTCTACAACTTCTATTTTTTTTGTTTTTTGTTTATATTTACATAAATTTAATAGTAAAAATGTGGATATTCAAATAATTATATAGTGCCATAATCTTTAATAAGTTTGTTAATTAAAAGTATAACAACAATAAAAAATAAACATTAATCTGTAAATATTTTTTAAAAATCTTTAACATTCAATGTAAATGAAATCACAGCATAGCAATCTTTTGTTGCAGGTTTTTAGGCAGAGTATGTTGAAAAAATTTTGGAAATTAATTTATTATATTGAATAAACTTTCCAAACTTGCCTGCACTATTCCTTAGTAACTGCAGTCATGTAGTCCTGGTAGAACTTTTAAAATATTCTGTACTGATGGAATTTAAAGCTGCTATTTTTACTAGAATATTCTGTACACAGAATTCATATTCACATAAACAGAATTTTTCGAATTAGCATAGGCCTTTACTAACTAAAGATACCTGAAAAGGCCTGTGCACACAGTGCAATCATCCTAGTGCTGACCTAGAGCCTATACCTTATAATGTATCTTTTAAAAGTAATTTATTGATAATTTCATACATGCATATAAGGTGTTTTGATCAAATCCATGCCCGCTCCCTCCCCTCCAACTCCTCCCATATCTACCCATCACTTTTTTCTGATAACTTCATGTACTCTTTCTTCTTCTTTTTTTTTTTAAATGGGGCTTTTGGCTTCTCTAACATTCCCCCCTCTGAAGAAGTAACCCTAAAACCTTTTAAGGATTAGAAAAGAGCTCACAAATACTTTGGACAATTTTGACTTTTGGAACAGAGTATGTTGCTAAGAGGCCCAAGGACATTTTGACTTTTAGCCAAGAAACTGGTTACTTTTTTTTGGGGGGGGGGTCTTTTTACCCTAACTATCTAGTCAATTCCTACCTCCTATTCTTATCACACTAAGGTCAACTAAGTTCCAAGGGACTACGGAACATCTCCCGAAATGTCCTGTAATTGTGGTGAGTCACCTGTCCTGTTGTTCAGGCAGGCCATGGAGACCCCACCAGATGGACTTGATCCAGTGTCCAGTCTACAAAGAGGAGGGTCAACTCAGGGGAAACATTTCCTCTTTGCTTCCAAGGGAAGCCAGCTACAGTCAAGAAGAACCTTTGACTTATCTTCACATAGATGGAACTGGTAAAAGAAAGGAGGCAGGGGTTCTTCCCAAGCCCATGTGACCCCTGAGGAATAGGTTCTCAAATGACCTTAAGTGTAAAAATAAATTGATTTGGGCCAGCTGTATGGTCTTAAACACCCAAAAGGAAAGTATAACCAAAGAGTAAAGCGATCAGTATATTTCTTTAAGAGTTCAATGGATTACATGTCCCAGACATTAGGCTTAAATCCATATAAAAAGTTAGACAATTATTTCTCATTGATGATTTTGTTCCTAAGCAGAAAGTGCTGCTCAGATGTAAGGCTTCAAATCTTGGTCTGCAATACTGTAGTGCCCACCTGTAGCTAAGGGAAACAACCCATTATTGATCTAAAATAATGGCTAAATTTGAGTTCTCCCCTTATCTTGAAGCCTTTGAGAGGGAACTGACACTGATTCTAACCACTCCAACAGTTCTCAAAGTGCCTGAAAGCAAATCCTGAATCTGTCACTCTCGAGTCCAGCACTGACAGACAAAAGAAGAATGAGGAGGAATCCAGTAGAGGGATGCTTTTAGGAGCTCTCAACAAGAAATTCTAATGGACTCTCATATGAACATTTGAAATTTTCCCTGTTCTGCCTTTTTTTCTAGTTCCCTGTCTGGAACTTGTAATGCTAATGACTCTTGCCTTTACTTCTCCTTCACATCCTATTCACCAGTCAAGAACTTTCTTTTCTCCCTACAGATAAGACTTATGCAATTTGGGAGTCTTTTAGACAGACCCACTGAAGGGGTAGCCACTCTTCCCAGACAACTGTATGTAATTTGACCCTAATCACACATGGCCTCCTGGATTTGGGGAAGGCTAGGAAAAGAAGGCATGACCCAAGCTGGGTAAAGGCTACTCTGTGCATACCCTCAGGTCATACATACATCTCAGTAAACGCTTCAGTTATCTCAAAGGCTTTAAGAGGGAACTGACACTAATTCTAACTACTCCAACAGCTACCAAAATACCTGAAATCAAATTCTGAATCCATCACTCTAGAGTCCAACCTTGAAGACAAATGAAAAATGAGGAAGAACCCAATAGATGGATGCTTTTGGAAGCCCTTGTCAAGAAACTCCAATGAACTCCTATATGAACATTTGAAAATTGCCCTGTTCGGACTTTTTTCTAGTTCTCTGTCTAGAACTTGTAATGCTAATGACTCTTGCCTTTACTTCTCCTTCACATCCTATTCACCAGTCAAGAACTTTCTTTTCTCCCTACAGATAAGACTTATGCAATTTGGGAGTCTTTTAGACAGACCCACTGAAGGGGTACCCCAATTGCCTCACCCTGCATCCCTGTTCAGCATGGAAGAAGCCATAGCATCTGCGTCCCAATTCCCTATCCGAAAGCTGGGCAACCGCTATATCTTCTTTTTGAGAAATGTACTTTTTTGTCCTTAATTAGGCATTCAGGGGTTTTGTCTGGGTTTCTTTTGTTGCTGTTTTTTTGCTTTGGTGCTGTCCAGTTGTTTGAATTCCCTGCGCATTAACCCTTTGTGTGCAGGTTGTCTTTTCACTTTGCTGTTTCCTTGTTTCCTCCGCTGTACGGAAGCATTTTGGCCTGATGCAGTCCTGTCCCTCTATTTTTGCTTTTGCTGCTTGTGCTTTTGAGGTTTTATCTAAAACTCCCTTCCCAGACTAATATCACAAAACACGTCTTCTAAGTTTTCTTCTAGCAGTTTTCTAGGCATTAAAATAAATCTTGACTCCACTGTGAGTTAACTGTGTGTGTACATGTGTGTGCATGAAGGCTAGAGGTGGATGTTCAGCATCTTCCTCAACTGTTCTTTACCTTATTTTTTTGAGATGTGGTCATTCACTAAACCTGGCGCTCACCAATTCAGCTAGACCAGCTGGCTAGCAAGCACCAGAGATCCTCCTGTCTCAACCTCTTCAGCACTAGGATTCCAGGTACGTACTACCATGGACAGCTTTTTGCATAGGTGCTAGGGCTCAAACTCAGGTCTTCATGGTTGTGTAGCAGGTGCGTTATGAACTGAGCCATCACCCCAACCCCATTTTAGGTTAATTCTATATATGGTGACAGTTAAGATGTAATTTGATTCTTCTACATATAAAGATGCAGTTTCCTACCCCCTTTGAAATTCTTGAACAGTTTCATACATGTATATACAGAGTTTTCATCCCATTACCTCTCTTCTTACCCCCACTGGTACATTTCTTTTTCCTGGAAAGTACTCTCTTTCTTTGATATCTTTTTTTAATCTACTATGTTTAATTATGATTGCTTGCATGAGCATGAGCTGGGGGTTATTTGTTGAAATATGGGCAACTTCTCAGTATACCACTGAAGAACGTGACACTCCTCCCACAGAACTCTTCACTGCCTATATTGAGGGGTGGACCTCATGAGAACCATGACAGGTCCAAAGTCATGCAGGTCTTGTGCCAGTAACTGCAGTGCAGGGACTTTCACAGTACTTCTCCCAAGCTCTGGCTCTTATATTCTTTCTGTCCCCTCTTTTACAATGTTCTTTGAGCACTGAAAAGGGTGCTAGAGGTCACATTTAGGGCTGAGCACTCTATAGTCACTTATTCTACACATTGTGACCAGTTGTGAGTCTCTGCATTAGGCACACCCACTGCAGAAAGAAACGTCTCTGATGAAGGCTGAGCATGGGGCTAATTTATAGTTACAAACATAAGTATTTAGAAGGAGGTTTGACGCCATGTTCATTTAACACACAGCAGTTATAAATTCCCTCCTAAGACCTACGACCTCTACAACCCAGGGCTCTTGACCAGGTTTACAGTACCAGGCATGAGTTCTTTCCTATGGAGTAGACTTCAAATCCACTCAGGAAGTGGTTGAATATCCCATAATAGTCATACCACCAGTTCACCAGTGGGTATATATCTTACCAGGTAGGTCCTTATTGTAGCTTCTGGAAAGTATTGTTGAAGTTTTGCTCCCCAGGAAACCCAGATAGCACCTTCCTGCACCATGAAAGCTAGCTAGCTACCATGGAAAAAACTTCCAGGTCAAATTCAGCTTGATGTCCTGTAACCCGAGTGTGTAGTGTCTTCAGCAATAGTGTCCTATGATTCCACCACCATTTATTAATGTGACTGTCTCTTCTTTAGGGTGTATTCTTGATATCCTTGTCAAAAAACATGAATTTATTTTTGGTCTCTGTTATGCTCTATTGGTTGGTGTGTCTGTTTTTATGGCAGTGCCATGCTGTTTGAGTTACCATTTAGCATACTTTGAAGTCAATCAGTCTGATTCTTTCAGCACTGTTCTTTTTGCTGTTTTTTTTTTAATTAAATTTTGGGAGAATTTTATACAATATATTTTGATCAAATTTAAATTCCTCCCTCATCTGCACACCACTATTACCCCTGCCCAATTTCATATACTCTATTATATTTTTTCCTGTTCCCCTGGATTTCTTTGTTTTTTGACTAAGCATGACTTTTTTATGATTTCACACAAATTTTATGGTGAGTGGCATTGATCTATTACAAATGTTAGTGAGGATGTGGAGGAAAAGGGAACCTGTGTATCCTTTTCATGAGAACAAACATTTTTCTTTTTTATTCAAATATTATACAATATGTTTTGATCATATTTAGAACCCCTTCCCTATCTGCACACTCCCATAGTCCCCTCACTGGATGGCACACACCTGTCATATATTTTAAGGCTTATCAAGCCACATTTGTGTCTCCAAATGTCCCTAGGGTGAGTCCATCCACTGGAGCCTAGTTGACCTATTTGGCATCATTCCCTTAAAGAAGACCAGCTCTCTTGGGGCCAGGCAAGGTGGCACACACCTTTAACCCCAACACTTGGGACACAGAGGCAGGTGGATCTCTATTAGATGGAGGTTAGCTTGATCTATATAGTGAGTTCCAGGCAAGCTGAAGCTACAGGGAGATCCTATCTCAAATAACAATAACAAACAAGAAGGAAGAGGAGGAGGAGGAGGAGGAGGAGGAGGAGGAGGATGTCAGAGGTCGAAAGGGTGGGTACCAGAGAGAAGGCTGCACCAGGGACACTCATGTAAGGACACAGGAACATGCCAGAGGAGGAGGAGGAGGAGGAGGAGGAGGAGAAGAAGGAAAAAAAAGAAAAGAAAGCAAATTCTCCCTCTACCAGTAGTCATAGGTTGCCAATAGGAGACATACATTATTAAAGTCATTATTGGAAAAAGTATGAATGTTCCTAGAAAAAAAATTAAAATAGGGGTCTGGAAGGATAGCTCAGCTGTTAAGAGCACTGTGTACTCTTGAAGAGGACCCAGATTTGGTTCCCAACACATTGGTGCACTTACATATATGCAGGCAAAATACTCATACACATAGAAATAATAAACAAACAAATAAATACTAATACTAGAACTACCACACCATCTAACAACCCCACTACTAGGCATGTACCCAAAGGAACTAAAATTAGTCTGTTGAAGAGATGTCTTCTACATTGCATCTTTACTGAAGCACCATTCCTAATAGCCCAAACGTGAACTCCATGTAAGCATTCATCAATAGACAAATAGATAAGGGAAATCTGTGGTATATACACATAATAGAGAGCTATTTAGCCATAAAAATGAGAGATACTTTGCCATATGTAAAAACATAACTGAAGGACATTACAGTAAATGAAGTCAGACAAAGAACTTATATCACACTTATGTGGAATCTTTAAAAAATTATCTCATAGACTAAAGAGTATGGTAGTAGTTACTAGAGGTTAGAGTGGTTAGGGCATAGACAGAAAGGTTTGGTCAAAGAATACTGTATTAGCTACTATTCTGTTGCTGTAATATAACACCTTGACAAAAAACAACTTAGGGGAAGAAAGGGTTTATTCTGGTTTACAGCTCTGGTGAGGCAGAGTCCATCATGTCAGGGAAGGCATGACATCAAGAGCGTGAAGCCAGCCTTACAGCCAGGACACAGAGTGATCACATTTCATCCACATACTGAGGTAGAAAGTGAACATAGCAAGTGAGACAGGCAATAAAACCTCAAAGCCCACATACTTTCTCTAGCAAAGCTTTATCTCCTAAAGATTCCACAACCTTCCTAAACAGTGCCACCAACTAGGGACCAAATGTTCAAATATATGAGCCTATGAGAGACATTGTTCATTCAAATCACTGGCAGAGGACCTGGGTTCAGTTCCAAGCACCCACAGGGTGGCTAACAACTGTCCATAACTCCAGTTCCAGGGGATCCAATGCCCTCTTCTGACCTCTGCAAGCATTGCATGACATGAGTGCTCTTAAATACAAGCAGGCAATATAATCATAAACATAAAATAAAATAATAAAATGGATTTTAAAGGTCCAAAGTTCAAAATCTCTTCTAAGATTCAAAAATATCATAACTATAACCACCTATGAAATAAAAAATCAAATCATATACCTTCAATATACAATGGTGCAGAGTGCATGTTCCTATTCCCAACAGGAAGTACTGGGGCTTAGTGAGGAAAAATTGCACCAAAACAGGACTGAAACACATCAGCTCAAACACCAAATCCTGTAGCTCCATGTCTAGTGTCTGGTGTCTAGGGCTTAGGTGGCTTTGCCCCCCAAAGCTTTGCTACATGTAGCATACATTTCTCTCTTGGGCTGGTTCTACTTCTTGCACATAGCCCCACTTGGCAGCCATTCTATGGCCCTGGCATCTCCAATATCTTGGGATCTCCAGTGCAACCCAGATCTCATCCTTATAGCTTCACACAATGGCCCCTCAGGATCTCCTTGCAAGGACTCCAACCCTCACACATTGCTTCTGCATGCTGAAACTGGTGAAAAACTTCCATAGGTAATTGATTTCTAGGAACAGGAAACCCCTCATGCTCTTTCCTTTCATAAGTTGGAGCCTTAGCTGGCTGGGCTCATGTCCCTTTGGCACCTCTATTATTCCAGTGCAGAGCAGAAGGCTTCTTTTGAAAGGCATCATTCTTTTTAACAATTACAGCCTCTTTTTCAAAACATGACTTGACTCTAACCTTAAACATCCTAGTGTTTTTTTTTCCTTCTCCAAGCTGCACATTTAAAAATTTATTTCTGCCCTATTTGTTGCTCTATTTTCATTGTAGACTGCATAAGAGTAATCAGTAGTAACCATGCTACATGCTCGATGACATGCTGTCTGGAATTTCCTCCACTAAAGAAATTTTTCATTCAACCTCATGTACATTCATGACATAGACAAAATGTAACCAGATTCTTTGCCAAATTCTACTTGTCCAAATTCCTTTACTTCAGTTGTTAATAGAATCCTTGACCCCCTCTGAAACCCAATGAGCCATATCTCAACTGTCCATGTTGCTCTTTGCACTTCTGTCTTCTAAGCTCCTACAAGAACAACCATTAAGCTCTGCACACAACCCTTAATGTCTTTTCTAGCCCCAAATTCCAAAATCTTCCATATTCCTTCAAAAAACAAGGTCAGGTTTATAAGAACAACAAAGCCACTTCTCTGGTACCTTTTCATTACCTTTCTATTGCTATGATATAATACCATGACAAAAAGCAACTTAGAGGAGAAAGGAGTTTATTTTGGTCTACAGTTCCAGAGCCATTGGATGTCTGCCAAGGAGGGTTGCATACAGGAAGTAGAAACAACCCAAGAGAGAAATGTATGCTGCAGGTAGCAAAGCTGGAGGGGCAGAAATTGAAGCAGTCTATCATGTCAGAGAATGCATGGCAGCAAGCCCATAAGGCTAGCTGGGCATTGGGAAGCAGAGAGATCACATTTCATCTGTGCACAGAAAGCAGAGAGTGAGAATAGCAAGTGGGTCCAAACTACAAAACCTCAAAGCCCAGTGCCAGTGACACACTTCATCCGTCATGACTCCACCTTCTAAAAGTGCCATAACCTTCCCAAATAGCATCATCCACTGGGGACCAAATGTTCAAATACATGAGCTGATGGGGGACATTTCTCATTCAAAACACAGCAGATACATAATTACATTAGCTAGGAAGAGTAAGTTTCAAGAGTTGTACTATACAGCACACTGACTGTAGTTACTGATGATATAGCACATTGTTGAAAGTATGAAAGAGTGAATGTTATATATTCTCACCACAAAAAAATACATATAGCTATGTAATGTAATACACTTCTTAGTTAACTAAACAACCATTCTACAGTGTACATTGCCTCAAAATATTATGTTCATTATGATAAAATATAGTTATTTGCCAATTAAATAGATTTAAAATTGTATATGCACTATAATGATGTCCATACAAAAAGTATATATACATCTAAATATACATTTAAAATATCAGAGTGTGATAGCTGAACTTTGGTAGTTTGAATAGTGCCATTATAATACAATTTTCCCCTTAATGTCATAAGTGTTATCATTAACATTTAAAAGCAAAAGTATAATTAGGAATTGTTAATATCATAATCTACTTTCCATACTAATTAGAATCAAGATTCAAATGCCAGCATGTATCTTGTCAATGAAAACTTTCTAGTCTTCAAGGATATTAAACTGTTTAATCTCAGCATCAAAATAATTCATAATGTTATATTTTCCCCTGCACCTTTGACTTCAAGGGTGATACAGGAAAATCCGGGGGTTTCCAGGGTTGTCTCTCTCTAAACTATATAAATATTGGAGATCAAGTATCATGAATGAAGTAGACATAAATCCACATCTAATTAGGTGTAGCAGGAAGGACAGCCAACCATCTGGCCTGTGTTATATTCCTGCAAATCCGGATGAAGGAGTGCATCAGCTCAAGGGCTGCCCAGAAAGCTTGTTTCATCTCTCTTTGTCTGCTTGGACCCCTGCCTCTCATGTCTCCCTCATGGAGAAGACACTTGCAAAAAGAGGAAGCATTGCTTTCCAGAAAACTCCATGAATACTCTCTGATGCTCTTCTGTCCATCCACTGAATATTCATGAAAATGTCCTGAATTTTAATATTTATGACAATTCCCTGAATATGTGCCTAGTGTGTGATGATGAAAGAATCTTAGAAATTATTTGCTTTGAGTTGCTACCCATTAAATCAAATTTGTATGCTACAGGGAAAGCTGTTGGAAGTGGGCCTCTGGCAGGAAGCCTAGCGTAACTGGGGTCTGATTCATCTCCCTTATGGGCCTGTGCTGGCTGTAGCTGTTAATGATACTTCCAGAAACTGGGTCACCAAACAAGCTTTGTGGTTATTCTGACCACACCAAAGTGAAAGAGTCTTAACCAGTGTTCATTTCTTTATTTTTCCTCACCAAGCAGGGTTAATCCAATCAAGAAATATGTGTTTACAGCTATAGAATTATAAAATAAATCAGCATATTCTTTTATTATAAACTGTCCCAGGTTTCGTTATTTTTAGAAGGCTCTAAAATTTCTCAGAAAAGGTAAGCCTATTCCAAAGTGATACCTCCTCAGCATTATAGGAAGGCCTGATGAAAGAAACAGTGGGTCTGATATACATGGAATAGGAAAGACATGAAAAAATCCAATGACTGAATTCTCATCAAGGAGGAAGGAAAGGGAACCGAGAAGATAGCTCACTTGGTAAGAACTTGCTGGGCAAGGAAGAGGACCTGAGTTTGATCCATAGATGCAACATAAAAAAGCTAGTCATGGAAGCAAGCTTGTAATCCAAGTCCTACAGAGACAGGTCATGCAGAACCTTAGGACTTGCTGGCCAGCAAGCCCAATAGGTAAGCTTCTGGCCAAAGAGAGAACATGTCTCAAAAATTAATATGAACAGCTCCTGAGGAATGACACTTGAGGTTGACCTCTGGTCTCCACATCCACCACACCCCCATGCACCTGCACACACATGAAGGAACACACACACAAACACACACACACACACACATACACGCTCAAAAGAGGAGAGAAATACTGTCACAGCGGGTTCCTTTAGAAGACATGCTAATGTGCTGTGTTCCAGACTATACCAGTGAAATTTTGTGGACTGTAAAACTCAAGTCTCAATACCCCACAGAAATTACTCTAAAGGACTCCACTGTGTTTTACATCATTCAGTTATCACTACTCTTTCCTTAACACTCCTTGTGGATTTTGTTTCTACTATTTTCTAATCAAAATTGAATGTCCATATATTCATATTTTCGCTCATACTTCATGCTGCTTTTCAGTCACAGAGCATTCAGATGAATGCAAGGGAATAACCTGATACTTTCTGAGAAATCAGAAATAGGTTTACTTTGTTGGTTACTTTAAAAACTTCTGTGCGCATTTTTAATGATTTTTCTGAACCATAATACTTGTTTCATACTCTGAAGGGCATATGTAGTAGTATATTTCTGAAATTTTTAAACAAGAATTTCCTTTCAGAACTGATAATTCTTTAGTTTAAGGATTCAGAATTAATAGATGATACTCAAACATTTTCTCCTCTTAAATATTGCTTTTCTTTTAAGAATTTTATTGGTAACTTTAGCTTAGCTTTGACAAACAAACACACCCAAGTGACCAGCATGAAGGAGGAAATATTTATCTTGGCTCACAGTTTCAAATGTCTCAGTCCTTCCTTCTGGGGCTGTGTGCTTGGGCAGAGCATCATGGCTGTGGGAGCATCCGGAACAAAACACCCATCACCTTGTGGCTGACAAAAGCAAAGAGCCAGGCAGAGGCAAGGGACAAGACAGTTTCAAGTACTCACCCCAGTGACCTACATCCTTCAATTAAGTTCTATCTCCTAAAGTTTCTAAAGCCTCTAGAATGGTACCACTAACTGGAGACCAGGCCCTCAGCACATCAACCTTTGGGGAAGATACTTCACATCTAAATTGTAACAAGAAACGACAATCATTTGCAGCATTAAACTACATATTCTAAATTGTATGTACTCAAAACTAAGTCTTGTGATCTAAAACACTAAACAAAACAACTTTTTGTTGTTTGGGCTTTGTTTGTTTGTTTTTTTGTTTGTTTGTTTGTTTTGAGACAAGGCCAGGCTTGCATTGATCTCACTGATAGCTGCCTCCTGAGTGTTGGAATTAGAGGCATGTGCTACCATGTCTGACATAATAAAGCAACACTTTATTTAGCATTTTCAATATAGGATGCATTGCTTTATAGACTATAATAGATTTATGGTATCTTGTATATCTAAACTTTCTGAATCTCAAATTTAGAGCTTTCAAATAATTAACTCAAGGCACTACAGCTGTTATCAATCAAAGTGAAGATTTGAGTCTTGGCTCTTTAAGTGTAAAGATCTTCTCTTAACCATTACACTGTATTAACCTTGGGATGTTCTAAGAGCCCAGATATTGTGTTTGGTCTATAAACTTGATCTCTGAACTCTGCAGGTGTCACTGTACAGGACGTTTGTGTGGGTTGTGACCTTCTGGGTCTGCTTGCAGAGGAAAGCATAGGATCAAGAACATCTGCTCCTATGACCACACCAAGACCTGGTGGAAATTTGTTATGTCTGACATCTCACATGGATTCTGCTGTCTTTGGAATAAGAGGTGGTGTTTTAGAGAGTCCATGAAACTCCTGAATTATCATCTTGCTTCTTTTAAGCCTTAAAACTCAGATGTTTTTGTGGGAGTGGAAACATAATTTTTTAAGGATGAAACATTAAAGAAACATCTCACCCTTGAGTTGCCCTTCTCCCAGTCCCCAGAGCTTCCATTCACTCCCCCTGCAGAGAGGAGAGTAAAAAAGTTTGACACACCCTTTCATCTATTTTAAAATCTCTCTATTATACAGTGACATTTGGCTCTAAGTAACAGTCAGTTTATGAAAGGGAACCTCTGCAGGTAAGTTGTACAAAATTAGCACATTTTCTAAAGTTTTTACCAAGCCACAGTTGTATCAAAGTAACTCTCCAACCATTGTACCCAGAACAGCTTGTTTAAAAATCTCAGGCTTAGTTTGAAATATCTCTTGCCAAGAACTTCTTAACCCAAGCTGAGAATTAACATCTGATCTAGAGTTCACGTGTACAGGACAGTCAAACACCCTGAACAAGAAGACCTGATAGCAGTCACTGCTGTTCCTCTGTCTACTTGTTTGTATGCGCACAGGCAGATGAGGACTTTAGGGAGGTCTGTGACATGGACTAAAGAGACTCTGGGAAACTGAGTCTAGAACACAGCCCAAAGACATACACCAAGGCCTGGGTTAGAGAGGAGGCAACCATGAGAGCATGTGGGGGAGTTCGTCATACCACTATATGATAAACATGGAAGGTTTTTTCCTCTTTTAACTAGCATTTCTTGAGTTTTTCTTCATGCAAAAAGTAAGTTAATCAATAAAAATCTTAAAATGAAGTTTTGGTCATAAAGAATTTATATTCAATAAAATAACAAATATTTAGTATAGAACACTAGGCTAAAAATCCAAAGACCTACATTTAGAATCTAATTTCTCCCTCTGAAGTGAGCATATCACAGTTTTTCATAGATCTTAGATTCCTCTTTCATCAAATAAAACAAGCTGAATGGCTTTAAATCTCTACGTTTAGTATAACTTAGACAACCACATTTTAAGCCATAGAGCCCGAGCTAACTTCTAACCTACAGACCAACCTAACCCCACTCAAGGAGAGCTTGGCCTTGGCATGTCTCCAGTTTGCTCTGTTAATGACTTCTCTTGACTCCTTTGGGTTTTCATGATTTTCCTGTTCTGCACAGTTGCGGAGGTGATGACTTTTCTGCAGTTACCAGTGCTGGTACCAAATGTGTCTACTATGATGTAATCACCAAGTCCAAGTGGCATGCCACCGTAAAAGACCAGAGACTGCTTCATGAAACTACCTCTATTCTCCATCCCTGCTGAGGCTGGTATCAGCATCCTGCATTGCTGCTACAGTAACACTGCTGATGACACCCTGGGATGCCAATGCATCCAAGATTCCAAGGTAACAGCTCTTTTAGCCTTTCTTTTACCATACCAATTAAACTGAAGAATTGGGCACGATTTTTTTTCTTTTAATGGATTGAGCTGAATTGCTCAGAACTGCTGAGTCCTGGCTTTGTGTCCTTGAATAGGAGGTGGACCTCTCAGAACTGCTCCAGTCCTGGCTTTGTGTCCTTGAATAGGAGGTGGACAATGACACTTTCTATCTTCAGGCTTCATTATTTCTGACATCCACTTCGCAGAGGCTCTTGAGCCACACTCATAAGAACAGAGCCTCTCCTTTGTTCCAGTCATTCATTACAACACATCTAAATCTTCGGGTAGTGACAGTTAAGACTCAGGCAGAATCACCTTAGTGGCTAGATGATCATAGCCTGGCTCTTTATAAATATTCAGTTCTAGAATTCAGTAATATCATAATTTATTAAGTGTTTCTAAATAGAAAAATCAACAAACCAATTAGCACTTTACCACCATTGTTACTGATGCTTAAGGTATTTGTTTGTCCTGAGCCTCTAATCTCATTATGATTTACCTTACTGTTGAGCTCAAAGAGAATTTATCTCTTCCAGCATAAATTCTTGAGGCCTTCATCTCAGGAGTACCTGATGGCATCTCTGTGTCTATAAAGTAATTCTTTTAAAAAATATTTTATTTATTATTTTTATTATATGTGTACGAGTGTATTGCCTGAATGTAAGCGAGCCCACAGAAACCAGAAGAGAGCATTGAATTCCCCTGGAACTGGAGTTATGGGGAGTTGTTAGCCACCATGTGGGTGCTGGGAATCAAACCCAGGTCCTCTGCAAGAGCAGTCAGTGCTCTTAGCCATCTCTCCAGTCCCAGATTAAAGTGATTCTTTACAAGACTCTTCTGGTCCTTTCTACTTTACCATATTCACCTCCTCTCCTAATGTCCCCCTAAAACACACATACACATACACATACATACACATGCACACACACACACACACACACACACACACACACACCATACACACATAAGTCTATATGTACAAATTATCAAGTGTAGGATTGCACAGTGGAGTCTCTTCTGGCTATTATATTCAGTGAAGATGTACATTCCAGAATAGTGTGGAATGACTAGGAAAAGACAGGCATATACACTTGAGGACACTATATTCACAAACATCTACTAGTAAGGAATCAGAGACTGGGTGGCAGAGGTCAGAAGTTGAAAGGCCTTTATTGCAAAGATAATGGTTTGGCTCAGGACAAAGTGTGGCCCTGTAAGTGATGTGGGGAAAGACACTGGATAATTATATCCAGGAAATTGATAGGGTTCGGCTATGACACTATAATCATGGCTCGAGGAGAGCCTGAACCAGAGATGGGGCAGGAGCTTGAGGGAAGAATGTTGCAAAGAATTGATACAGGTGGAAAGGGAAAGGGTAAGGCATAGCTCTGTTTTTCTCATTGTGTGACTTTTCTGAAACCAAATGCCCTCTGAGGCGATATTGCCACTTGTACTACTACATCCCTTTTCATCGTCTTCCAGTGAAAATGATCTTAATTGTTAGCTATACGTACGACCATTTAGAAAACGGACCATCCAGTCCCATTGCCCTTAGGTGTCACCACATGACTAAGTTCCAGCCAGTGGGATGGAAGGAAAAGCAATGGGGCAACTTCCAGGTCAAAAGTCAGGGCCAGGCCTTCAGCTTTCTCTCCCACCTTCTTCAGTGGGATGAGGATGTGGTAGAAGTCATCCTGGACTGTGCATATAGGCATTGCTGCTGGTCTTCTGGTTTTGACAGAATGAAGCTGCTAGAAGGGCTCAGATGTTTGCATGGGAGAATAAGACTGTTCGGTTTCACTTGTTAAGATTATATCTCTATTTTGTTCTACTGAATCTATATCCAAATTCATATGCCTTCTTAACTCATAAGCAGCAAACATTTTGAAAACAATAAAGTTTAAATTAACTGAAAAATATGATTCTTCTCAGCATAGATTAAGGTTACATTTTGATAAACTCATCATGAATTGCAAATGCCATAAATAGAAAATTCATTTGATAAACCCAACAACCATTATAGTTCAGTAATGTGTTACATTGTAGAATTTGGGTTGTTTACCCTGGTGATCGTGGAAAGTTCAGTATGGAGAGAGTATCATACTACGTATTGATAGCCCAAGAAAAGATCAAAATTCAACATAGTTTCTACTGAGTTGTTTGGCATTATTACAATGTAGAAAAACTGAACATCCTGTTTTCATAAGTGGAGGACCAGTAGTACATATCTTAAAGCAAAGAGGTTGTATATATCAGAACTTATCTTAGGGACAGACCATTGTGTTTTGAGACACCTTAATAAGTTTTAGAAGTAGCAGTAAGAAAATTTCAACTCCACCAAGTCTTCGTGGTCAGTGGATACCAAAGTTTCAAATAAGAAAGAAGATAATTTCTTCTTTTTTTTATTTTTTTTAAAATTAGGATTTAGTTTTGAGTGAAGTTAATAAATTCTAGCCAAACATTTTTGAGGTTGAATTTTAAAAAGAAAGGTAAAATGCTAAGCAATTAACACATGAACTGAAAAACCAGTAGATATACAAGTAAAGCATATTTTAATGTTCTACTCTAAGCTTTGTCTAATGGTTATTAGACAAATGTCAATGCTATATTTCTGAAAAACATAAATTTATATAAATTGTCAAATAGCAGAAGAAAATGCAAATGAGTAAATTTTGAGAAATGTAAAATAGAAAAAAATGCATTTATCAATGTTTTAAATGATCATCAGAAATCTTCCCAAAGTACAAAGGCTCACATCCTTTTGACGAAGAATTATCTTAGACAATCAAAGAATCAGTGGTTTGTAAATTGATATTTTTCAAGAAGATTCTAAATACTAGATGATATGCTACTGTTTGTGTGAGACAGAATGATTGAGTAGGAAAAGCTCCTGCAAGTCATATAAAAGCTTCACAGTGACAGTTTGATGGTTGTAGCATCATCCATGACCATAGGTGTTGGGGACAATTACTAGTAGAATTGATTTATATATAGAAGGAGTAAAAAATGCTAAGTAATATTCAAACAATATGCAATGGCATAGGGACAGAATCAATGCTCTTTATGTGAGCTAACAGCATAGACACACATTTATTTATTTGTGTGGTGATAAAACTTAAAACATAATCTCACCTAATTTCAAGTTGAAAATATTACTATTAATCATAATAATCATGGTATACAATAGATATCTTCTCCTGACTACTGGTAAAAAAAACATAAATATGTTTTACAGCAGTATCAATAAAAATTGGCAGCCACATTTATCTTCTAACAGAGAGAAAAGAGTCTAGATTTCTTAGTAACCTAAGAGAAATAAGAAATGAATGGGTGTGGGAAAGAGGAAGCGTCTACATTATACAGTGTGATTCTCTGGGTGTTCAGAACTCTCCTCTGAAGGGTAATAAGCCCGAGAATGCCTTGATGTAAGTGCATTTTAACAACCTGCTCCGAGATAAGCTTTGTGTCTAGACTAGCAGTGAAAAGAGGCAGAGAGCAGAGAGCATGAAAGCTCAAGTCCCTGGGTATTTACAGAGATCTAGGGGAACAGTTACGGATTTAGTAGTCTGTAAGTGAAAGCGGCTTTATCTGGTTTCTCAGAACAGGCCACCTCAGCAGACAATCGGGTCACTACATACGTGGATGCACTCTTACGATCGTTCACGGAAACGGGAAAAGGAGGTTAGACTTGGTTCAGAAGTAACAGGATTTTGTAAGGGCCGAACAGAAATATTACAGGGCCAGATGAAATGGAAGGCGGAGCCTGAGTGGGAGAAAATGTGTGAAGCAGGTTTCTCAGCCTTTAAAGCATGCACATCTGAGAAAGAAGTGTGCTTGTGGTGGGACTGCCCTGAGCATTATAGTGTGTTTAGATGTACCCCTGCCTCTACTCAGTGGCTGCCAATGGCCTCCGTAGTCATAACAAACAAAACTGTCTCCAGACATTGCCAAGGGTCTAGGGGTGGGATCAGACAAAACCACCCCTAGCTGAAAATCACTGCTACAAAAATGTGTGGGTTGCCAATAATGACATCATCATTAAAATTACAAGTAAGACTGGTCATTGAGGAAGAGAAAAAAGCAATAAAGTTAACCTCTGGAAATTTGCACCATTTGTGGCAGCAGGATGAAAAGAATTTGATCAGAAAATAAACTCCATATTAAATAGAGACTATTCCATAAGATTAACCTTTTATCGAAATCTTTTCTAACTGAAGAAGAAAGAACAGGTGAACGGAGTGTGAGGGGCTGGGATGAAGGCTCAGTGGACAAGGTACTTCCCATGAAGGTATGAGCCCCAAAGTTTGGATACACAACACCAATGTAAAAAAGCCAGTGGACATGCTGTCCCACCAGTATCCCAGTGCACTAAAAGAAGAGACAGAGATCCTCTGTCTGGACAGTAGACTAGCTGAATAAGTGAGCTCCAGGTTCACCAAGAGATCCTGCCTTAGGTAAATAAACTGCAGAGGAATACACTCAATACCAACATCTGGTCTCCACACGCATGCACACATACAAACATGTTTACACAAGCATGTACACCTCCCTACACACACACACACACACACACACACACACACACACACACAGTGTTAGGAAAAGAGAAAGAAAGAGACATCAGTGATTAAGCAGAAGAGATAAAAGACAAAGGTATGCTCAGCCTGCATCTTTATTACCTGGTCAACTCTATATCTCTATCAGGTATATCCCACCTTTAGACACTAAGACAAGACATTGTCATCTACAAAGTCCATGCTCAAGAGTCATGCATCTACAACACACACACACACACACACACACACACAACCATAATCTCATAATATCTCAAGTAAGTTTGTGGTTTTGTGTTGGACCATATTCACGGCCACTCTTGGCCACATCAACCACATGAAGCCCACGAGCCATCAGTTAGACCATGCCTATTGCTCTTTCCATAGCCCACTCTTATCTATGTTAAGCCCTCCTGCTAAGTACTTAATCCTTCCTGTTGTGGTTTGAATGTGAAATATCCTCATAGGCTCTATGATTAAACACTTGGTCCCAGCAAGTGCCACTGTTTTGGAAGGTTGTAGAATCTTCAAGAAGTGGAGCTTTGCTGGAAGAATTGAGTCACTAGGGTGGGCCTTGAGGCTTGATAGCCATGCCTTTCCTGTCCTGTCTGCTCCCTGAGGATGCAACGTGATGAGATCCTCCAGCTTCCTGCCACCTGCCTTCCCTGCTGTGATGTGGCAATTCCCCTAAAATTATAAGCCCAAATAAATCTTCCCTTAAGATATTTAGTCATAGAAACAAGAAAAGTAGCCAATACACCTTCCCTGAACCAGGGAAATTTTATGGTGATTGTTTAAATTGCCTCCTATCCAAGTCAACAGAGGAAAAAGCATGCCTGCCTTACTTCCCACTGTATCTCTAACATCTAACACCCACACCTGGTACATAAGAGATGCTCAAAAATTATTTGTTGACTAAATGAGTAAATTAAACAAACTAACCTAAAAGATTGATGCCATCACCTTCATTTTATATATAACTTAGAACTTGAAAATCTGTTGACTTTTTATAATTGTTTCTGTATTTTTAATTGAAGACATTGATTTTTAATCACCTTTACTTTTTTATAGGAAAGGAAACTTCAATTCGGAGGTAAAGTGATTTTCTTTAAAAAAATCAAGGCCATATGAGTAATAGGTAGCAAAGCAGGGCTGACATCAGGCTTGTCTATTCTAAATTCCATTTCCTTTCCATAGCACTTCAGGACGTCTTCTTTGTATAATGGCATTTGGGCCTCCAGTGCACAAATTCAGGAGCTGCAGTTCAGGAATATACTGTAAAAGGCACTTTTGGAGACGCTCAAAACAGGGGTCCTGAGCCTTTCACTCCCAAAATCTCCAACCCAGTTGCAATCCATGTCATTGAGAAGTTGAGTTGTATTAAATTCTACTCTGCTATCTAAATATGATTCAAATTTCAATTAAAATTCTATCTATAGACCCAGCTGAGTCCTTCCAATATTTTCTCCTTTTCTAAACTTCCTCTTAACTGAAAATTGAATAGAAGTAGCAAAATGAAGAACAGGAAGTCCCCGTTTCACCGGCAGACTGTGTTCTCAAAGGTTGTCCAAGTTGTTTTTGTTTTTTGTTTTCCTTTAATTTAGAACTCTTTTCTTCCGCTAAAAATATTAAAGCTTACAAAATATAAATAGATTTCCAAGTTAGTCCACAAGAGATGGTTTAGCACATAGGTTACATGATAATGAAAGTAGCCTTTGTTTGGGCTTCTGAATGATGGAAGGAATAGTTCCTTAAGAGAGGAGAGAGACCCAGATACTTGGAACCTCCTAACCCACCAGGCTAAAGAACTCCTGAAAGAGAGAGGCTTACTGTCAACTTCTCTAAGACCTACATCACATATTTAAAAGTTTATTTTTATTTATGTGTATGAGTGTTTTGCCTGCGTGTATGTAAGAGCACCCATGTCATGCAACACCCATGGAGGCCAGAAGAGGGCGTCAGATACCCTGAAACTGGAGTTACAGATGGTTGTTAGCCAGCACCTGGGTGCTGGGAACCGAACCTGGGTCTTCTATAAGAGCAGTCAGTGTTCCTAACCACTGAGCCATCTATTCAGCCCCCAACATCATAATTTTTTAAATATATTTTTCATAATGTAATTGTCAGGGTCTCAGGAGTGCAGCTCAGTAGTGGGGTGCCTGTCTCCTGTCTGTGAAGCCCTGGGTTTGAGCCCCAGCACCATTAAAAAGAAATAACAAAATAATTGCCGTATCCCAGAGTTCTATGTGGCATGTTGATGCTTAAGTATCTAGGATTACATTTTATATTAAATTCAATGTGGAGGATTTAGGAAATCTCTTACGTGAATTTGTCTTTTGGACTTATCATTTCCCTTGTACATCTAATAAATATCTAAACACATACTAAATCCAGAATAAAGACTAAATTTCCTCCTTAAATTCATATTTACTCTAGAAGAAATCTCTTTTTGTCCTTCCCCTTTACACAAATGTTACATTATCCACTTGATTGTTGAAGCCAAATACTGAAAAATTCAAAATGAATTAGTTTTCCTTCATCACTCACCCTTCACATTGAAACAATAATAAAGTTTTATTCATTTTGCCTTCAAAATCTATGTCTCTTCAACGTCACTGTTACCAAGATAGATGCTATTATCTTCCATATGGACCATTAGAGCAGTTTCTTTACTTTCCCTGACTATGTTTATGCTAGCTCCATTCTCCCTGCATCAGTCTTCTTGACGTTTCCTGTTGTTCTAAGCCTGCCTGGTAGATGATCATCAGACTGTCTTTTCACAAAACAGATGGGTACAGACCTGCCTCATTGGAAGTGGCCAACCTTCAGGTCTTAGACCACTCAAGGGCAGGAAACCTAACTAATTGTTTTAAAATATATAAAACTTGAAGGCAGGAAGTATAGCCCAGCAAGTAAAATGGTTACCTAGCATGCACAAGTCTATGGTTCCATGCCCAGCATGGCATAAACTGGGCATAGTGGCACAAGCCTATAATCCCAAGCACTCAGGAGGTGGAGGCAGGAGTTTCAGAAGGTCAAGGGAGTTTAAGGCCAACCTGGGCTAGAGACCTGTTTATAAATAAATAAATAAATAAATAAATAAATAAATAAATAAATAAATAAATAAAATACATAACTTGAAGTCAAGCACACTGTTGCAACAAAACATAGCATCACCTAATTCAAATTGAACTATTCAACTTCTGTGAGATTTCTGAGGACAACCTGGTGAGCAAAAATGTTATAATGAAAGAATATTTAACAGACAAGTCTATGCAGAGCAAACTGGTGGCACCCTGTCAAGGTTCTGTTTATGACTTCTCAAGGACTTGACTTGGTTCACATTGACCATTATGCCTTTTCCACTCTGATTCCTACAGCAGGATGCTTTGGTCAGGGCTCCCCAGAGTCCAGGCACTCAATGCCATTTCCAGGTTAGCTCTTTGTTCCATTCATCCAGTCTCACATAAGGAAAAAGAGAAAAAGTATTTAATTGAATTTCCAATGACATAATTTTCACCCAATTTTATTAATAAGCACTGAACTCCTTCAGGTAAATTGTTATTTCTAAATATTACTGTATTTAGAGTTATTTCTAAATATCATGGTATTTAGAGTTAATAAAAATCTCAGAAACCACAACAACTTCTCTGCCAATGCACAGAAAATGTTGGGGGGTGGGACTTCCTGTAGGCAACTTCACAAGTTCACACTGTCTAGGATCTGACCATGGAATTCACTGTATTAAATTGCTTCTCTTTTTAAAAAATATTTTATTTAGGGGGCTGGAGAAATGGCTCAGTGGTTAAGAGCACTGGCTGCTCTTGCAGAGGGTCTGGGTTTGATTCCCAGCACCCGTATGGCTAACAACTGTCCATAACTCCAATTCCAGGGGAATCCAATGCTCTCTTCTGACCTCCTCAGGCATTGCAGAACAGGGGTGCACTTATACACATGTAGTTAATACACACAAGAAAACAAAGATAATAAATACAATATTTTAAAAATACATATTTTGTATTTCATTATCAGGGCAGTCATCTCTGATAAGGTAAAATTGGAATAGAGATTGAGAAAGTGTGTATATGTAGATAGGTTGAGAGAAGTCCTGACAGGTATAGAGAGCAAGGTATGCAAAGGCCCTGAGGCAGAAGGTGTGCTCAGCTAACTGAAAGAGGTGGGTTTACTGTATCAGTAAGGAAACTGCAGGTAGAAGACAAGACCAATTTTCTAGGAAACTGTAAAGAATTTTATTTCATTTCGAGTCAGAATCATTAGAAGGCTTTGAGCATAGAAATGACATGAACAAAATTGCATTTTAAGAGTATCATTGTAGCTACTGTGTGACAGGTAGAATTCAGAGGTGTAAAAAGAAGAGTAGCTGGGAGGGTACCACAGTAGACAGGTGAGCGATGGTGCTGGTTTGCCTGAGACACAGTGGTAGACGTGGCAAGAAGTTCCCACACTTTGGAGAAAATTCAAGGTAAACGTGGTGGAGTGGAGGAAGATGTTCAGCCTGAGAAAGTATGTAAAGTAGATTTGCACTTACTCCTCTGACAATGTAGGGCCATTCTGTGCTAAGGAAAAAACAATATAGCAAATTTATCTAAAATGAATCATTTTTGGTGGAAAAATTTTGAAGTTCTATTGACTGGGCTTAATTATACCTCCCAGGTCTGGAAAGATGGCTCAGTGGTTAAGAACAATGACTGTTCTTGCAGAATACCCGGGTTAATATCTCAGCACCCACATGTCAGCTAATGAGCATCCCTAACTCCAGTTCCAGGTGATCCAACACCCTCTTTTGGGGGGGATAAGTCAGGAGTGCCTGGAAAGTAGAGCATGGCCAGACCAGAGATCTCCCAGTGAGGATGGCAGGGAACTGGCCTGCTCCATTCTAGACACACTGTCTCTTACCCAACAGCCCCCAAGCAAAACTATTAGGTCTCTAATCCTTTAATCCGAGAACTGGGTCTCTTTAGATCATGTGGCCAGAGGACAGGACAAAGGCCACATAGCCTTAGAAGCCCCCTCTCTCCCCTTACCTGCCTGCCTGTGAGAAAACTAACCCACCTCTTTGCCTGTGAAGCTTTCATATATAAACCTCTGCTTCTGCCATAATAAATGAGCTGTCCACTGACACAGTCTCCTGGGTGTTTCTTCCCACCATATTTGCCACCACCTGAGACCACTCTCCCCCTACTGGTCTCTCTCCTCACCCTGACTTTCTGTGACAGGGACCAGTGCACTACTGTCTCCAGATAGCAGTGGAGTCCAGGCCAAGGAGAGGCCAACAGCTG
>NW_008351345.1:0-712 GCF_000622305.1 Nannospalax galili | reverse complement strand
AAGCCATTCAACATGTAAAATGAGTCTGTTTACTTCACAAAACTGAATCAGACTGTTTGCTGATTTGCTCACCATCAAATGATGCTACTGACTACAATTTAGACCACACGTGATATGCTCTGCTGTGACACACATCCATTTTTTAGTTAAGTACCAAGGCTTTATACATATGGATTTTACATATCTTATTCTATGTGTCAAATATACATTATATGTCTATTAAGATACATGATTCTGAGGACATTTCAAACCATCTTTCACAACTGTTTAATCATCCACTGTAATTTAAAAAACCAGAAGAATAGAACACGACACTAGGCATTCAGACAATCCTTGAGAAATTAAGCACTAATCACATTGTAATAAATAAATATTACAATAACTATAAATTCTTAAATCTCCATTACCAGTATTTTAACCTGATGTATAAAGTTTTGACCATGCATCATTTTTTTCTAAGCTGATATTTCTAAACCTAATACCTTAAGATTTTTCAACACCATTAATATAAAAGTTACCATTTAAAGACCATTGGACCTTAGGCAGGATTTAACCACTATTTCATAGCTATTTCTTCAGCACCGAAACATTTCCTGCTGGAGGAAAAAGGGAAGCTCAAGATCTTCAAGAAGCTCACCAGCCCATCTTATTTACAATGCATCACCCCAAGAATATATTACCAATAAACAGTTTCTGGGGAAAAGCACACAGT
>NW_008351344.1:0-439 GCF_000622305.1 Nannospalax galili | reverse complement strand
ATGTAACTATAATAGTTAAAGAATAGGTGAAAAACTTAGTAGGCGGGGTGAGGAACAGGAACTTGAGAAGAAGGGGAGGGAGGAAAAATAGGGGTTCAAATGATGTAAATATAGTACTCATGTAAGAATTTCTCAAAAATAAAATATTTAAAAAGAAATTCATATGACTGGAGAGATGGTTATGAGCACTGGTGCTTTTGCAGAGGACACAGGTTCAATTCCCAGCACTCACATGGCAGCTAACAACCATCCATAACTCCAATTCCAGGGGATCCAAGACTTGTTTATGACCTCTGTGGGCACTGCACCACATGCATATACTTCCATACATGTGGTAAATATACTCATACTTATAAAATAAAAATAATAATTATATTCTTTAAAAAGATGATTTCTTCAGAACCAAATAAATGTTTTAAATCCTAGTCTTCATTTTTCA
>NW_008351343.1:0-407 GCF_000622305.1 Nannospalax galili | reverse complement strand
CCAGGTTCCTGCCCTGAGTTCTTACCTTGGGCTCCCTCATGAACTGTGACCCAGAAGGTGTAAGACAAGTAAACCCTTTCATACCCAAGTTAGTATTGATCAGAGTATTTTGTCACAGCAACGGAGAAACAAACTAAGAGACCTCCTGGGTCTGGTCCTGACCACTGAGCCTGGTCCAGACCCCTGAGCCTGGTGTTGACCCCAGACCTTGGTCCTGAAACCTGATCCTGGTCCTGACCCCTGAGCCTGGTTCTGACCCCTGAGACTGGTCCTGACTCAACACCTTGGTCCTGACCCCAAGGCCAGGTCCTGACTCCTGAGCCTGATCCTGCCCCCAGACCGTGGTCCTGACCCCAGAGTCTGGTCCTGGCCTCCTGTGCTGGATAGTTTTAGTGTCAACTTGACAC
>NW_008351342.1:0-429 GCF_000622305.1 Nannospalax galili | reverse complement strand
GTGGGAACCTACTAGTATAGAAGCTTCACAAAATACATACATGTACAGTATGAAAAGAGTTTAAAAGTAGTTACCTTATAATGATGTTCAATCACCCTAAGACAACACAGAGTAGGAAAAAAAAAACTATTGCAAAGAATGGACCCTGTGTTTTGGAATTATCGACCAGAGTGTGTCTCACAGACTATGAAAAATGCTGGTTATTGACACTGTTCCAGAAGTTGATGGCAAGAGTCTATATCAAGTGATAGTACATGCAGGAATCATAGAATAAACAAGGAGAAATCAAGTTGGAACTGACTGTCAATCTTCATCTCTACTGGCTCGTTTTCGTAGTACTATAAGGTTGTATGCATGCCACTGGAAGAGAAAATTAATCATTAGCTCTACCTAGCTGTGAATCTTGTGAGCTACAACAATGGCTGGTGC
>NW_008351341.1:0-509 GCF_000622305.1 Nannospalax galili | reverse complement strand
CCTCTTTTCCTGTTCCCAGATACAAGGATCCCTAGCCAGATGTCCCCTCCCTGACTCCCCCACCCGTGTCAAAGGGGAGCCAAGTCCATATTAGCTTAATGTCATCTTGCCTGCACGGCTTGATCAGCCTAAAGCTTTGCTGAGACCAGCTCAGCACATTGGAAAGTAGACTCCACAGCTTTGATGATGCTCGTTATCCTGCCTGAAGTAGGTATTGTGCATCAGGCCCAGGCCTTTGACCTGGGAGGTGGGTGGAAGGGTGTTAGGGCTGCAGTTGGGGCAGCTGACATGGACAGTAGTGAGGGGGACAAGTGGATGATCTTGTCCTTCAGGTTGTCCCCAACTGCCATGGCCAGGGGCTCCTTTCACAAACCCAAGGAAGCCTTCACAGGGGCTTCTTGCTCTCCCAGCAGCTTTCAGAAGTGTCCACCAACCTGGAAGGCTTGGTCACTCACTCCGGGCTTGTAGTAGCCCTTGGCTGCTCATTGGCTGGTCGGCTTCTGGAGTGC
>NW_008351340.1:0-796 GCF_000622305.1 Nannospalax galili | reverse complement strand
GCATACAGTAGGCCCAAATTAACCAAGGCTTTTTCAAGGTCAGTTGAGGATCTGATCCTCAGGGATGACTCCAGCTTTTGGGGGGGGGTGGGGGCTCTGGCTCCTTTAGCTTTCCTTTTACCAGGTCTGTCTATGTCAGGATAAGTCAGAAGGTCCTGCTTGATCACGGCTTCGCTTGGCACCATGGAGGAAACTTTCCTCTGTATTGACCTTTCTCTTTGTAGACTGGACAGTGGTTTGAGTCCCTCTAGTGGGGCCACCATGACCTCCCTGAATGAGAGGATAGGTGACTCATCACAGTTACACGACATTTTGAGAGGTGCCCCATAGTCTCCTAGGACTTAGTCATCCTTGGAGGGTAAAGAACAAAAATTGTCCTTTTAAATCCCTTTGATCAGATTAGTATGGACCCAAATACCAGACAGCTCACCTGGAACCCATAGCTATGAGTTGCCTCTGAGGAATCAGGCCCCTTTGGTTTTCATTGTTGTTTATTTGTTTGATTGATGGCAATCCAGGCATTGAACGAGAGGTGTCATGCATATGATGCATCTGCTCTACTGTTCATCTAGAGCTCAGAACCTGAGACAACTTTACAGATGTACTCATGCTGAAAATGTGCAATTTGGAGTGCAAGGATTATGAACATGAATTTTCCTCATCATCCCCTAGACCTTTATTGAAGAGTATTGTGGTCTTCAAATTCTCCTATGTACTCCTCCATCAACCACGCTCAGCAGACAATATCTATCATAGGAGGACTAGGAAGGCTAAGGTTAGCCAGGCTCCTGAACAG
>NW_008351339.1:0-703 GCF_000622305.1 Nannospalax galili | reverse complement strand
GTGTGTGTGTGTGCATGTGTGTGTGTGTATGTATTTCTGTATTTATATATTGATATATTTAATGTATAATACATGCATATGTTTAAACATAATGGCTTTGAAAGTGAGACCAATTTTTTGTTATACAGATATGAGGAAATAGAGCCATGTGAGTATTGAACAAATTTTATATTCATGTACATAAATGAGATTTTTTCCAAGGTAAACCAAACAAATGAGAATGGCTTGTCTTGTGAGACATGTTGATTGGTGGAAAGAAACTGGTTGATAACAGGAGATAAAATTCCAGAGAGAGACTTCCAGAACCCCAAGGAGTGAATACAGTTCTCCCTTCTCTATCTTGAGACTCTGCTGATCCATCAGGACACGGTCAGTTCAGGTTCCTACTCCATTGTGTAATAGGATGCAGCACAGAAGGGAAAGTGACAGCAGCATATCAGAATGAAAGTTTGGCCAATGTCCTGGCACTAAATGAAGAGAATGGAAACCAGGAAGCAGGGCAGTCTTCAGACCTTATTCCTAAACCATGGAGTGACTGGAAAGTCTGGGTCTTTCTTCATGAGTAGTAAATTGTTGAGTGTAAAGTCCATCACCCAGAGAAGATATGTAAGAAATCCAAAGCCATTTCCAAACGTCTTGATTGGAGGGGTAAGACTAAGATGTGGAAGGGATATCTCCACCTGCTGCAGAGCTTGGTAGATAT
>NW_008351338.1:0-379 GCF_000622305.1 Nannospalax galili | reverse complement strand
TTTGTTGAATACCAGGTGGCTGAAATTATATGAACTCATGTTTGGGTCTTCATTTATGTTCTATTGATCTACGTGTCTATTTTTTTTCCAGTACTATGCTGTTTTTATGACTACAGCTCTGTAATGTAATCTGAGATTTGGTATGGTAATCCCTGCCAGCATTGGTTTTTTTGTTTTTTTTGTTTTTGTTTTTGTTTTTTGCCCAAGATGGTTCTGGCTATCTGAGATCTTTTGTGATCCTACATGAATTTTAAGATAATTTTGTCAAGTTCTGTGAGGAATGTTATGCATATTTTGATTGGGATTGCATTGAATCTATACATTGCTTTTGGTAAAATGGTCATTTTCCCAATATTGATTCTGCTAATTCATGAACATG
>NW_008351337.1:0-550 GCF_000622305.1 Nannospalax galili | reverse complement strand
TTTTTTCCTATATTTTATTGCTGTCTGGTTCAGTGTCTGAAAGCAAATAAAAAAGTTTCACTTTTCTAGAAATACTGATTTTCGAATCATTATATGTTGCTTAGTTATTCTTGATTGTTTTCACAGATTTCACCATACTACAAATATTTCCATTTTTGGTGTTTACGGTTCTTTGAAAATATTTTGTTCATCTATTATTTCAAACCATTTTATTACCTTTTTATTTTTATTTTTTGTCAACAGCATATGTGTGAGCTTTCCTTTCCTCCATCCTAACAATTATCCAACCCTAATAGGGAAGTCCTGCTGCTCGCACTGAGTGTAACAAGCGATAGAACTTTTTATTACTTGCAGTTTATTTTATGCTGTTTGTTTTATTTTGCGCTTGCTTCTTCTGTCGTCTTTGTTACTTGCTGGCTTTAATGCACTTGTATGGCTTCCCTCTTTGCCTGGCTGGTGAAGTTCTGTTCTGATCTGATTTTCAATATGATAGCACTTCGCTCCCCTTGCTGGGTCCTCATGATTTAATATTTTGTGTTTCTTTTTAACA
>NW_008351336.1:0-488 GCF_000622305.1 Nannospalax galili | reverse complement strand
GTGAGGCTTGGCTGAGACAGCTCAGATTTAGACCTTCCCCATGTGTCTCTCATGCTCCGACCAGGACTTCTGGGTGAGCTCTTCCTGCGATAGAGGGTGGAAACTCCCAGCAGGATGGTGCTGTCAGTTCTATCCACTAACCAAAACAAGTTCCTAACTAAGCTCTGTGATAAAATATCCTGACAGAAGCAACGGAGGGGAGGAAGGGTTTATTTTAGCTCACAGTTGAAGGTGCAGTCCACCGTGGCGGGGCATCAGGTGGAAGGAACCTGAAGCTGACTGCAGCACATCCACATTCAGAAGAGAGCAAAGAATGCTTGCGTGCTAGTGCTCAATGTGATCTCTTCATTTTATGCACTTAGGATCCTCCACCCAAAGAACCCCACCCCCCCTGGCAAAGATGGGTCTTCCCACATCAACGGACTAATCAGGATAACCCCTACATGTATGTCCAGAGGCCTATCTCCCAAGTGATTCTAGATTCTATC
>NW_008351335.1:0-1226 GCF_000622305.1 Nannospalax galili | reverse complement strand
GGCGCGGCCTGACTTGTTTTGAAAAGACCTTGATTGGCTAGAGGACACTTTTCCATTTCTGGGGGTGCATGATCAGCACGTGATCACCGCTGATGCCTATGAAGAGCTATCCATATGATTGGCTGACCTTTAAGCTGATCGGACTCAGTTGGGGGAGGGGGTTTTCTAGGGGATTTCCAAGCTGCGGTTACTGCCTTTAAAAGCTCTGCAACACCTGCAATAAACGAACTCCTGCTTGACAAGATTCCCTGTCAAGTTTGATTGTCCTCAGGACCAAGGAGGACTGGCAGATCGGGCGGACAGCACACTCTCCTTTCCCTGACGCCCCATGTGGATGATCCCTCTGGAATGACCTGCTGGCCAGGTCCATTCGACCGGGAGGACCCCGCATCTGGCGCCCAACATGGGGCTTGAGAGAGGGTAGATAAAACAAGGTAATCGGTCAGGGCCAATCAGGGGCGAGGGGAGTGAGACCCGAAAAGATGGGTAACACAACTTCAAAAGTGGAGGACCCAGTGATTAAGGCGCTGAGATACACGCTTAAGACTAGGGGCCTGGAACTTATGGACCAGAGTGCTGGTAAGGTGTGGGACACTGGGGTCCACCTGGCCCCCTGCTTGCTAGGGGAAAATCTGTTCATGGGGGAAACCTAGGACAGGGTGGAACGGCTAGCACAGCAGATAGAAATCCACTTAGGGATTGACCGTCCGCTAGGCTTTTACCCCACCATGGCCACCTTAAAGACCTGTCTCAGGCCTGGGGAGCCCATGCCCCAGGCAAACATGAGAGAGGAGACCAAGGGCGACCCCCTCTCAGATGAATGGGTCAAGTTTGATGAGGAGAGGAACCAGACGATGAAATTGAAACCAAAATCTCCTATGGATGTTTGCACTCCCTCAGAGGCCATAGGGCCCCAGAGAGGACTGCATGCAAAATGGCCACCATGGCCGGAGGGGGAGTATCCTGCTTCCCCCTCAGCTCCCTTCGAGTGCCCGGAAAAGGGATGGAAGCCCGTATGGTGCAAGGGAGAGGGGGACGAGCCTCTGGCATATCCTGAGGCTAATGGGCCATGGGGGATGGTAGAAGCATTCCCAGTCAACCTAAACCCAGGTGGTAACCGCCCTGTCTCCTTGTACCTCTGGGATGCCAAGGATTTAAAGGAACTGAAAAAGGCGGTGGCTCAGGATGGACCTAACTCACCCTGGGTAGAGACCCTCTTGCAAGGT
>NW_008351334.1:0-395 GCF_000622305.1 Nannospalax galili | reverse complement strand
CATGCAAGCATGCAGAGTCCAAGCCCCAGAACCTGTGTTAAAATACAAACACATGGCATGATACTATACGCTCGTAATCCCAGTGGTGGGGAGATGAAGACAAGTGGATCCCTAGAGCTTTCTGGCCAGCCACCCCAGAATGATTAGTAAGCCCCTGTCAAATGAGAAGCCCTATCTCAAAAACAAGGTAGACAGCTCCTGAGGAACAACACCAAACATTGACCTCTGGACTCCATATGTACCTGTACACACATGTACACATACATACACACAAACATGTACACACACTACTACTAATGATAATAAAGTAATAAAATAATAATAATAATAATAATACTTGTTATAAACTGGGTGTAGTGGCACACACCTTTAATCCCAGCACTCAGGAGGCAGAG
>NW_008351333.1:0-490 GCF_000622305.1 Nannospalax galili | reverse complement strand
AGGCGAACACCTTCCTGTTTCTCCCCTTCTACAACATCAGAGTGCGTTGAATAACATTAACTGCACAAGACTTGGCGGTTTAAAGAGCAGCAACCTGTCTGATAATCCTACCCACCTACTCATCTGGCCAAAGCAATGTCACTGTGATAAAACTCTGACTAAACAGCATGGGGAGGATGTACATTATCCGGCTTCCAAGTAACAATTAGTTATTGAGGAAAAGTCAGGGCAGAAACTGAAGCAGGAACTGAAGAAGAAACGATGGGAACCCTGCCTACAGGCTCCCTCAAGACTCACGCTCTGGTTTGCGCTCTGCTGCCTTTCGTACACAGCCCGAGCTTAGGGGTGATTCCTCCTCACACTGGGCTGGGCCCTCCCACATCAATCCTCAGTCAACACTTCCTCACAGACACAGCCACAGGCCGGTCTGACAGAGGAAATTGTTCCGCTGAGGTTCCCTCTTCCCAGTTGACTCTATGTTGTGTCGAGT
>NW_008351332.1:0-617 GCF_000622305.1 Nannospalax galili | reverse complement strand
AATTAACTAATTAAAAATAAAACAAAAAATTGTAAAGAAAAATAAAATAAACAACAAACGCTGGTGAGAATGTAGACAGAAGGGAACCCTTATATGTTGCTATTGGGAATTTAAACTAGTCTATCCATTATCAAAATCAGTATGGAGTTTTCTCCAAAAAGTTAAAAATACATGGACCAAATGACCAAGCTATACCATGTTTCAAAAATCCAAGACTCCAAGTCAATGTATCTTAAGGATATTTGCACACCAGAATTCCCCTGCACTCTGAGCACTTCCATTCTTTCTCTGCTCACTGTCCCCCTCTAGTCTTCAGCTTAGGATAACCCATGCTTTTCCTCCCCTCAGATCTCTGGACTGGCCTCCTAACCCAGACCCTGCCCACTAAGATCTGATGGCCTGCACCCAGACTAGCTGCGTTCTCTAGCTCCAGGGCCCACAGCTACTCTACCTATTTTGCTAGACCTTCCCCAGGCTATCTGCACCTTTTCCTCCCCCTTGGTCCCCCTAATCTTCCTGCCTGAGACCAGCTAACTAATCTGCCAAAACCCAACCACTGGACCCCATAGCCTTGAATGTCTATAAGTATGTAAGAGCATCCATTTCACACAGTGCCC
>NW_008351331.1:0-556 GCF_000622305.1 Nannospalax galili | reverse complement strand
TTAACATGATGTAAATTTTTATGCTTCCTCCTCAAATACAACTCATTTTTTAAATTTGCTGATTTTTTTTTTTGTGTGTGTGTGTATCATACAGAACATCCCAAACTGTTGGGAGCATTACTATTAGCAAGAAAGAATGCTGCCACTTTAAGAGCTTCCTGTTCTCTGCTTCTGTGGTCAGAGTTGACAGGCTATGCTTCCCTGATTAATTGGCAGTCTTGGAAACATAACCAAAGAGTTCTGTTTTAGTTTATGGGCACCAAAATCTCTCAGCACTGATAGCTTTGTTTCTATGTAAGAATAATGAATTAGAGTAGTTGCTAAGAGTAATCATAGCTGAATCTTGGATACTGTAAACTTCATGTGAGTTTCAGCTGGTGAGGTAATGTAGTAACATACTGTATCCCTGGTTATTCCCTGGTTACTTTCTGTTAGTGATGTATCCTTAGTTATTCATTAGTTACTTCTTGGTTACTCCTGATCTGATTCCTATATAAGCTTTGTCTGATTCACAATAAACATGCACTGGCATCTAAACCTCTGCATCTCTGGTGTC
>NW_008351330.1:2318-3020 GCF_000622305.1 Nannospalax galili | reverse complement strand
TCTAAAGACTCAAATCATGAACCACCCAGTAAAGGCGTACAAAGGTGCTAGGCCATTTGGTGTCTTGTGAATTAAGATATGATAATCTGGGGTTTGGTGCTGACAGTGATGTCCTGAAACACACTTAAGGGGCAGGTCGTCCTGAGGGACACACCGCTGCACACTCTTTGAGTGGAAATAAATTATGATCAATTATAAATACATTTAAGACATGAAGTCAGAACTCCACAAATTAAAATACAATATTATCTGATTTTACTTCCTAATATTAATTTTTTCAATGTGCACACATGTATTGCCTGCATGTAGGTAAGTGCACCCATGTCGTGCAATTTCCACAGAGGTTAGAAGAGGCTGTCAGATCCCCTGGGACTGGAATTACAGAGAACTGTTATCTTCCACGTAGGTGCCACAATTCAAGCCCTGCTCTTCTGCAAGAACAATCAATGTTCTTAAATACTGAGCCATCTATCCAGCCCCAATATTAATTTTTTCAAAATGTTTTGTTATCATTTTTATTTTATGGGTATGAGTGTATTGCCTGCATTCATATAAGTGCACCCATGTCTGCAGTGCCCACTGAGGTCAGAAGAGGGAATTGGATGCCCTAGAAATGGAATTACAGATAGCTGTTAGCTGCCACATGGGTGCTGGGAATCAAACCTGGGTCCATTGCAAGAACAGCCTGTGATCTTAACTTCT
>NW_008351330.1:0-1326 GCF_000622305.1 Nannospalax galili | reverse complement strand
CAGACCTTCATCACTTGCTTAGGCTTTCTCATTTTTTTCTATTTTGGAAAATATCTCCATTCCCATATCCTCTTAACATCTTTTACATTCTCATTTTTAAAAAATAATTATGAGACATAATAGCATTAACAAATAAATTTTCCATCCGTTGTGAGAATTCTTTTCCTGGGGATGCTAAGCAATGATTATTCCCTTTTACAGTTCTACTCTCAAGCCAATGTTTGATTAAAGTGTTACTGGGGTGCCGGTGCCAGCCGGCCAAGACAGACAGTACCTGAAAGGGGGCATGAGGATTGAAAGAAAAAACGAGAGACAGAAAAAAGATGCTTGGGAAGACTGTCAGTAGAGACTGCAGCATCCCTGGTTTATTTTAGCTCCGCCTTTTTATACAGAAGAACTCAATTAGTTTCAACAGCTGATTTTCCCTCCTGTATCTGAGGGTCAAGGTGTGGTCATATATTTGTTGTGAACTCCACCATATAAACACATTCCTCTTGACTTGGCAGATTACGTACTGGTGTGCAAAACACAAGCTCTAAGTAAACAAGCAAGCCTGCCACAGCTCAAGGTGCATAGTAGATTAATAGCTCCCAACATCTCCCCCTTTTTTATTTTTTATAACCCCAGATTATGCTATATCTAGGACAGAAGGGCCGTGCCTGTCTTAGGTTGTCTTCTGCTAGAGCAAAGCCTTACCCATCATTGGCACGTAGCTTCCATCAGCTACGCCCTGTCTTAGGTTGACTCTCCCAGAAGATCTTACCTGTCTTTGACTCCTGGCCTCCATTAGGGGAGGGAGCGCAATCTCCTATCATGCACAGCAGCCTTGACTTGCCACAGGATTTCATAAATAACTTTACTGCCACCAGATGAAATCAAAGACATAGGAGGAAAAGCATGCCAAGTCCCACTAAACCACACACAATGGAAGTGATAGAGGACCACGATGGTAAGGTGGCTCTCAACCTTTTTAGAATATCTGCTGCTGCTTACAGAGTGGAAATACTTGTGGAGAAATTTTTTCTCTATTATCTCTTGGCAATAACACTGTGACATTGGTACAGTATCCACCTCGTCCCAAAAGCACAGAGTCATTTACTTGTACACAGCCAGACTTACTATCATTTTTAACAAAACAAATAGGCAACCTACTTCCCAATCCTGAATAATTAAAATTCGTCACCACTTGCATCATCAGGTGATTCAAAGCAGGCTGAGCAGTTAACCGAGAGTCATTCACAGTCACTACTATCTCTTTTTCCTTCCATATAGCAGGGTGCAATATTGTGGATCAGGAACATAAGTTCAGTGTAACTCAGCCAAGAT
>NW_008351329.1:0-374 GCF_000622305.1 Nannospalax galili | reverse complement strand
TGATACCTAGGCTTAGAATATCACACATGCCAAACAGATTTCTCTCATTGTGTGCATGTGAAAAGCTTGCTTCTGTCAACACTTTGATATTTAAAGCATTCATACCGACATTCATTCAGTGGCGGGGGGGAGGCATTATAGTCCTATGCCCAGGTCATAAGAAAGTCACAGGATTCAGAGAGTTGTTTGCATTAGAAACAGTAACTTTTCGGTTGCAAGATAAGGTAACATCCCAGATTATATCCATATTGTAAAAGTCACTCTATGTGCATGGGAGGGGGAGGCTCCAGACTACTAAATCCTGAGACTTCATGTGCCCAAGTACCTTTCTTATGCCATTTTATCCCAGAAGGGTACAGAACCCAACACAGATG
>NW_008351328.1:0-621 GCF_000622305.1 Nannospalax galili | reverse complement strand
ACACCCCGGGATCACAACCAAAAGGCTTTCCCTGCTCTGTGGCACTCCTCACGTGGAAGACTCAGGTAGGGACACAGGAGAGCTCAAGCTCAGCACATATGTATAGCCTCAAAACTTGACACAAGATAGGCTTTTTGGTCCAGGGCAATCTGGAGGAAGAAATGAGGGCTTCCAAACAGAAATCGAAATAGAAATCTGAAGACCGAGACTAGAGCTTAGGGAAAACAGTCTGAGATTGGAGTCTCTCTCTTAACCACTGAGCTCAAATGGAGAACTAGGTGTGGCCAGCAGCAAAAAGGTATGACCCATTCTTTATATCCCCCACAAACCCTAAGACTCAGCTTTCAACCCAAGTGAGATAAAAACTGAGAAGTACTCACTATATTGGACAGCAATCCATTAAAAAGTCAACATTACAAGAGTGTATACTACTCCTCCAGAAGACCTGAGTTTGATTCCCAGCACCCACATCTCGTGATTTATAACTACCTGTAACTCCAGCTCCAGGGGATCCCATGCCTCTGGCCTCCATGGACTCTGGCACTCATGTACACCTATCTAACAGAGACCTACACACATACACATAAGTAGTATTTTTTTAAAAAATCACTACTTAAAAAA
>NW_008351327.1:0-956 GCF_000622305.1 Nannospalax galili | reverse complement strand
CTTTGCACAATGAATATACGCTTAAGCTTTGCCAACTTTATTATTTTGGATCATCTTTAGTTCTAATTATAAAACCTCTAATCACTAAAACTGTGCCCTAAAATGAGGCAGCCAGGGGGGAAATCAATGTGCTTTGACTTTTCACATGACGGAACATTGACCTTTCTCCTTTAAATTCTTGATTTCATTAGAATGATTTTGATTCTGCTCCTCGATTTTATCATTAAAAATTTTTGCCTGTTCCTGAAAAGAGAAATTGGAGATTAAAGTATGCACAGAATAACATCATCCAAATCATAATGCTATCATCACGAAAACAGCAGCAAATGCTGGTGAGGATTCAGTGCAAAGGGACTGGTGGGAATGTAAATCAGAACCACTGCTATGGATATCAGTATGCAACCTCTTCACAAAATGAAAAGTAGAACTCCCACGTTATCTAGCCATATCACTTCTGAGTACATACGTAAAAAATCAAAGTCTGCATACTATAAAAAAACCTGTATACCACAGTTAATATGCCACTATCTCGAGCAGCCAAATTATATAATCAGACCAGAGAGCCTCCAATAGATAAATGGGTGAAAAATATTTGATACTGATATATGTAATGGAATATCACTGTTATCAACAAGAATAAAATTATAGTATTTGTGGGAAAATGGATGAAAATCGTCTTATGTGAAAAAAACTGATTCAAATAGAGAAATATTTTGTCTCATATGGAAATTAGGGAGGGAAAAAAAGAAATTAAAGAGGAAAAACTAGGGATGTAGAAGGAGAATGCGGAAAGGAGGAGGGGAGACAGGTAAGAAAGGCTAAGAGGATGTGTGGATTTTATAGAAGTTCTTTATATGTGTAAATGGAAGTGTTATAATTAAATCCTTTACTTTTTATAACTATATACTAAATAACAAAAGTAAGATCACTATAGTTGTTCACACATTGTCAAATAA
>NW_008351326.1:0-1805 GCF_000622305.1 Nannospalax galili | reverse complement strand
ACTCACATACATGCAGGCAATACACTCATACACATGAAATAAAAATAATAATAATAATAAAAAAAAAATAGAATTTGGACTAACTGTTCATAATGCAAACAAGCTCACTGAAACATGTGCTCCTGTGACCTGGGCACCTGACCTTGATTCCTGGGAACCTCAATTTGCTACTCCACTCAAAGATAATGAATGAATGTGGGTATGTTAGAGACTTAACATATCAAAGCAATGGAAGGCAGCACACACGTCTTCTTTGAAAAAAGTGGTGAAGACTGAGAAAGAATGCTTGACATTGTATATGAGATGTTTTAGGCCAAGGGATGAAAAGACAAGATTGTCTGATAAGGGTGGATCCAGGCTTGTAGTTATCCAAACTGAAGCTGGAGAAATGATTTTGAATAAAATCATGGGCGAGTCCTGGCTCAGCGACACAGTTCCAGGAGACATCTGGCAGCATGGGGGCCTGTCCAAGTTTAGGCCCACTCTTTCAAACTAAAGTTAAGAGTCAGGCTGTTTATTCAGGTATAAGCATAACATAGCATGGTAAAGCCACATTGTGGTGCCCTGCGTAGGGTAAAGAGCTCACAGGTCAGTAGCCAGAGATGTCCTGAGGAAAAAGGGAAACATGGAGCCTCTCAGTCATATCTGGTAGGTTGTGTGACAACAAGCACAAGGCTTTCCTTGATCATTCACACCAGAGCCCTAACTCATAGATAGGAACCTGGAAAAGTCCCAAGGAAAACGGAAATTGTTGGACATTCTCAGTCATACACAAACGAGGATGGGGCAACCAGCGTAAGGCTTTCTTGTAGCTTATATCAGCACAATTTGATTTCTTTATTCACTTTTTTGTCTCCTTCACCAGGCCTGAACCTCAAGGATCTGTGCTCAGACTTCCACTTCCATTTTCATCTTTCCACTTCTGCTGTCTCTTTGGCCCTTGAATCTTTGAATCTAATGCACAACAATTAACAAATTTACCTAAAAGAATTGGAACCAAAGTGTCATCGAAGCAAATTTCTGAACCTTTGAATGTTATTCAGAAATATTTTCCCTGTTCTTCTGACCATGGGACATTTAATTCAGAATCTTGGGGGGAAAATGATGACAAATTAAGCTACTGCTTAGAAACAGTTCAGTTCAAGCATTTAACTCCTTGGAACCAAATTCAAGTACATATGCAGCCTTATCAAGAGAAAAAAATGTGTGTTTCCGAAAGATTTATGTCTTATAGAACCTCATGGACTTCCTCACCCATAATTTTATTCAGGTATAACTGTAATGTTGGCATAGTAATGCTGCAAATATAGGCAGCAAATGTTCTTTATTCCTATAATTTTTCCTATGGAGTTTAAAATTTCATTCCAAAATATAAGTTTCAAATTACTTTTACCAGTTTTTTTATACTTTCATTCTTTCTCTCTTTCAGGGCCAGGGATCAAACCTAGCTTCTCACATGGTATGCAGTTCCCTACCATGGAGCCACACTGCTGTGCTTTTACCAAGTTAAGCTTTTCCATGCAATCTCTTCAGCAAACTAGCATGAAGTTTTAGAGGCTGCTCCTTACCTGGTTTATTTTAAAGGGCATTTCCCTTGTGCGTACTCTGTCAAACTGCTCCTGCCACCTTCCTTTGAAGTATATGGCATTGACAAGAACCAGCCTGGTCTGGACATCAATTGAGTCACTTGATAACAACTCTTGAATTTTACCTTTTTAAGAAAAGCAGATATTTCACTAGGTTCCTTTTCACACGTGTGATAAATAAACTATGATAGGACATAAATATCAGGCAGATATAAACAT
>NW_008351325.1:0-438 GCF_000622305.1 Nannospalax galili | reverse complement strand
GTTTGTAAACTCTTCTTGTCTAGGACCTCCTGTTCTTATGGGTTACTTGACAACATTTTACATACGTTCCTCTTCATATTGGGCTTTTAAGTCAAACTCATCCCCCTTTCTGATCTCTCTTCTTTCCTTTTTTATGTACGTTCCCCACCTCTCTTTTTCCTAAATGGAATCTGTATTAATTGTCCTTTCCTCTCATAAATTTTTGTAAACAACAATTTAAACCTCATGGGTGTATCAGAATAACTTTGCTTCCTAAAATGGTTGGCTTAGGATGATTACTTTTATTGTGACTATTATTATGGAATATGTGTGTAGTCATTGTTTCTTATTTTTTCTGAAGGCTCTATGCTATTATCAGGGTAGTGCTGTGTACGATGCACCTTATACCAGTCTACAAAGGAAACCAGTTCTGATCTACCAAAACTTACTCCCTCTTGA
>NW_008351324.1:0-585 GCF_000622305.1 Nannospalax galili | reverse complement strand
CCTCTGCCTCCCAAGCGCTGGGATTAAAGGCATGCACCACCATGCCCGGCATGCAATTTTTTTTAACGTTATGTGTAGTGTGTATGAGTGTTCTGCCTGTGTGTATGTAAGTGTACCCATGTGTGCAATGCTGTGCACCAACATGCCCAGCTTAAATTTATTTTTTGAGACAGGGTCTCATGTAGCCCAAGCTGACTCCTAACTGACTACGTAGCTAAGGATGACCTTGAACTTCTGATCTTCCTTCCTCCACTTGTGCTAGAATTATAAATATGTGCACTAGGCATGGTGGTGCATGCTTTTAATGCCAGCAGGCAGGCGGATTTGTGAGTTCAAGGCTAGCCTGGTTTATATAGCGAGTTTCAGGCCAGCTGGGGCTACAGGGAGACCCTGTCTCAAAAAATACCAAAAAGAAAAAAAAAGAATTACAGATATATACTGCCATACTCAATGTTCCTGCTCTTTTATAGATTCTGTGAAGAATAAACCAGGGGTCCAGGGGTACTCTCATTTCATTCCTTTACTTTTTGAGAGGAAGTCTCAGGTAGCCAAGGCTGGTTCTGAATTCACCACACAATTGAAGAT
>NW_008351323.1:0-398 GCF_000622305.1 Nannospalax galili | reverse complement strand
TCTACACAGCCATGCCTTCCATTTCCTTCCAAGATTGCTACAGACATTGTACAACTACAGACATTATTAAAAATTAATTAAATGCTATTTAGTGGTTACATCTGCACAATAATGGTACCCAGGGTCTAGAAACTGCAGAATATCATCAAACAAGTTTTGTATTCTATATTCTTACTAATATAATTAAAGAATTTTAGAATAGGCCAATTCAGTGATCTATTCAGGAGGTTAAGGGAAAAGTAGTCCAGAGTTCACCACCTAAAAATACAAACCCCCCTGAAGGAGGGAAGATGGAAGTAGGAAAACATTATAGAAGCGGCGAGTATAAGACATGGCACTGAAGTGGAACCTTTGTGTTGTAAACGGTACCACAGGAACTCTGCTTCTAATACATCAGA
>NW_008351322.1:0-1559 GCF_000622305.1 Nannospalax galili | reverse complement strand
GAGCTTTTATCTAATCCTTAAAAGATTTTAGGGTTACTGCTTCAGAAGGGGGAATGTTAGAGTACCCAAAAGCCCCATAAAAAATAAATAAATCAAGGAAGAACAAAGCACATGAAGTTATCAGGAAACAGTGATGGGGCATATGGGAGGGGTTGGAGGGGAGGGAGTGGACATAGATTTGATCAAAACACCTTATATGCATATATGAAACTCTCAGTAAATTATTTTTAAAGTGTGTTTGCACGTGAAAACAGCACATTTTAATAAAAAGAAAACATTTTTGAAATATGCACTGTATACTCAGAGATAAGCAATTTGTAGTATGCAATATACATCCACATGACAAAAAGGGCTTTGATTACCAAAATAGTAACTTAACCCAGATAATTTCCTAGTTAATTGAGATCTTTAAGACTCTCTTTTGTATTTTTATCTCTTTACTTTAATCAAGATTTAGAAATTTTTACTTTCAACTGGTTTTATTAACACCAATAAGTAAAAAACAACTTTTAGTTATTTTTCAATCATAACATAAAAAATCTAATTCATAATTAGTCCACTGAGATTTTATAAAGATATCTAAAGAGGTTGTTGTAGGCTGGGCATGTTATCTTCCCCTTCCCCTTCATCCTAATCCATGATGTAATGAGTAGAGTTGGGTATCTTAAGACGTAATTAGGTCTTGGTACTGAGGTCTCATGAATTCTATGAGTGAACTTATTAAAGAGGCCCCAGGTAGGGAGCTAACTCAGTGGTAGAGTATATGTTGACTATGACAAGGCCTTGAGTTTGATGACTAGTCCCATCCAAAAACACCAGAGGTACCTCAACCCTTTTCCATGTTCAGACACAATAAGAGATGTTTCTACAAATCAGGAGATAGGCCCTCATCAGACACCAAATCTTTAGGTACCTTTACCATAGATTTCCTACTCTCTAGAACTGTGAAAAATAATTTCCTGGTGTTGACAGGCCTCCCAGCCAATATTATTCTGCCATGGTATCTAGACTAACTAAGACAGGAGGTGCCTTAGTTCCAAGGGCTTCTATAGCAGCTAATTACAGGTTAGATAGTTTAAGCAACAGAAATTTGTTCTCTCATGGATCTTTATACTGGACACTTTACATTAAAATCTTGGTAAGACAGTGTTCTTCTGAAGTTCCTAGAGGAGCATTTCTTATCTTTTCAGGTTATAGTAGCCTTGACATTCATTGGGATGTGCCAACACTACTCCATCATCCACTTCTACCTTCTCATGTTGTCTACAGTACATGTCTCTTCTTACTAGGATACCAAGCTTAATAGGTCAAGGGCACACCGAACTCCATTCATGCCACCTGCCACTATCTGGTTTCCCAGTAAAGCCAATTCTGAGGCAAGATAATTTCTATGTATCTTTTGGGAGAACAAAATTTAACTCATTATTGGGACCTCCAATCTAAGACTTGTTTTCCAGATAAGTTATGAACCAATAGAAACCAATAGATAATTAAATGACTACAGATGTTGAACATTTTTTGTGTGTTTTTGTTCATTTGTACCTCTTCTTTTGAAAAAT
>NW_008351321.1:0-421 GCF_000622305.1 Nannospalax galili | reverse complement strand
ACAGGGTTGTCTGGCAGCGACGGACAAATAGGAGGGTATATGAGGAGACTGCCGGGTGCAAGTATCCGGCAGGTCCTGATACATAGTAGTCTATGTTGACTGACAACATGGAGGATGGTGTCTAGTGCATCCAGATACCTAGCAGTGTAAATGGCGTGGTGAGGGGTATCTGGCGGGTCCTAATACCCATCACCGCATGTGGAACTGACACAAGGGGGAGGTTGCCGTCCAGGGTTTGATAGCCAGCAGTTCATGGGGTGGTAAAAGATGGAAGTGGGGAGAACTGCACCCAGCAGGACCTGCATCCCGCATTATCTGTAGGGCGGCAGTCTGGATGGTTTCCAGCAAGGCCTTAACACTAGCAGTGCTTTACTTGGGGTAGCAATGCGGGGAGGGGTGGAAACATGTTGAGCAGGGTCTG
>NW_008351320.1:5238-6169 GCF_000622305.1 Nannospalax galili | reverse complement strand
TCTTCGGGGAGGTGTAAACTCTGTCACTGACTCCTCCCTTGGTCCCTATGACAGAGGCTTGATTTCACCAAACTACAGCCCTGGGGAGAAGTTTATTTGGCTTACTGACAGAACAGTGTATAATGTTGGACTTACAGGAGTGTGGTTTCACCTCTTCTAAGGCCACCAGGGAAGTGTTCATTCAAGCATGGATGGTGACTTCCCCACAGAAACAATGGGAAGAAGTGTTATAAAAAAGAAGGGTTGCTTTCCATCACTGTGATAAAAGCACTGGCCAGAACCAACTTGGGGAGGAAAGGGTTTGATTTGAAACACAGTTCATCATAGAAGGAAGTCAAGGCAGGAACTCAAGGTAGGATCCTGGATGTGGGAGCTGAAGCACAGACCATGGAGGAACAGTTGGTTACAGATTTGCTCCCCTGACCCATGATAAACCTGCTTTCTTACACATTACAGGACCACCTACCCACATCACTCAACACTGAAGAAAAGGCCCCACAGATATAGCCACAGGCCAGTCCATTAGAAGAAATTCCTCTATTGACGTCCTTCCACCCAGGTGTCAAGTTTGTCAAGTTTGCAATTGAAACTATCCAGCACACATGCCATATCTTTGAATATCCATTTTGGTTCAGGATCCTTTTTTTTCCTGTGTTCGTTTTGTTACTTATCTGCTCTCTACCTGTCCTAGTTTGTTCTTCATTGATGTGACAAAACACTCTGACCAGTACCAACTTGGGGAGGAAAGTGTTTATTTGTCTTACATCTCCCAGGTTGCACGCAGTTCATCAGGGAGCCCAAGGTAGGAACTCAGGCCAGGAACCTGGAGGCAGGAGCTGGAGCACAGGCCATGGAGGAATGCTGCTTACAGGCTTGCTCCCCTGGCCCCTGCTCAGCCTGCTTTCTTATGCAACACAGGCCCACCTGCCCA
>NW_008351320.1:4805-4986 GCF_000622305.1 Nannospalax galili | reverse complement strand
ACTAGTTTTCTTTTTTTTTCCTTGCAAGTTTTTTGTTGTTGTTTAAAATAGGGTCTCACTACTTGACTCTGGCTGATGTGGAACTCGTTATGTAGTCCAGGCTGGCTTCAAATGTCTGGTAGAATTCTGATGTAAATCTATCTGGGCCTGGACTTTTTTTAGTAAGGCGCTTTTGTATTAT
>NW_008351320.1:3928-4342 GCF_000622305.1 Nannospalax galili | reverse complement strand
TTTAATGCAGGCACATAGAGCTATAAACTTCCCTCTTAGGACTACTTTTAAAGTGTCCCAGAGGTTTTACTGTGTTGTATTAATCTTTTTGTTTTGTTCTATGAATACTTTTATTTCTTTCTTAATTTCTTTTTCACCCATTCATCATTCACGAATGTGCTCTTTAATCTCCGTGAGTTCATGTAGTTCCTAAGGCTTCTTCCAGTGTTGATTTTAAGTTTTATTGTGTTGTGGTGTGATAGAATGCATGGAATTATTTCATTTTTTTGTATATGAGGTTTGTTTTGTGCCCCAGTATGTGGTCAATTTTAGAGAAAGTACCATGGGTGCTGAATAGAAAGTGTATTATTTGGTGCTTGGGTGGAATGTTCAGTAGATGTCTGTTAGGTCTGTTTCGATATGTTATCATTTAAT
>NW_008351320.1:0-259 GCF_000622305.1 Nannospalax galili | reverse complement strand
TATAAAAGTACATGCAGTCTTAGGAGTTGAGGTTTCATTGTAGATGTGTCACTTAGGCCTGAGTGATTCATAGACTATGTCTGTGTGTGGCATTTGTACTTGGTAATGTCTCCGTCCAGTGAAAAAGAAGCCTCTTTGATGAGTGGTGACTGGGATAATTGTGTGTAAATATAAGTATATATATTTCATATATAGTAAGAAATTACAATAGTCTAGGGATGTGACAGTTGGACTAATGAGTCTCTCAGTTCTCTTCAAT
>NW_008351319.1:0-435 GCF_000622305.1 Nannospalax galili | reverse complement strand
CTGATGTCTCTGGTCCTGCCCCTTGGGACTTACTGTAGGAGGAAGCAGGGCCCCACATATGGGAGGTGACCAAGGCTAGCCCTGCGACTGCAGGGACATGCGGGATGCATCCCTTCAAGTCCCTACAAGTGTGGGGGGCAGCAGAGAGGGGACAACTAGGCCCTGGGGGGGGGCCTCTGGGGAGATGCACTTACATTTCTTCTGCAGAACGCTCTGTCTGGCCTTGATGAATGCCAGGATGTCGGAGTCTGTCTGGCTGTCTCCAGTGAGAGGGATGGATGATATGGGCCTTTCGGGGATTCTGGGGAAAATGCACAGGTCAGTACACGTTATAACTGGACAATTGCCTTTCCAAAATGCTTTTCAATTTTATTTAGTATTGTTTTTTAAAGATTTTTTAAAAAGTGTGTGTGTGTGTGTGTGTGTGTGTGTGTG
>NW_008351318.1:0-478 GCF_000622305.1 Nannospalax galili | reverse complement strand
GTGCAATTTCTAAAGAACAAATATATTCCTTCATTCAAAAATAGTGCATTTTAACACCAATATGGAAAAAAATTTTAAATTTAACTCCTACAATATTAACAAAGAATACATTTTAAAATTATTTAAATATTGTAGGTCACTTTGCCATTTTATTGATTAATTTGAATCCATCAAAGTTCTATCTACCGTATTGATGAATATCTATCTAGCAATTTCTTTTAATCTATAATTACTCTCCCTAGTCATTTCATCTCTAGAAAAACAAGAATATTAATCATGTTATCTTATTATTACTTGTTTTTAATTTTTTAATTTTTGAGAATTTCATACATGTGTATGATGAAACATGATCATACCTAGACCTTATCCTCTCCAGTTCCTCCAGTGTCCACTGCAACATACCCCCTACAAACCTCATGTCTTTTTTATTGAATTTTTATGCATTTGATACATCTTGAACATATTCCCATATCTGCAC
>NW_008351317.1:0-1203 GCF_000622305.1 Nannospalax galili | reverse complement strand
GAAATAGGAAGCAGCAGTACCTGAACGCTTTACAAGCCTCCGCTACTGGTCCGGCTGGAACCTGGACCAGAGGAGGTCGCCAGGAGGATCCTGCACGGAACCTCTAGGCGCGGTGTCCGGCTGGGACCTTCCAGAAGACCTCCCTCAGAAGGCCAGCAGGCCCACGGCCGTGGCGCCTCCCAGGTAGAACCCGGGCACGCGAAGGTGATAAACCCGTTGAGCGAAGGTGATAAACCCCCCAGCAACGCCGACGAGGCCTCAGCACAACATCACAAGACAGGAAGCGGCGGGACAAACCCAACAGGGGGCGGGGCTTCGAGGGGCGGGTCCTGGAAAGTGAAGAATCGCGGAGTTTCCGGGTACCCCCAAAGCGGCGTCGCGGCCGATGACAACGTCCGGCTGCGACGTACTCCCTACCAGGCAGCTGTGGTAGCGGAAGGCAGAGCGGCAGCCGGCCGTGTACGACTTGGCGGCCGCGGAGAACTGCAGCCGTACTGGAGGAAGCCAACCCGCCCTGGCCCGCGGGCCGAGGGTACGGAGTTCCCGCCCTGCTGCGGACCGAGACCCCGCGACAGCTTACGCCGTGCCCTTCGCCGGGGTTCCCTCTCAGTTGCCGTTGGTGACCACGACCGAGAGAAGTTGGGGTCCGACAGGACGCGGCAGGGCCCCGGAGCCCAGCGTCGCTGCCGTCCCCGGGGAAGCCTCCTTCCTGCGAGCCTCCCCGTCTAGGGCCCCACAGCGGTGAGCGTTACTCGTCCGGAGTTGGGGGGTGCGAATTCGCAGCTTTCGGGATGACTGAACTCCCTCAGTCCCACGTTCCGAGCTCGGGCTGTGGGAACTCCCGGGCATCCGGCGCCGCGAGTTCCTCTCTAGTTCCTTTGTCCCTTTCGGAGTGGGGGTCTGGCCAGGCTGGCGGGGTGGCGTTTTGGGGCCGACGGTGGGTGCAGCTGCAGTGGTACAAAGCCGCGGCCCGGACCAGGAGGGGGCGGGGGCGGCTCGGCATTCCGGGCCCTGGCGTCAGCCCCTCCCGAAGTTTGGTCGGGCGATGGCCGGGGCTCCAGAAGCCCGGGTGCAGTAAGACCTGGCGCTCTCGCTTGGGGCGGTTAAGGCTAGGCTCGGTTTTCCTGTGACGGCCTCGAATGGGGCAAAGCTGCGCGCCGCAGACCGCACCCGCCTTTGCAGAGCCTTGACACAGGTGAGCTA
>NW_008351316.1:0-355 GCF_000622305.1 Nannospalax galili | reverse complement strand
CCCCTGCTTGACTAGGCTCCCCCTTGCGCCTGAGTGTTCCTGGTATTGGGGCAGCCCCTCTTGCAAATGGCGTGCATACTCATCCCAAATCATCACTGCCCGGGGATCACTGGTTCGAACCCTCTGCAACTGGTGCCCAGTGTGGCACTTGAAGGAAGGTGAAAAGAAAAAAATAAAGAAGAAAAACGGATTGGGGCCAATTGAGAAGATCCGGGTAAGTAAGACCTGGAAAAATGGGTAACACAACTTTTAAGTCTGAGGACCTGGCACTTAAAGCACTGAGAGATATGCTTAAAAGCAAAGAATTGGATTTGTCAAATCCGGTAGCTCAAAAAGTTTGGGCAGAGGCTGTTCA
>NW_008351315.1:0-321 GCF_000622305.1 Nannospalax galili | reverse complement strand
TAACCCTAACCTAACACTAACCCTAACCCTAACCCTAAACCTAGCCATAACGCTAGCTCTAGCTCTAGCACCAACCCTAATGCTAACCTTAACCCTACCCTAACCGCTAACCGTAACCCTAATCCTAACTTGAATTCTAACCCGAACGCAAACGTGAACCCGAACCACAACCGAATCCAAACCTGATCCCTAACCCAAACCTGAAACTAAATCCGAAACCGCACCCGAAACCAAACCCAAATCCCAACCCTAACCATAAACCTAACCTATATCTAGCCCTAGCCCTAACCCTAGCTCTAGCCCTAGCACCAACCCTAATGC
>NW_008351314.1:2175-2999 GCF_000622305.1 Nannospalax galili | reverse complement strand
CAGCTGCACCAGCTCACACTCCCACCAGCAGTGAATAAGTAGCCCTTTCCATGTACCCTTGTCAGAATGCTTTTTGGATTATAGCCATTCTGGCTGTGGTAAGATAAGATCTCAGAGTGGTTTTTATTTTTATTTCCCTGATAACCAAAATATTGAATATCTTTTAAAAATATTTTTCAGTTATTTACATTTCATCTTTTGAGAGGTGTTTATTTAGTTCATTGCCCCAATTTTTGAGTTTTTTATTTGTTTGTTTTTATAGAAGGAATAATTTATTTGAGCTTATAGCTCCAGAGGAATTACAGTCCATCATGGTGGGGAGATATGGTGGCTGGAGTTGGCTGGAACAGGAGCAAAAAGCAGAAAGTTCACATCTTCAAGAGGGCACAGGAAGCAAGAGGAGTTATTTTTAGTTTTTTGAGTTCTTTGTGTAGTCTAGATACTAGCCCTCTGTTAAATGTATAGCTGGTAAATATATTTATTTTCCTCATGCTGTAAGTTGCCTCTTTATTCAAATGATGGTGCTTTTGCTATACTGAAGCTTTTTATTTACATGAGGTACCATTTGTCCATTGTTGTTCTTAAATCTTGCACTACAGGTGTCCTGTTGAGAAAGTCTTTTCCTGCCCTAAAAGTTCTAGTTACAGATGGCTGTTAGCCATGTGGATGCTGGGAATCAAACCCGGGTCCTCTGCAAGAGCAGTCAGTGCTCTTGAGGCATCTCTCTAGTCCATACAATATAGATTTTAAGGTGTGTTCTTATGATCCTCTGAATTTTCTCATTATCTCCTGTAACATTTCACTTTTCATCTTTGCTTTTATTA
>NW_008351314.1:0-334 GCF_000622305.1 Nannospalax galili | reverse complement strand
CTATTGGTAAGAGAGGGGGACTGCAGTCACCCAATATCATCATGTTGGAATCAATCTGGAGTCAATAGTGTTTCTCTTATGAAATTGGGTGCCATTGTGTTTGCTGCATTTTTTTTACAATTCTCATAAGCTCTTGGTGTTTCTTTTCCTTTGATGGGAATGAAATATTCTTACCTATTGCTTTTGGATAGTTTTAGTCTGAAGTCTGCTTTGTCAGATATTAGAATAGCTATACCTGTTTCTTAGTGCCATTTGCTTAGAATACTTTTTTTTCCAACTTTTTCCCTAAGGTGGTATAGATTTTTGATGGTGAGGTGTGTTCTTTAGAGGCAGC
>NW_008351313.1:0-470 GCF_000622305.1 Nannospalax galili | reverse complement strand
AAAATCAACCATATACTGAGACTCAAAACAATTCTCAACAAGTACAAAAAAACGAAATAATCCCATGCATTCTATCAGACCACAAGACCAAAAAGCTTAAAATCAATACCAGAAGAAGCCCTACTAACTAGAAGTACTCATGGAGAATAAACAACATAGTCCTTAATGATGAATGGGTCAAAGTAGAAAGTAATAAAGAATAAAAGTATTCCTGGAACTAAATGAAAGGACAATAAAACACAACAAAACTTCTGGGACACAATAATAGCAGGTCTAATAGGGAAGTTTATAGCTCTAAATACCTACATTAAAAAATCAGAAAGAGCACAAATAAATGACTTAACATTGCAACTCAAGAGTCTGGAAAGGAAGAACAAATGAAACCAAAATCCATCAGAGGAAAACAAATAACAAAAATAAGACTGGAAATTAATGAAATAGAAACAAAGAGAATACAAAGAATCAATGAA
>NW_008351312.1:0-514 GCF_000622305.1 Nannospalax galili | reverse complement strand
TCTCCATATTGAAATATTTTCTTCTCTTTTGTTCTGCCTGGAGAACCCAACTCTTAGAAGACATCAGAGGGTGTATAACACAGAGAACCCCTGCAAATGTGAAGAATGTGAAAAGTCCAATACCCATGTCTTAAATCATAGAAAGCATGAATATATTCATACTGGAAAGAAACCCTACAGATTTGAAGAATGTGGCAAGTCCTTTAGTTGCATGTCCGACCCAAGAGCAAATCAGCAAACACATACTGGAGAGAAACCCTACAGATGTGAAGATTGTGGCAAGTCCTTTAGTAAAATGTCACATCTTAGAAGACATCAGAGAATACATACTGGAGAGAAACCCTACAGATGCAAAGAATGTGGCAAGTCCTTTAGCCAAATATCACATCTTAGAAGACATCAACGAATACATACTGGAGAGAACCCCTACAGATGTAACGAATGTGTCAAGTCCTTTAGACGCATGTCATATCTTAGAGCACATCAGCGAATACATACTGGAGAGAAACCCTAC
>NW_008351311.1:0-729 GCF_000622305.1 Nannospalax galili | reverse complement strand
CAGGTAAAACAAGATTTGGAAATGGATCACATGGTCTGAAGATTCCCATGCTTGTAAAGAGATGCTCATTAGAATTTGGAGGAACTTGTCCACAAAGGTATGGCCTGATGAAAACCGTAAAGATCCTTCCATTGGAAGGATCTAGGGAGTAACTGTTTTTTGGGATGTGTAACCACCCCTCAGGGAGGCTATGAAGTTCTGATCTGAAACCTATTGGTTTTATTGAGAATAAAGGAAAATGAGGCTGGGAACTAGTATAGTCTGGAGTGGAAGCTGAGTTCTTTGGCCCATTGATCACTCCAGTCATTAACCAGAGAAATGTCTGAATGGTCCTATTGGTGGACCTTGCAATGCATAATGGCCACCTGAGTTGGAATCCAAAAGGCTTTTAATAGGGTCCATAACTCAGGTGCATCTCTGTGGGGAGGCGTCATGAGTGTATGGGTTCATGTATGTGCAGATGTACATATGCATGTGTGTGTCCATGTGTGTACCTGTTTGGGTGGATGCCAGAGGATGACCTTGGGTGTCATACCTTAGGAACACTGTCCACCTTATTTTGATATAGAGGCTCTCAGTGGCCTGAAACTCACCTACTAGGCTAGGCTAGATGGCTAGCAGGCCCCAGGGATCCACTGTTTCCATTTCCCAGCACTGGGATTGAAACGTGCCACCAGGCTTGATGTCCTTTTTGTGGGTTCTATGTATCTAGCTCAGATCCAACTGAAC
>NW_008351310.1:0-396 GCF_000622305.1 Nannospalax galili | reverse complement strand
TTACACATCACTCCTTCACTAGCACTGCCCAGTCATGCATTCCTTCTGACCGCTCTTTAAACCTTCCCTTCTCAGGGACAAGAAAAAGGACTTGGGTGGGCACTGGTCTTTTCTACACAATGTGGTTTCATTGAATGAAATTTTGTGCTTTTCCTAATTATTTGCCTGCTTAACTAGCATATTGAGCTTGGATGGTTGAGACTGGCATGTTAGGGCAGCCAGGATTCAGGTTCTGAAGCTAACAATCCTTCTAAATTTTTAATAATCTACCCTCCCAAAGGATCCTCGAATTATTGCAGTGAAAATAGTACAGTCTTTATTCAATATGTTTATCTCTTCAAAAACTGAACTTATGTTAAGAGTGATATCCTTTATTTCCATTTCATTATTTTAGGA
>NW_008351309.1:0-525 GCF_000622305.1 Nannospalax galili | reverse complement strand
AACATAGGGGTAAAATTCCATGGCAGTGAGTTCCTTAATATGGCCCCTAAATGCAAGCACTGGAAGGAAAACCAGGCAAACAGATTGCATAGAACATACAAGTTCACCAGGCATGGTGGCGCCCACCTGTAGTCCCAGCACTTGGGAAGCAGAGGCAGGCAGACCTCTGTGAGTTTGGGGCCAGCCTAGTCTACCCACTAGCCTAGCGAATTCCAGGCCAGCTGAGGCTACAGGGAGACCCTGTCTCAAAAAACCAAAAAAAGAAAACAAAAGTTCTGCACTGCTAGGCATGGCGACCCACTTGAAAAGCTAACAAAGTTTGCTGTGTGTCTGAGGCCTGTTGCAAAATCAACTGGAAAAAAAATTAAGGAACTGAAACTCTTAACTAGAAAACAAAAATTCCTGTATAAAAATGGGCAAAAGACTTGAATAGATGTTTCTCAAAAGATATGAAAATGGTCAATAGATATGAAAAATACTCATGTGTATAATCAGAGAAATGCAAATTAAAGCCATAATGAACAA
>NW_008351308.1:0-614 GCF_000622305.1 Nannospalax galili | reverse complement strand
TGATGATTTTTTTTATCACGAAAGAAATTTAAACTTGTCAAATGTTTTTAATGCATATGAATGAGGTAACTTTATCATTCTATGCTGAACTGTTTTTGAATCACAAGTATAAGTCTTACGTGGCCGTGGTTAGTCGTTCTGTTGTTGAATTCAGGTTGCTAGTATTTTGTTGAGTACTTTGTCTACATTCATGAAGAACATTAGTGTAATTTTATTTTGTGATGGCCTTGTCTTATTTTAGTATCTATGTGATTCTGACCTCATAGGGACCAAAATAGTATATACTCTCTTGATATTTGAAGAAATTTGGTAAGAATTTGAGATGTGCGATTGCTAGCCCTTTTTCAGATTTTTTGTTTTAAATTCATCAGTGAAATTATCAGGTCCCAAGTTTTGGTTTGATGGGTAAAATTTAGTCATTGATCCAATTTCATTCATGATTGATCAGTTCAGATCATCTATTTCTTAATTGATAGGTTTTATTGGACTAGTAATTCATTTACTTCTTCTAGATCATCCAGTCTGTGTTTCTACAATTGTTTGTAGTAGTCACTCATGATCCTGTTTATTTCTTGGCACAGAGGTTTATGTCTCCTTTCATTTCTGAGTTTTTT
>NW_008351307.1:0-393 GCF_000622305.1 Nannospalax galili | reverse complement strand
AATTTTATAGCCACTTTTGAAAGAGCTGTATCTTTTCTCTGGAAACTGTTAATGAGTATTTTAAATCTGTAATGAAATGCTTCTTCTGAAAAAATGAATTTGTGGAAGAGGGACACAGAAGAATCACTACGTTGGAATCGTATTCTGATGATGTCACCCAAGAGTATCATCTCTGCTTTAGATTGTCAATCAGCACTCCAAGGAGTGCCGAAGAGTAAAGATTGTCATACGGCTGACATAGGTTGCCTAGAGAGATAGCAGCATACCCTTTTCTTTTTAAAAGTTTTTGTATATTTTTAATTATATGTGTATGAATGTTTTGCCTGCATGTGCTTAACATTTATGTTGTGCAATGCCCATGGAGGCCAGAAGAGGGCATCAGATCCCCTGGAA
>NW_008351306.1:0-371 GCF_000622305.1 Nannospalax galili | reverse complement strand
ATATCTGAAGCTAAGGGCTGGGGAGATGGCTCGGTCAATGAAATGCTTGCAGTGCAAGCTTGGGGACCTGAGATCCCCAGCACCCACATAAAACCCTCAGATACCTGTAACCCCAGTGCTGAGGAGGCAGAGAGAAGCTTCCCTGGAGCTTGCTGGCCAGCTAGGCTGGTCTTGCTAAATTGGAGAAATCCAGGTTTAATGAGAGACCTGTGTGCAAAAAATGAGGAGAGCAATAGAGGAAGATACCAGACGATGGTTTCTGACCTCCTCGTCTCCGCAGTTGATTGCATACACACACATGAATGTGCATGAGTGCATACCACGCATACACACGCACACACACACATGCGAGTGTGCAAACATACACACAT
>NW_008351305.1:0-429 GCF_000622305.1 Nannospalax galili | reverse complement strand
TATATATCCATCTCTCATCTATCTATACCTATCAATCTATCCATCTATCTGCCATCCATCATCTATCTTCTTTCTATGTATCTATGATCTATGTATTTATCATTTATCTATCATCTATATTGATATCTATCTTTCATCTACCTAGGTCAATACCTCTGTCATCTTATAGTCTGATGTCTTGAACACAGTCCATGACTGAGAGGAGCTTCAGGTCATCCAGACATGAATACCATGGCAATTCCAGAGGAGAAGGTTTGTGTAAATGAGCTTGAAGCACCATACTGTGTCACCCTTCATATCATACATTCCATGAAGCTGGAAGTGGCCTTTTTGTATTTTTATTAATTTTTTGTAATTTTCATGCAATACAATTTGATAGTACTTAGGTTCCTTCCACTATTGCTGCCTTCTCTAATTGCACCAACCCAA
>NW_008351304.1:0-511 GCF_000622305.1 Nannospalax galili | reverse complement strand
AGTGGTCAGAGTATTTTGTCACAGCAATGAAGAACAAACTAGGACAGGAAGCATGAGGTAAAAAAGGTGGAATAGCTATCCCAGACTCCTCTCCACCTCAACCAACCCTTCTCCTGTTGCAGTCTACTTTCTGTTTGGATTCTTTGATGGAAATATCCATGGCCACTTAGTCACTTCTGTGTTGCTCTCTAGAGGTACATTTAAGGTTTATTGTTTTACACTCTCAAGTTCCTGGTTTTTCTTTATTCGATACTGTGACACAGGTGTTAAAAAATAAATTGGAGTATTACAAATGTCTCAGCTCAAGTTAGCGGCGGGGAAAATAATTGGAAGAAACATGAAGTGAAAAAGTGTAAACATACTTCTAACAGAAATGATACTGCTCTACTGCTAAGCAGTCTCTGTAAACAGCCAATCAATATAGTTGCTGTTGGGAGGCAAGGAATGAGTTTTTAAATCGTATTTATTTGTCACTCATATGTATGTTGCTTTCAAGGCATAAATAATAGCT
>NW_008351303.1:0-281 GCF_000622305.1 Nannospalax galili | reverse complement strand
TGCATGGTTTAATCATTCTTGTGAGCTGAATTCCAAGTGTTCATAGAACAGCGCGGAAAGTTAGCAGTTCAGATAACGGTGCTCATCTTGACTTCTGAGTTATTATTCTATTCCTTGTATGTGTGTTGAAGACTTACTGTACTAATTAGGGAGAAAAGAGGGCACTGGATCAAATGATGTTCAAATTGGATGAAGTCAAGTAAATTAATAAACTAAGTGATATGAACACGATGTTCACATCAATGTGGTCTATACAAAATCCTTTATGATGACTGGCTAAT
>NW_008351302.1:0-319 GCF_000622305.1 Nannospalax galili | reverse complement strand
AATAATAATAATAATAAATAAATCTCATGAACGCTCATACCAGATGAAATCCCAGCATAGACATGGAGAAGAGGCTAAGAAACCTCAACCCAACCTAAGAAATCTTCGCTAAGCAATGGATGCTGGGGGGTGGGGGTGGGGCTCCAGGTAGGCTGACCAGTCTCAAATAAATGTACCAGCACTGAAGGATATTTGGGGACATAAATTAATCTCTATAAAATAGCGTATGTTAAATTGGGCAGCAGCCAGTAAGCGGAGATATGGATGAGGAGACGATATAAATATTATCAAATTACTTTTTATAAAAATCACAAAAATT
>NW_008351300.1:0-1316 GCF_000622305.1 Nannospalax galili | reverse complement strand
GAAGTGAGGGCACAAGGGATGAGTTGGAAGGAGACTGTGAGGAATGTAAAAAATATGCATATAATATCCATGTGTGAAATTCTCAAAAATAAAAAAAAAATTAAAGTTTTTAGAAATCTCTGTATTTTTTGAGCCAGTCTTGATGTATAGCCCATAGTATTTTTATCTTCTTTTTTCATACTTCTAATGTCTTGGATTACGGGCATGCATTACTATGCCTACTCTTCCTGAATATTACATTCTTGTATTTTAAACTACTTTTTATATCCTTTTCTTGAATGGTCCAATTATCCAACTTTATCTTCAAGCCTTGATATTCTATTTTCCATTTGGCTAATAAACCTCCTTAACCAGGTTCCTTTCTTTTGTAAAAAGCTGTTGAGTTTTCCAATTCCATATTCATCTCAGCTTGGGTTTTCTATCTCGTTCCTCAACTTACTTTTCAAATCCTGAACTCTATGTCATCTTATGTCAATAGAATATATGTGTTCCTGTCAGGAGATTTTTTTCCTGTCCTCTTTGCAATCCTTGAGTTGTTTGTGTGTTATTTAAAGTCCTTGAATCTTTGATCACGTTTATGATTGGTCCTCGGGACAGTTCACATTGTAGAACAGTCTATCAAGTTTTGTGTGTCAGGGTTTCTTGGGACAGTTCACATTTCAGAACACTTCTTTGGGACTGGTGGAATTTAGTGGGAGCATACTATCTTGGTTTTTCACATTATTTTAGTTTATGCTTTGTGACTGGGCATATGGATTTCTTTCTATTAGTTGCATGCCTCATATAAAATTCTTTGTTTGTTGAGTAGAAGTTTGATTCTCTTTTTATTGCTATTGAAGGTTGATTTTTTAATTTAAATAAATAATTTACTGAGAATTTCATTCATATATATAAGGTGTTTTGATCAAATCCATGTCCATTCCCTCTCCTCCAACTCCTCCCATATCTCACCAGCTCTTTTTTTCTGATAAAGTAATTTACTCTTTCTCCTTCTTTGATTTATTTATCTTTATGGAGATTTGGGCTACTCTAACATTCCCCCCTCTGAAGAGGTGTCCTTAAAATCTTTTCAGGATTAAATAAAAGCTCCCAAATACTTTTGAAATGTTGGCCTTTGGAACAGAGTATGTTGCTAACAGGCCCAAGGACATTTTGACTTTTAGCCAAGAAACTGGCTACTTTTATTTGGGGTCCTTTTACCCTAACTGCCGAGCCAATTCCTACCTCCTATTTTTATCACACCACCCTCTGAAAGGGTTACCCAGACTGCCAATAGGGAATAGGGATGCAGACCACTCTGGCTTCTTCCATGCTGA
>NW_008351299.1:0-293 GCF_000622305.1 Nannospalax galili | reverse complement strand
TTATGACACACTCAGCAGTTTCATAAGCCTGGGGCTTTAGCCTTTGCAAACCTGTTTGAGAAGAGCAGATTCAACAGAGGTACTAGCTGATTCCCAGTTCCACCTCCTCCTAATCTCTGCACTGAGAACGGTCACAGCTGGTCGGTGAAGGTGTACCTTGCTGTTTGGGTCACCAGGTCCCAGAGTCTACTTTCCCCCAACAGAGCCAAGAGAGGCAGATGATCAGACTCACCTTTAAGGAAGCATGATTTGTCTTTGGGTCTCCCACACACATCTCAGTGTTCTTGTCATAA
>NW_008351298.1:0-596 GCF_000622305.1 Nannospalax galili | reverse complement strand
GTTGGTAAGGCTGAGTTAGGGCAAAACTCTGTCATTCCTTGACTTCATAGCATCCCATGTGATAACTGGACGACAGAGTTATAGGTAATTCCTGGGAATTAGTAACAGCTAACAGCTAGTGTCCACTTACTGTCCAAGTGTTGGTGTAGTTTCTCCAATGTACAGTTACTAGATAAAATGGCAGTGGGTCTCTCTGAGGATGGCAGGAGTGAGACACACATAGGCCTCAGTGAAAGATTCTTTTTTTTTTTGAGATGGGGTCTCACCATGTAGCCCCAACTGCCTAGAACTCCCTATATAGACCAGACTGGCCTTAAACTCAGAGATCTGCCTGCCTCTGCCTCTGCCTCCCAAGTGCTGATATTAAAGGCATGAGCCATCATGCCCAGCTACCAGTAGAGCTTTTGTAAGCTCTCTCCTCAGAATGGCCAGGCTCATCATTGTTCAAGGGGCTTGAATCCATCCACTAGCCTAGGTCCAGCAGCAGGATGCAAGGCTGCATTTCTATCTTGATATCTTCTCCAAACCTGGGACACTTTGGTTATACAGATGAAGTAGGACCTTAGTGATCTGCCATTTATCTGGAACCCACTTCC
>NW_008351297.1:3857-7394 GCF_000622305.1 Nannospalax galili | reverse complement strand
ACCATTCTTAATAAAATTTACATCCCCCCATCTAGGTCCCCCCTTCCCATATGTCTGGTATTCTGCCACACATGTTAAGTCATATCCAGTAAAGCATTTGTTCCCAAATGTCCTTTGGTGCTAATTCATCAACTTGAGTCTAGTCAATCTATCTAGAGATTAGAAATAAGGTCTACTCTCCCTCACCCAGTAGTAATCAGTCCCCAAACGTCCTCAGACTACAACTGGCCTGCCGCCCATTTCCCTAACTCCACTCTGGGTCCTTTTCTGATTGACTACACATGTTCAAGCTTCCAGTGGCCTGAAAGCCTCTGTTTTCCTGTGTTCATGAACCAAGTCTGGATCTTATGATCTTTTGCCCCCTCTTCCACAATGACCCCTGATTCCTAGGTGTATGAGGTTTAACATAGGAGTCCCATCCAGGGACACACACTCTGCAGTCTTTTCGTCCTTAAAACTTAACCAGTTGTGGCCCTCTGTGTTCATCAAACTCTGTTGTAAACAAAGCTTCATTGGTAAGAGTTGAGGGATGCAATAGTTTTATCTCTTACCACCCCTGTGTAGAGGTTCAACTGTAGATATGTCATGTGGGAGTGGGCATCTCTCAGACATATAGTTTTTGTGTCTGACCAGAATTCTGGAGAATTCTGGAGTAGCCTCCATTTGTGGCAAGAAGAAGCTTATTTCATGAATGGTGTACTGCATACCTCTCTGTAAGTACAAGGATGCACATTTAGCATATGGGTAAGAAATTTCATTTGTCTAGAGATATGTCAGAGATAGTGTATTCTCAAGGATCTATGATCTCTCCAGCCACGTATGTGTACTTGACTGTGTTTCCAGTGCCACCCATGAGTTCACTCCCAGTGAAAGGGGTTTAAGTCCAATTAGAGAGCTGTTGATTTTTCCCCAGATGAGAGTGCCACCACTGTACCAATAGAGGTAGTTTGCTGTGCTAGTTGTTATGCTTATTAGACTTTAGATTTGGGTTGGACCATTAACTGATTTTCTCAGTTATCAGCTTGCATAGTATCCTCTAGATCTATGAGAGCTAAATTTCTGATAGAGGGCTTCCCGGTCAGTTCCTGCTCCATTGCTCCAAGTCCTATGTACAAAGTATGTCTTGTGTTGAGCAGGAGGGTCTTATCTTTGAGATCTGGCAGGTAACCAAGAGCTCTGGAAATAGCCCGTGTTATTTTGGGTTTTTCTCAGTTATCAGCTTGCATAGTATCCTCTAGATCTATGAGAGCTAAATTTCTGATAGAGGGCTTCCCGGTCAGTTCCTGCTCCATTGCTCCAAGTCCTATGTACAAAGTATGTCTTGTGTTGAGCAGGAGGGTCTTATCTTTGAGATCTGGCAGGTAACCAAGAGCTCTGGAAATAGCCCGTGTTATTTTGGGTGTCAAGACTGCTCAACCACTCGAAGGGCGGTCTCTCCTGTCTGGCACTGTGTTCCTTGCCATACAGCCCCCAAGAATATATATGCACTAATGTTCAGACACTGTAATAGCATTTCTCAGGGGGGTACAGAGGCAATACACTCTGACGACGTTCCTGCTTTCCCCACCTCCCCCCCAGTAGCATCTGTTTCCTCCTATTTCATCTTCAGGTTCTTTCTTTTCCTTTGCCTCCATGTTTCCTTTCCATTTTCCTGGCTCCTGATGCTATATGAGGATATATACTCACATATAAGGGAGTGCTGCTATGTTCCCCAAATGAGGGAGAACATAGGTCACTTGCTTTTCAGAGTGTGTTACTTCACTTAGTATAACACTCTCTAGTTCCATACATTTACCTGCACATTTTATTATTTCCCACTCCTGACTAGAACTCCATTGTGAAAATATATCACATTTTCATTATAGATTCATCAGTTGAGGGACATTTAGGTTGTTTCCATTTCTTAGCTATTGTGAAGAAAGCAGTAACAAACATGGATGTGCAGTGTGCAGGTATCTCTATAGTAGGACGAGTCCTTTGGGTAAATGCCAAGGCCTAGTATAACTAGATAATATGGTAGATTCAGTTTTAGCTTTTTGGGAGCTCTCTACACTGCTTTCCAAGGTGGTTGCACAACTTTGCATTCCCACTAGCAGTGAATAAGCATTCACTCCCCTTTCTCCACATTCTCGGCAGCATTTGGAGTCTTTTATTCCCTTGGTCTTAGCCAATACGACTGGGGTAATATGAAATCTTAAAGTGGCTTTTATCTGCATTTCTTTAATTTCTCAGGATGTTGAGCACTTTTTAAGGTGTTTCGAGACATTGTAATTTCTTCATTTGAGAACCCTCTGCTCAGGTCTACAGCCCATCTTTTTATTGGGTTGTTTTTTTCTTGTTTCTTTGTGTTTTGAGTTATTTATATATTCTGGATTCTAATCCTCTGTCAGATGTGTACTGGTAAAGGTTTTTTTTATCCCCACTCAATGGGTTTCCTCTTCTCTTCCTTGGTTGTTTCTTTTGCTGTACAGGAGCTTTGTAGCTTAATGAGGTCTGCATGTTGATTGTTGACCTTAGTGTCTGAGCAGCTGATGTCCAATTTAGAAAGTCCTTAACTATGCCTATATTTCAGAGGCCTATGTTTTCTTCTAGCAATTTCAGAATTTCAAGTTTTATATTGAGGTCTTTGATCCATTTAGAGTTGACTTTTGTGAAGGGTGAAAGATAAGGGTTCAATTTCATTTTCCTACAGGTGGGGATCCAGTTTTTGCCAGCACCACTTGTTGAAGATGTTTCCTTTGCTCCACTGTGTGTTCTTAGCACATTTTCCAACTATCAGATGGCTGAAATTACATGTACTCATGTTTCGGCCTTTTATTGTAGTCTGCTGATCTAAGTGTCTATTTTTTTGTGCCAGTACAATCCTGTTTTTATGACTATAGCTCTGTAATATTACCTGAGATCTGGTATGGCAATTCCCCCCAGTGTTGTTCTTTTTGCCTAAGTTTTCATTTGCTGTCCAAGGTCTTTTGTGATTCCGTGTGAATTTTAGCATGATGTTTTTCTAGCTCTGTGAAGAATCCCATGGATATTTTGATTGGCATTTGTTTCACCACATTCCCCACCTCCTCCCAGAGACCTGCACACACTGTCTGGGATCCCAGGGCTGACAAAACTGACAGGATACCTTCTGTTTGAGTTTTTGCATAGTTTATGATGTCTGGGAGAGGGTGACTTACAAAGGCATCCTTTCTGGTGGGCCGTTTTTCTCTCACATCTTGGCTAAGCTTGAGATCCAACCCATCAGCACCATATCCCACCTGTGATCTGTGTGCCTCACACAAATGGTGACTCTCTCCTCCTTGGCGCTTCCCCATGCCATCAGTGTTTCCTAGTGTTTGTCTTTAGACCATCCCCCTCACACAATTAAAGCTTCCTGATTGGGTGGGAGGAGTGACTCTCTCAGAGGACATGCCTCCCCAACAGCATTGCATTGAATTGTAGATTGCTTTTGGTGAGATGGTCATTTTTGCAATATTAATTCTACCAATCCATGAGCCTGGTAGGTCTCTCCATCCCCTAGTGTCTTCTTCTATC
>NW_008351297.1:0-2659 GCF_000622305.1 Nannospalax galili | reverse complement strand
TATATGCATAAGTATATTGCCTACATGTTTGCAAGTGCCCGTGGAGGTCAGAAGAAGGCATCAGATCCCCTAGAACTGGAGTTACTGATGGCTGTTAGTCACCTTGTAGGTACTGGGAATCAAACCCAGGTCCACTGCAAGAACAGCCAGTGCATTTCACTGCTGAGTCATCTCTCCAGCCCCACTTCAATAGCTTCTTAATTCAAATACATCATGCAAATGACCTTGGTAGTCTTTTTTGATTCTTTATGAAACTTCACAGATCAGGCTTCAACTGATGACAACTCTTACAACAGAATCTTTCAAGTTCCCACAACAACTCATTAAGTTCTGAGCACTCTGGCTTTTCCAGAACAAAGTCCTTCTACAATCCTTCCCAAAACATCATCGTCAGATCCATCACAGCAGTACCCCACAATTCTGATAACAACTTTGTCCTTGTTTGCTTCTCTATCATGGTAATAAATATCATTACCAGAAACAGCATGGGGAGCAAAGACTTTACTTCAGCTTACAACACCCGGTTATAATCCGTCACTGAGGAAATTCGGGGCAAGAGCTCAAGGCAGGAACCTGAAGCTGGAAGTGAAGCATAGACAATGGAGAAGCACTGCTTACTGGTTTTCTCCAATGGCCTGTGCTCAACCTGCTTCCTTATACAACCTGGGAGCACCTGCTCAGGGGTATCTCCACACATGGTGGCCTGGGCTCTACACATCAGTCAACAATCAAGAAAATGCCTCACAGACATATCCATAGGCCACTCTGAAGGAGGAAAAGCTATTGAAATACTCTTTTCCCAGGTGTGTCAAGTTGACAAGTGAAGTTTTCCAGCACAGTGTTCATATTGGTTCTTTTAAATATTTGTCTTAGTGTTCATCTTGGTAATTCTCATTGTGTAGCATTTGTGTAGGTCTGTGGGATTGAAGGGGAGGCATAGTGTCTTGACCTTTCAAATTGTGTTTTGACAATGTGTTCTGAGCCTACATTCTTGTTTTTTTGATTGGTCAGATATGAAATTCTTGGGTGCTTTTGTTGAGTTGAATTATGACCTTGTTTTTCTTTTTTCCCAAGCATGGTTGATTTCACAGAGGTATGACCAGCTAGTGCTTTTGTTGAGTTGAAGTATGACCTTGTTTTTCTTTTTTTCCCAAGCATGGTTAATTTCACAGAGGTACGACCAGCTAGCAGGTCAATCTTTCAGAAACTCAATGATAATTTTTGATGGGAGGAACAGAGATGATTCACACTCATTAGTAAAGAACAAAGTGCAATTGTGACTCTAGGCTGGGTCTTCTTGGGCTGTCTCACAGGCTTCACTATTATAACTATGTGTGGGAATGTGAAGATGGTGACAGGGTGGTGGCAGATTTTTGGGTACTCAAGGGGCTGGTTCTGTGCAGGAGCTACAAGACCCAAGGTAGGTCTTGGGATATAGAAACACCAATGGGGTGAGCGAGGTGCTAGGTAACTCACCAGGCTTCACTGCTGCACTAATGCCTGACTGAAGACAGGCTTGGGAGTGAGCAGAAGGTGAGGGGCGTGTGCAGGTTTCTAGGGAGCTAAATCGTCTGGTCTGATGTGCAAGCTTAGGATCAAAACATAGAGGGGCAGTAAGGGAAGGTGCAGATAAGTGAAGGGATCTAAATTAGAGTGAACGAAAATAACAAAGATTGAATGAAAAATTAAAAAGAAAATAATGAGTGAAGTAATAAAACTAATGACAACAAAAGGTTCTTTACATTGAAAAGCATTGGTTACTCTTATTATGAAGTTTTCATCAGACACCATAGAAGAAGAAGAGAAACAGAGAAGCAATGTGACAGATGAATCAGAAACCCTGAATCAGGATGCTGCGGGTTTGATTCTACAAGGACAGAATGGAAAAGTAGAAGACCAGCAAGTTCCTGCTGCAGTAAACCAAGAATGTAATGGGTAAGACTACAGTAATATTTGACAGAGGGTACTATTCTCCTATAAAAGTCACATAAGCAGTTGGAGTGCTTTATGCAGTTCTGCCGGAGACATTCACTACTGCAAGATTTTAAGAAATTAAGAAACAATTTGAAACTGTTGTTTCCAACTTAGTTGACGCATTTTATTAAAATCATAAACACAGTTCACAAATGTGAGAAAAAGCATTCTCAAGCATTTCTAGTAAATGAAATTGGTAAATAGGTTGCAAAGAGTAATTTAGTATAGTTTGTGTTCTATTTCCTTTTTTTTATTCCTTTTGATTTTTTGAGACAGGGTCTCCCTGTAGCCCCAGCTGGCCTGGAATTCTCTATGTAGACCAGACTGGCCTCAAACTCAGGAGAGATCTGCCTGCCTTAGCCTCCAAAGTGCTGGGATTTAAGGCCTGCACCACCACACCCAGCAGTTTGTATTCAGTTTTCAAATATAGCAACGATTTAACATACTTGCTTCAATTCTTAACTGAATCATTCTGAAGCAGGAAAATGATGAAGATTTGCATGCAAATAAATGTTTAAACTTTAATGTATTTTATTAGTAATGTAACATAGATGACTGTAAATACCCTACATATGTTTATGTGCATGCACATCCAAGGCTATATAATGTACACGTTAAGCATATTTACAGAACGATATTCTGTATGCATCCATGCTGAGGATGTCATAACAGCTTAATGACAGAA
>NW_008351296.1:0-237 GCF_000622305.1 Nannospalax galili | reverse complement strand
TGTGTGTGTGTGTGTGTGTGTGTGTGTCTGCATGTGGGTTTGTGCACTTGTAAGTGCAGGTATCCATGGAATCCAGAAGAAAGGACCAGATCCTCAGGAGCTGGAGTTAGAGGTAATTGTGAGCTGGCTGATCTGGGTGCTAGGAACTGAACTTGGGTCTTCTCCAAGAGCAGTAATATATTGTTAACCACTGCTCTTGACTGCTGAGCCATCTCTCCAGCCCTCATGCATGGTCTT
>NW_008351295.1:0-1257 GCF_000622305.1 Nannospalax galili | reverse complement strand
CCTGTGGTCAATAGCAATTTCCATGCTCCATCCGGCCAACACACTAGTCACGTGGAGACATTATGGGTGCTGTGTGCTATCCACATTATAGAAGCTTCTTGTAATTGTAAAATATTCTGAGTAATCTCTTCATGCCTCTCAGTTTACCAGTATTGGTGTACCTGATCCACCCTCCTAAGGACAGGCAATGTGTGTGTGTGTGTGTGTGTGTGTGTGTGTGTGTGTGTGTAGGTGGTGAATGGTCTCTTAACCCTGGCTTAAAATTTTACAGCCTAAATGGGCAGGCAGTCATTTGTAAGGTCAGCAGCCATTACAAAGTTTCCATCCCTAGAATATGCAGCTAATGGAGAAACATAAAATGTAGACTTCCAGGAGCCAAAAGGCCAACATCCAAAGTCATGTTACAGTGATTGACTTGATGTTGATTGTGTAGCCACCTTACCCATCTATGTGTGCATCTGGCCCCCAAAACAGATCTGGGTTTCTGTTGATTAGAGTCAGCTCCATTATCAACAAGGGCTAACACTTTCTGCATATTAATGGAGAATCAGTGACTACTCTATTTAACATGAGGCCTCTAATTTTTATAGCATTGCACCTTTGCCCCACCCTTGTGAACCATGTCAGATCACCTAGCATTGATGCTAGAAAATCTTGGAGTCATAACTCACATAACTTCTGCTGGTCCAGAATTCATGTTCATTTACTTAGCAAACACTTGCTTCTGTTGAGTGGGAATCAGCTGGTTGAAAGGGCTAACAGCACCTCATTTGTCCCCCAATGTATCTTTGAGTTATCCATCATGGCTAGTATCAGGTCTCCCCACATGTGAAAAAAAAGCTCTGCTTCTGATTTCTACTAGGAAGATGATGTAGCCTTTGCTTTTTACCTGTGGGCATCATCGAGATGGCGTTTGCTGCCACCATTTAACACATCTTCTATTTTGCCAAGGCTGCCATTTTGGTGGTCACTTCTGGTTATGATGAAGGACATAAAAATGACTTGGTGTATTCATAACTCTCAAAGTATCTGTATAAACTCTATGTAATAATCCACTTACTGTCTTTGCCATCAGGCTTTACTAGAAGAGGCCCACACATTATTACCCAGTTCATTATTAAGTGTTATCTTGGATTCTATACTGTCAAGAGCTGTAATCGCTGCCTTAGAGAGGGGTGGGTGATAATGGAAGTCTATTTTTCTACCTTCTCTGCAGTTAAAGAGATATTATCTGCACATTTGTCCCAGAGGCCCAAC
>NW_008351294.1:0-296 GCF_000622305.1 Nannospalax galili | reverse complement strand
GCAAGGATACATCTCTTTCAATAGTGACTGTAAATTTTTAGGTTCACAGTTTAATTAATACAGTTGTACATTTTTGAACTCAGTATAAACCCTGTAACACACAAAATTGAATGAGTTTTTACCTTTTAAAGAAGAACTCCGTTTCATTTTAAAATACGCCTTTTTTTTACATTTTTTTTCAAAATTGGCTGTACATTTCTAGATTTACAGAAGAATTATTACGCTTCTACAATCTTTTTCTCATGATAAACTCTATAAGACATAAAATTAAATGAGGTTTGAACGTTTAAAAAGAT
>NW_008351293.1:5103-6025 GCF_000622305.1 Nannospalax galili | reverse complement strand
ATTCTTATTAACTATTTTCTCCATAGATCCTCGTTAGGTACCATAGAATGGATACAAAGTATTAATTTGTTTTTTCTTTACTATCTTTAGTTATCCCTTTGGAGTCTTTTCACACTTCAGATATTTTACATGGAGTCACTTTGTATTCTTTTATTCTTGATAGAGTTACAGTTGTTAGCTCCAGTTGCGTGACCCTGCACTGGGCTATGGAGGCAGTGGATTTCTCCTTTAGCTGCTGTGCCTATTGGTACCATGAATCAGTGGGGCCCAGAATCTGCATCCTGACTGTAGCTGTATCTATTATCTCTCCATTGACCATACCTGGATTCTGGGTGAGTCATTAGTGAGAAATACTGCTTCCATACCTAGTATAGCCATTATCTGAAGAGGAATGCCCCTTTTTGAATCTTTGGGGATTTTAACCAACCCCGGGGTTGTCTTTATCCTTTGAACACCTTCTGTAAACTCTTCTGGATTTCAAGCCTTTCAGAAACTCTTTAGTACCAAATTTGGTTTTCTATCAATTATTTTCTCTGGGAATTGGGCTCGACATAAGTCTTGCCATGATTGTCTTTGAGTAACACAAACGGGACCATTTTTTCTGTCTGGTCCATTTTATATCTCCTGGTGGGTGGTCTGTTTCTCTACAGACATGTTTTACATGCTTGTTATAATCATTTAGATCTGTTAAAGCCTCTACACTTCACAAAGTTCCTGTCCCATTCAAGGGTTTAGCAAAATCATTAAAGGTCCATACTGTTTTAGAGGTCCCAGGAGAATTAAGCTGTCTTTATATCTCTTGTGAACACATGTTATATGGCCCAGTGAATTGATTATTATATATTGCCTTTCTCATATGGAATTCTCTCAGTAATGCCTGCTTCACTTCTAGAGTCCTCCAGCCTTTGTTAATTATAAGAGT
>NW_008351293.1:0-474 GCF_000622305.1 Nannospalax galili | reverse complement strand
CCTGGAACAGGAAAGGGCCCTTCAACGGGTCCAGGCTGCTGTCTAAGCTGCTCTGCCCCTTGGGCCATATGATCCAGCAGACCCGATGGTGCTTGAGGTATCAGTGGCAGATAAAGATGCTGTTTGGAGTCTCTGGCAGGCCCCCATAGGGGAATCACAGCAGAGGCCATTGGGATTTTGGAGTAAGGCTTTGCCTTCATCTGCGGACAACTATTCTCCCTTTGAAAGAAAGCTCTTAACCTGCCATTGGGCTTTAGTGGAAACTGAACATTGACAATGGGCCACCAAGTCACCATGAGACCGGAGCTACCCATCATGAGCTGGGTGTTATCTGATCCCCCAAGCCATAAAGTAGGCTATGCACACAACAGTCCATTATCAAATGAAAGTGGTATATATGTGATTGGGCTCGAGCAGGCCCGGGGGCACAAGCAAGTTACATGAAGAAGTTGCCCAAATGCCTATGGTTCCTAC
>NW_008351292.1:5539-6972 GCF_000622305.1 Nannospalax galili | reverse complement strand
TGCTTGCTTTCTGTAGAAAGAACAGCAGTTCTAACAATGTGTTTATAAATATTCGAATGAACAGTAGCATTTTGTGTTAAAACCCCTTTCCTAAGAATTGTATGAAAAAGAGTTTTGCGATGAGTGTCAGTCAGTTTGGTTTAGAAAAATATTTGTCGATTGTGTATCCAAGTGCTTGCTTTCTGTAGAAAGAACACTAGTTCTAACAATGTGTTTATAATAGTGAAAACGAATGAACAGAAGCGTTTTGTGTTAAAACTCTTTTACTATGATTTGTATTAAAAGAGTCTTCCCATTAGTGTCAGTCCCTTTGCTTTAGAAAACTGTGTGTCAGTTGTGTATCTAAGTGCTTATTTTCTATAGAAAGATCAGTAATACTAACATTGCATTAATAATAGTGAAAACGAATGACCAGAAGCATTTTGTGTTAAATCCCGTTTGCCACGAATTGTATGAAAAAGAATATTGCCATTAGAGTCAGTCACTTTGCTTTAGAAAAATGTGTCGGTTGTGTTTCTAAGTGCTTGCTTTCCGTAAAAAGAACAGTAGTTAGAACAATGTGTTTATAATAGTGAAAACGAAAGTTGCATTTTGTGTTAAAACCTGTTTCCTACGAATTGTATTCAAAAGAGTATTGCCATGACTTCCAGTCTTTTTGCTTTAGAAAAACATGACTCGGTTGTTTATCTAAGTGTTTGCTTTCTGTAGAAAGAACAGTAGTGCTAACAATGTGTTTATAATAGTGAAAAGGAAAGAACAGAAGCATTTTGTGTTAAACCCATTTCCTACGAATTGTAGTCAAAAGAGTATTGCCATGAGTGTCATTCTCTTTGTTTTAGAAAAACATGTCTCGGTTGTGTATCTAAATGCTTGCTTTCTGTAGGATGAACAGTAGTTCTGTAAATGTGTTTATAATAGTGAAAAAGAATGGACAGAAGCATTTCGTGTTAACACCCGTTTCCTACGACTTTTATGAAAAAGAGTATTGCCATCAGTGCCAGTCTTTTTCCTAAGAAAAATATGTTTCTCTTGTGTATCTACCTGCTTGCTTTCTGTATAAAGTACAGTAGTTCTCACAATGTGTTTATAATAGTGAAAACGAATGAACAGAGCATTATGTTTTTAAAACCCGTTTCCTATGAACGGTATGCAAAATAGTACTGCCATCAGTGTCAGTCTCTTTGCTCTAGAAACATATGTGTTGCTTGTGTATCTAAGTGCTTGTTTCGTGTGGAAATATCATAGTTCTAACAATGTGTTTTCTACATTGAAAACGAATGAAGAGAAGCATTCTGTGTTAAAACCCGTTTCCTACGAATTGTATGCAAAAGAGTATAGCCATCAGTGTCAGTTTCTTTGCTTTACAAAAATATGTCGCCTTTGTACATAAGAGTTGCTTTCTCTAGATAGAATTGACGTTCTAACAATGTCTT
>NW_008351292.1:0-933 GCF_000622305.1 Nannospalax galili | reverse complement strand
AGCACTTTGTGTTAAAACCCGTTTCCTACGAATTGTATTCAAAAAGTATTGTCATGACAGTCAGTCTTTTTGCTTTAGAGAAACATGTCTCGGTTGTCTATCTAAGTGATTTCTTTCTGTAGAAAGAACAGTAGTGCTAATAATGTGTTTATAATAGTGAAAACGAAAGAACAGAAGCATTTTGTGTTAAACCCGTTTCCTACGAATTGTTACCAAAAGAGTATTGCCATGAATGTCATTCTCTTTGCGTTAGAAAAACATGTCTCGGTTATGTATCTAAATGCTTGCTTTCTGAAGGATGAACACTAGTTCTGTAAATGTGTTTATGCAGTAGTGCTAATAATGTGTTTATAATAGTGAAAACGAAAGAACAGAAGCATTTTGTGTTAAACCCGTTTCCTACGAATTGTTACCAAAAGAGTATTGCCATGAATGTCATTCTCTTTGCGTTAGAAAAACATGTCTCGGTTATGTATCTAAATGCTTGCTTTCTGAAGGATGAACACTAGTTCTGTAAATGTGTTTATGATAGTGAAAACGAAAGAACAGAAGCATTTTGTGTTAAACCCGTTTCCTACGAATTGTTACCAAAAGAGTATTGCCATGAATGTCATTCTCTTTGCGTTAGAAAAACATGTCTCGGTTGTGTATCTGAATGCTTGCTTTCTGAAGGATGAACAGTAGTTCTGTAAATGTGTTTATAATAGTGAAAACGAATGAACAGAGTGTTAAAACCCGATTCCTACGAATTGTATTGAAAAGAGTATTTCCATGAGTATCAGTCTCCTTGCTTTAGAAAAATATGTGTCAGTTGTGTATCTAAGTGCTTGTGTTCTGTAGAAACAAAAGTAGTACTAACAATCTGTTTATAATTGTGAAAACGAACAGAAGCATTTTGTGTTAAAACCCTTTTCCTATGAATTGTATTCAAAA
>NW_008351291.1:0-226 GCF_000622305.1 Nannospalax galili | reverse complement strand
ACCCTGAGTACTAAGAGCAATGCTGGGGGGATTACTATACCAGATTTCAAGATGTATTACTGAGCTATAGTCATAAAAAGAACATGTTACTGGCACAAAAATAGACCCATAGACCAATGGAACAAATTTGAAGACCCAAATATTAGTAAATACAATTTCAGCCACCTGATACTTAACAAAGGAGCCAAGAACATTCACTGGAGGAAAGAGCATGTTCAGCAAATGG
>NW_008351290.1:11398-12376 GCF_000622305.1 Nannospalax galili | reverse complement strand
TGTGTGTGTTTCCACTCAGTGTCATGACTTTGTGATCTTTGTTGCAAATATTGTAATTTTTTTTTAATGCTGTAACATTCATGATTGAGAATGTAACTCAGTGGCACAGTGCATATTTAGCATGAGACCATGGGGTACAGCCTCAGCACCAACTTACCAAAACACAAATTATAGACAAAAATGGCGGCATTTCTAAATTGAGTTAAAACTTCTAATGAGAAGACGCAAGACAAATAAAAGCGCTATTCTCAGCCCAATATTAACCACCATGTAGTGTCATGATCAGCTTCAATTGTCACTTGACACAACCTAGAATCACCTGGGAAAGCAGTCTCAATAAGGGACTATCTACACTAGGTGGACCTGGGGACATGTCTCGGGAGACTGTCTTCATTAAGTTAATTAATATGGGAAGACAGGGCCCATTATGGGCAGCAACCATGGGAAAGCAGTCTCAATAAGGGACTATCTACACTAGGTGGACCTGGGGACATGTCTGGGGAGACTGTCTTTATTAAGTTAATTAATATGGGAAGACACAGCCCATTATGGGCAGCAACCATTCCCTAGGTTGTGGGTCCCAAACTGTATTTCTGAAGAAATCAAGCAGAGCACAAGCAAGTGAGCATGTGCATTCACTCTCTCTTGACTTTGGTTGTGATGTAACTAGCTGTATGACGTTCCTGTCTTGACTTCTCCACAATGATGGACTATTACCTGGAATTATGAGCTGAAATAAACCCTTTCCCACTAAGTTGCTTTGTGTCAGGATGTTTGATCACAGCCACCGAGTGAACTGGAACATGTAGCAAGGTCAGAACTCTTCATGCAGAAAACCCTGTTGGTGCTGTATCCTTTACCATCTCCTCTTTCCCATCACTGGCACAAGCTCATGGTTATCTCTCAACCAAGACAATCTGAACACACAGTGCAGCTGCTCTGTTTTCAAGAACCACCTCAGCCACCTCTCACCTCTGT
>NW_008351290.1:4982-10336 GCF_000622305.1 Nannospalax galili | reverse complement strand
GATGTGCTGACAGTTAATAATGCATTCTTCTGTGCCCAAGTGAAAATTACCTAAATACAGGGTTTTCCCAAACCACAGAAACTCTCCTCCCCTTCATGAGCTTATCTGAATACAGCAGTAAACACACCATTTGCCTTTTGAGGTACTCTGGTGGGCCCTGGCACATACACATGGCAAGACGTTGAGGTGTGTGTCAAGGATGGCACAGGAGCATTAATGTAGCTGGTAAAGCCATGCATGCTGTTCTCTAATGGACATATGTCAACAGATTTCACAAACAGAAACTACTCTCTTAACCAAATAGCCCAGAAAAAGAATTCTGATGTTGCTATATGAAGAAGAAGAAGAAGAAGGAAAAAAAAAAAAAGCATGTGATTTATTGCCACTACAAATATATAAATAAAATAGAACTTGTTATATATTAAAAAATAAAGTCCGTCCATTTGATTTCTGGATCTCACTGAACTACAACAAATTTCTGCCCTGCCTTTTGTGGGCAGTCTGGAAACTTGCCTGGTGAGGAGGTGAGCAGTATATATTTTTAAATATGAGCATATCCTAGACACTCCCACAGGGTCAATGATAAAAATAACAGAAAGAGGGGGCTGGAGAGATGGCTCAGTGGTTAAGAGCACTGGCTACAGAGGAGCCAGGTTCACTTCCCAGCACCCACATGGTGGCTAACAGTCATCTGTAATTCCAATTGCAGTGGATCTGACATCCTCTTCTGGCCTCTGCAGGCATTGCACACATGTGGTGCATTATACATGCAGGCAAAATACTCATACACATAAAATAAAAATAATTTTTTAAAAATGGAATGAATGAAGAGGGGTATGGAGGGAGGGAGGGACAATAAAGCAATAGAAAAAAAGACTAGTATACAGACATCAAAAACACAAATAAGCTGGGTATGGTAGTACACACCTTTAATCCCAGCACCTGGGTGGCAGACACAGGGGCAGAAGGATCTCTGAGAGTTCAAGACCAGCCTGGTCTACATAGTGAGTTCCAGGCCAACTGGGGCTAGAGGGAGACTTTGTCTCAAAAAGACCAAAAAACAACAACAAAAACCAAAAAAAAAAAAAAACCCCACACAAATATCCAGGGATGGTGTAATACATTTTTAATCCCAGCACTCTGGAAGAAGAGGCAGGTGAACTTCTGTGAGTGTGAGGACAGCCTGGTCTCCATAGTGAGTTCCAGGCCAGCCAGGGATATATAATGAAGAGTCCATCTAAAAACAAATACCAGTCAAAAGATCTAGTGATTTTTTTAAAAAAAGGAAAGGCATAGACTAAATTTAACAAGAAATATGCAAAATATACACCAGGATAACTTTAAACACTCCAGAAAGAAGCAAGACCTGCCAAACACAAAGGCATTCTTCCCTCCTCTTGCGTAGGAAGATGGAAGATCATACAGATGACAGTTCTTCCTAAATTACTTGAGGAACATAATATAATCCTAATACAAATACCAAAAAGTTTTCTAGGATGCTAGATGAGCTGATGCTTAAGCGCATATAGAAAGATAAACATACAAGAACAGCCAGGAAGAGGAAGCAGAGAAGTATAAAGGAGACCAGGCCTAGCAGATATTGAACCATTTTGCAAAACCACTACACAGTTAAAACATGGTGCGGGCATATAAGTAAAGACATCAGTAGAATAAAATAAAAAGTCCAGGGCCAACTAGATGACTCCACAGTTGAGGGCACTTGCTGTCAAGGCAATGGTCTGAGTTCAATGCCCAGAACCCACATGGTGGAAGGAAAGAACTCCTCCAAGTTGTCCTCTGACCGCCACACACTTACCATGGCAATTATATGCCCACACACAAAAACCAAATAAATGTAAAAATATTTTTTTTTAAATAGAATGTTTAAAAATATACCCATGTACACATGAGACATGAGTATATTTTTACAGGCTCCATCTCAAAACCTTAAAGCACTACCTCAAAACCACTGAAGCAAAGGTAGACTCAGTAATGAACAGTGAGGGCATAACTACTATTGAGAAAAATAACACAGATGTATCCCTCATACCACACCCAAGAATAAGGTCAAACTGCACCAAGGACCTGCATTGAGAATGAGCCCGTACAAGTACTACAATAAAAGAGGGAGAGGAGGAGGTAAAGATTTCCTAACTAGGACTTCAAATTCACATGCAGTATAAGACACCAGGAATAAATCTGACTCGTTAAAACAAAACAAAGCAAAAAAGCTTCTGCGTGGCAAAATAGCTCCATGAATAAAGTCGAAGGACAACTACAAAGAAATAGCATCCAGTAAATACGTCACAGAAAAATGGATAGTATCCCTACTGTACCAACAATATCAAACCTAATGGGTGGTCAGGCTTTGAGGCACCACCTATAAGCCTAAACTTGGGAAGTTGAGATGGGACTTCCAGGTCAGCCTTAGCTACCTAGAGTTTAAGGCTGGCCTGGGCTAGAGAGCAAGGTCCTGACTAAAATAATAGCAATAGTAGTAGTAGTAAAAATAATAATGGTTGAGTGACTCCTTCACAATTGGACACATACTCAAGACACTACCATACACCATACACCATACAAAATTCTTTTTTTTTTGGTCTTTTTGAGACAGGGTCTCGCCAATGTAAGGATGCCACCAAAATCCAACTTGGTGAACCAATGAGTTTTGTTGGAGTTTTTTACAGGAGTGGGGGTGAGGGGTTCCTTATAGCCGCAAAAATAACTCGAAGACATCTGCGTCATCAAAGCCCACGTGACCATGGGAGACAGCTCTGGTAACAGGAATCCTGGAGTGCAGTGCACCATGTGCAGGCAGCTCAACAGGTTGGAGTGTGTTTATTGCAAGCAGCTCAGGTGGTTAGAGCCTTTGCAGGCAGATTGCCTTGTGTCTGGCTCTTCCAGGCGGATCAGATGGTTTTTGCTTCTTCCAAACAGCTTGGCTTGTTTGAGTGTCTGAGAGTCTCAGGGTTTGTGGAGAGGGATTAGCCTAGTAAACTTGGTCAATTTTAGGGTCTTTCATAAAGCTATTGAATTATTTACTTCCTGAGCTTAAGGAATTAGTCCATTCATTATGGACATAGGTAGAGCGTCTCAATAAACTAAAAATAGAACTTCCCTGTAATCTACTATATCACTCCTGGTTGTATACTCAAAGAATATATCAAAGTCAATATACAGCAGAGGTAACATCATATTCACCTTTATTGCAGCACCATTATTCAGAGATCATAGATGAACTTTTCCTAGGGTGACATAGACTAATGTCTCTTCACCCAGCCAAGCCCAACAAGATAGGAAAGTACTTTTGCACCAAAGTCCGACTTGGCAAACCAATAAGTTTAAGTACAGAAGACAAGTACCTCTCATTGCACCTCTCACTGAAACGTCTGCCAGGGTAATTAACTGATAAGAACGTCATTGACTGTGCAGAGGTTGGAATGGTGCAAGTCCAGAGAGTGATTATAATTTATCTGAGGCTATTTAGCATCTTTAGTAGCTAAATATAGTCTAGTTGTCTTCTTTGTAACCTGCATAAATTTCTCCAGATGAGTCCTATCATCAGCTGGGTTGTAGACTGAAAACAGTAGCTGACACAAAAGATAAGCTGGGGCTTGAGAGATGGCACCATTTGTAAGAGCACTGACTGCTCTTGCAGAGGACTTGGGTTTGATTCCTAGTACCCACATGGTTGCTACCAACCATCCAGCTGGTTCTCCAGTTCCAGGGATTATATGATATTCAAAAGACCTCCATGGGTATTGCAGGACATGGGTACACTTACATACATGTAGGCAATACCCTCATACACATAAAATAAAAATAATAATAAAATATTTTTTTAAAAAAAACAACTGCCAAAGTCAAGAAATACAAAAAAAGCTAAGAAATTGTTACAGACTGAGGAAAACTATGAAAACTGACTGCAGTACACATCTGGGATTTTCTTCTGTTCTAAAGGACAAACAGCTACATCTAACTAAGACCCATGTATTGGCAGTGTTACAGTCATGATACTGTCCATATTTTTCATAACTGGACTGAGATTATATAAAATAATGTTTTTATTTTTAGGAAATAGATACAGAAAGATTCAAAGGAGCTTCCTATCTGCATCTGAGTTTTTAACTTAGGAAAAAGTAATAGATACTGTGTGATTATGTAAAGCTACACATGGGGAAGGGAAGAAAAATAAAAGTAAATGTGGTAAAAGTTACATTCTGGGAATCTCAAAAGTTAGGGCAGTTCTCCATACTGCTAACATAACTTTTCTGTAAATCTAAAATTCAATCATAATACTCTGTAAAATAATTGTAGAAGGTTAAAATTATGAAAAAAAAGAAAAGAAAAAGAAACAAAACAAAACAAATAGGAAAAGCCAGAGAATCTTGCCAAAGAAAAGTAAATCTTCCTAGAAGAAAAACTGCAAGCAGTATAAAGTCACACGCAATCTTCAGGTGTTTTCTGTTCCAAGTGACATATGTAAGTACGTATGTCCACATTTCCTTTACCTTTCTCTCTTTTTCATTCTCTTTATCCTTTTCTCTTTTCTGCTGAATGGAAATAAATCTACCTGTTTATTTCTAACACCAATAGCCCTCCAATACCTTTGGCCATCCCTGTGTCCAAGGCTACAGAGCCCATATCTTTCCGGAGGCTTCCAGTTGCTCTTTCTGCTGGTTGCTCTGTGCACTTGCCTATATATAGGGGAAAATGTTTTCATGTGAAGAGAGAGAGAGAGAGAGAGAGAGAGAGAGAGAGAGAGAGAGAGATATCCTGGGCCAACAAGATATTTGCTACCAAGCCTGATGATCAGAATTGGATCTCCAGCAGTGTCTCAATTTAACATTTTGTTGAGAGAAACTACAACAAGCCTTTAAATTAACTCTGAAGAATTGGTTGTGAGGCATTAAAAGGTCTTGGTATATATATTTCAGCAAATTTTTGATTTTTAAAAAATTCAAATACAAAGCCAGTGCGATGGCTCGTGCCTGTAATCCCAGCACTTGGGAAGCTGAGACAGTAACAACAATAGAAGGATAAATATTCAAATACGAAGAGAAGAAAAATTATTCAAAGGACTTTCTGCATATAGATAACCCATAAACAAATTTAAATGAAAAAGTATTTGGGGTGGGATGTGGTGGCACATGCCTATAGACCCACATACTCAGGAAGGATGTGGTAGGAGGATCAGCAGAGCCCCAAAGTTTTGAGACCAGCCTAGGGTATAGTGAGATCTCAACTTGATAGAATCAAACTAAGGCCCCCCAGGTCAAAGTGGATTCAAACCAAGTCCCCCAGACCAAAGAAAAATATTTTGGGAAGTAGTACAAGGAAGTAAGATGTAAAAT
>NW_008351290.1:0-2004 GCF_000622305.1 Nannospalax galili | reverse complement strand
CTCCCCCCTGAGCCCAGGGTAACTTTAAAGGTAGGGGGGCAATTGACTACTTTCATAGTAGACACAGGAGCCCAACACTCGGTCTTGACCACAACCAAAGGGCCCATGAGTTCCAGGACAGCCTGGGTTCAGGGGGCCACCAGAGGAAAAACATACAGATGGACCACAGAAAGAAAAGTGGACCTCAGCACGGGACAGGTCTCCCACTCGTTCCTGCTGGTCCCCAACTGTCCATACCCCCTTCTTGGAAGAGATTTACTCTCTAAGCTGGGAGCCCACATCCACGTCACCAGAAAGGGAGCCACTCTAGAAGGAAAGGATGGAGCTCCACTACAAGTGTTAACCCTGCGACTGGAAGATGAACATCGGTTATATGAAGGACCGATAGTAGGAACTCCTGATATACCTAATTGGCTAGTTAAATTCCCCTCAGCATGGGCCGAGACAGGAGGTCCGGTACTGGCATTCAATCAGCCTCCAATAGTGGTCACTCTAAAACCATTTGCAAACCCTGTTTCAATCAAGCAATACCCTATGAGCAGAGAGGCCCGAGAGGGAATCAGGCCCCACATCCAAAGACTTTTACAAATGAGCATACTTCACCCTTGCCAATCCCCTTGGAACACCCTGCTGCTCCCTGTGAAAAAGCCAGGGGCAGATGATTATCGACCAGTTCAAGACTTAAGAGAAGTTAATTGGAGGATAGAAGATATCCATCCCACTGTTCCTAATCCCTATAATCTCCTGAGTTCTTTACCTCCCACTCACAGGTGGTATACTGTACTTGACCTGAAGGATGCGTTCTTCTGCCTAAGGCTGAGCCTGGTTAGCCAGCCCATCTTTGCTTTTGAATGGAAGGACCATGAAGCTGGAATATCGGGACAACTAACCTGGACGCGACTTCCCCAAGGATTCAAGAACTCCCCTACTCTGTTTGATGAAGCTCTACATCGTGACCTGCCTGACTTTCAGGTAAGGAACCCACAGATTATGCTCCTCCAGTATGTAGATGACCTCCTCTTAGTGGCTGAGATGGATGCAAGCTGTTTGCAAGGTACGGAGGCTCTCCTATTGAGACTGGGGGAACTTGGATATCGGGCCTCAGCAAAGAAGGCCCAGATCTGCCTACAGCAGGTAAATTATTTGGGCTACCGGCTGGAGGGAGGACAACGATGGCTAACGGAAAGTAGAAAACAGGCGGTAGCCTCTATTCCCCCACCAACTTCAGCCAGAGGACTCAGAGAGTTCTTGGGAAGCGCAGGATTTTGTAGACTATGGATACCGGGTTTTGCTGAAATAGCAGCTCCTCTATATCCTTTAACAAAGAGTGGGACCCCTTTTGTCTGGACTGAAGAACACCAGAAAGCTTTTGACAAGATAAAAAAAGCGCTGCTGACGGCTCCAGCGTTAGGATTGCCAGATCTGACAAAACCTTTCATCCTATATATAGATGAAAATAATGGGATGGCAAAAGGAGTCCTTACTCAGACTCTGGGACCCTGGAAAAGGCCAGTGGCTTATCTCTCAAAGAGACTGGACAATGTGGCCGCTGGCTGGCCCTCATGCTTGAGAATCATGGCGGCAATAGCATCCCTGGTAAAAGATTCAGACAAACTCACTATGGGTCAGCCCCTGACTGTTATAACACCACATGCAGTGGAGTCTATCATTAGACAGCCTCTTGACATATGGTTGTCAAATGCCAGAGTGACCCATTACGAGGCACTATTATTAAATCCAGAAAAGATCAAGTTTGGTAGCCCTGCCACCTTAAACCCCGCCACGCTACTACCAACCCCCCGGAAAGACACCGAGATTCCCCATGACTGTCAGCAAATACTTGCAGAGACACACGGGACCAGGGAAGACCTCACCGACCAGCCCCTAACAGATGCAGATGCCACCTGGTATATGGATGGGAGCAGCTTTCTGCGAAACAGTGAGCGTAAGGCAGGGGCGGCGGTGGTCGATGGGGAGAAAATAATTTGGGCCCAAGCCCTGCCG
>NW_008351289.1:2004-6521 GCF_000622305.1 Nannospalax galili | reverse complement strand
ATTGTAACATTTTGATGTCATATTCAGGGACTGTGGGGGTACATTGAGCCCTGTGTTTTCATATTAAGCATGGTTACGTCACAGTGGATGATGGTAATATAACAACTGTGCAGTGATTTTGCAATGAGCACTGTGATATCACAATGAAACATTGTGAAGTCATATTGTAACATTATGATGGCAATATAATGGCACATGGGGGAATAGTAATGTCACATTGGAGCATTGTGATAAAATAATGGAAAATTGTGAAGTCATAGTGTGACATTATGATGGCAATATAATGGCACATGGGGGAATAGTAATGTCACATTGGAGCATTGTGATAAAATAATGGAAAATTGTGAAGTCATAGTGTGACATTATGATGGCAATATAATGGCACATGGGGGAATAGTAATGTCACATTGGAGCATTGTGATAAAATAATGGAAAATTGTGAAGTCATAGTGTGACATTATGATGGCAATATAATGGCACATGGGGGAATAGTAATGTCACATTGGAGCATTGTGATAAAATAATGGAAAATTGTGAAGTCATAGTGTGACATTATGATGGCAATATAATGGCACATGGGGGAATAGTAATGTCACATTGGAGCATTGTGATAAAATAATGGAAAATTGTGAAGTCATAGTGTGACATTATGATGGCAATATAATGGCACATGGGGCGATCGTCTTGGCCCATTGGAGCATTGAGATATCGAAATGGAACGTTTTGTACTGATATTTTCACATTGTAATGGCAACATGGAGCATTGTAATGTCACTATGGTACATTTTAAAAACATATTGTAACATTCTGATGACACCATGGAGCATTGTAATGTCACATTGGGGGATTGTGAGGGGACATTGAGCACCATCTTTGCATGTTGAGCATGGTGACGAGAAAATTGATCATGGTAGTGACACAATTGCCCATAGTAATGTAACAATGAGGATTGGGATGTTACATTGGAACACTGTGAAGTCACACTATAACATTGTGATGGCACATTGGAGCAGTATAATGGCACATGGGGAGATAGTCTTGGTACATTGGAGCAATATAATGGCACATGGGGCAATAGTGTTGGCACACTGGAACTTTGTGATGGCACAGTGAAGCATTGTGATGTCACATTGGAGCATTGTGATGTCACAATAGAACATTTTGAAGTCATATTGTAACATGGTAATGTCATATTCAGGGATTTTTGGGGAACATTGAGCCCTGTGTTTGCATGTTAAGCATGGTTAGGACAGAGTGGATGATGGTCATATCACAATTGTGCATAGTGATTTCACAATGAGCACTGTGATGTCATAATGGATAATTGGGAAGTCATATAATAACATTTTGATGGCAACAAGGAGGATTGGCATGTGACATGGGGGAATGTAAGGGGATATTGAGCACCATCTTTGCATATTGAGCATGGTGACAACACAGCAGATCATGGTACTGACACAATTGCGCATAGTGATGGCACATTGGAGCACTGTGATGTCATATTGGAGCCTTGTGATTTCACAATGGAATATTGAGAAATCATATTTTAATATTGTGATGGCACCATGGAGCATTGTGATGTCACATTGGAACATTGTGTTGGCACAATGGCACACTAAGGAGTCATATTGCAACATTTTGATGGCATATTGGGGCATTATAGTGGCACATGGGGCAATAGTGTTTACACTTTTTGGCATTGTGACGTCACATTGGAGCATTGTGACATCACAATGGAACACTGTGAATCATACTCTAACATTATGATAGCATATTGGAGCAATATAATAGCACAAGGGGCCATAGTGATGTCACACTGGAGCATTGTGATAAAACAGTGGAACATTGTGAAGTCATACTGTAACATTGTGTTGGCACATTGGAGCAGTATAATGGCACATGGGGCGATAGTGTTGGCCCCGAAGAACATTGTGATGTCAAAATGGAACACTGTGTAGTGATATTGTAACATTGCAATAGCACCATGAGGCATTGTGGTGTCACAATGGTACATTTTGTAGTCATATTGTAACATTGTGATGGCACCATGGAGCACTATAACGTCACATGGGGGAATGTGAGGGGTCATTTAGAACCGTGTTTGCATATTGAACATGATGACGAGATAATCAAACATGGTAATGACACAATTGCCCATAGTGATGTAACAATGAGCATTGTGATGTTACATTGGAACACTGTGAAGTCCTATTGAAACATTGTGATGGCACATAGAGGCATTGTTATATCATATTGGAGCATTGTGGTGTCACAATGGAACATTGTGAAGTAATATTTTTATATGTGATGTCACATTGAAGCAATGTAATAGCACATAGGGCTATAGTTTTGGCATACTAGAGCATTGTGATGACACATTGTAGCGATGTGATGGCATATTGGAGTTTTACAATGTCACACTGGGTGATTGTGAGGTGACACTGAGCACTGTGTTTGCATATTGAGCATGGGGATGACACCATGGATCATTGTAAGGACACAATGGAACATTGTGATTGCACAGTGAGCATTGTGATTGCACAATGGAATATTGTGGAGTCATATCACAACATTGTAATGGCACCTTGGAACAATATAATAGCATATGGGGCCATAGTGTCAGCACATTGCAGCTTTGTGATGTCACATTGGAGCATTTTGAGACACATTGGAGGCTTGTATGTCACATTGGGGTATTGAAGGGGACATTGAGCACTGCCTGCATATTGAGCATGATGATGACACAATGGATCATTGTAATGACACAATTGCCATTTGTAATGGCATGAAGAGCATTGCAATGGCATAACGGAATATTGGGAATTCACATTGTAACATGTTCATGGCACATTGAGCAATATAATGGCACATGATACCATAATGTTGGCACGTTGGAGCATTTTGATGTAACCGTGGAGCATTGTGATGACACATGAGAGCATTGTGATGTCACATTGGTTGATTGTGAGGGACATTGAGCACTATGTTTGCATATTGAACATGGTGACAAAACAATGTACAATTGTAATGACACAATGGTGAGTTGTGATGGCACAATGAGCATTGTGTTGGCACACAGATCATTGTGATGGTACCACATTGGAGTAAAATAATGGCACATTGTGGGATAGTGTTGGCACATTGCAGCATTGTGATGTCACATTGAAGCATTGTGATCTCAAAATAGAATGTTGTGAAGTCATATTGTAACATTGTCATGGCACTATGGAGCACTGTGATATCACACTGGGGTTTGTGAGGGGACATTTAGCATGATGTATGCATATTGAGCAGGGTGACGACACAATGGATCATGGTAATGACACAATTGCATATAGTCATAAAAAATGAGCATTGTGATGGCACAAAGGAACATTGTGAAATCATATTGTAGCATTGTGATGGCAATATGGAGCATTGTGATGTCAAAATGGAACATTGTGATGTCATATTGTAACACTGTGACAGCACATTGGAGCAATGTAAAGGCACGTGGGGTGATAATGTTGTCACATTGGAGCATTGTGATGTCACATTTGGTAATTGTAATGTCATCTTGCAGCATTGTGATGTCACATTGGGAGATTGTGATAGCATATGGGGCCACATTGTTGGGTCTTTCAATCACTGTGATATCATACTCGATCACTGTGATGACACATTGGAACATTGTGATATCACCTTGGGTAATGCGAGGGGAAATTGAGCACCATGTTTGCATATTGAGCATGGTGACAACACAATGGATCATTGTAAAGACAAAATGGTGCATTGTGATGGCACAATGTGCATTGTTATGGCACATCAGAAAATTGTGAAATTATATTGTAACATTCTGATGGCACATTGGAGCAATATAATGGCACATGTGGCCATAGTGTTGGCATACTGGAACATTGTGATGTCACATTGGAACATTGTGATTTGACATTGGAGCACTGTGATTACATATTGGAGCTTTATGATGTCTCATTGGGGGATTGTGAGAGGACATTGAGGACCGCGTTTGCATACTGAGCACAGTGACGACACAGTGAATCATTGTAATGACACAATGGCGCATTGGGATGGCATGATGGAACACTGTGAAGACATATTGAAACATTGTGATATCACGCTAGAACAATATATTGGCACATTGGGCATATTGGAGCATTGTGATGACACATTGGGGCATTGTGATGTCACATTGTGGGATTGTGAGGGGACATTGAGGATCGTGTTTTCATATTGAGCACGGTGACTACACAGTGGATATTTGTAACGACACAATGGCAATTCATGATGGCACAAAGAGCATTGTGAGGGCAAAATGGAAGATTGTGAATTCATATTGTAACATTGTGATGGCACTCTGGAACAATATAATTGTACATGTGGACTTAATGTTGGCACATTGGCACATAGATATGGCACATGAAACATTGGAATACCAAATTGGAATATTGTGATGCCTCACTGGGACATTATATTTGCACCCTGAACATTGTGATGCAACATTAAAGGGCTTGTGAGGT
>NW_008351289.1:0-1676 GCF_000622305.1 Nannospalax galili | reverse complement strand
ATCATATTGTAACATTGTGATGGCACATTGGAGCATTGTGATGTCATATTGGAGCATTGTGTTGTTCCAATGGAATATTGTGAAATCATATTGTAACATTGTGATGGCACATTGGAGCATTGTGATGTCATATTGGAGCATTGTGTTGTTCCAATGGAATATTGTGAAATCATATTGTAACATTGTGATGGCACATTGGAGCATTGTGATGTCATATTGGAGCATTGTGTTGTTCCAATGGAATATTGTGAAATCATATTGTAACATTGTGATGGCACATTGGAGCATTGTGATGTCACATTCAAGCAGTGATATGTCACAATCGAGCATTGTGAAGTCATATAGTAACATTGTGCTGGCACGTTGGAGCACTATAATGGCACATGGGGTGATAGTGTTTGCATATAGGAGCATTGTGATGTCACATTGGAGCATTGTGATGTCACAGTGAAACATTGTGAAGTCATATTGTAACATTGTGATGGCACCATGGAGCCTTATGGTGCCACATTGGGGGACTTTTGAGGGGAAATTGAACACCGTATTTGTATATTGAGCATGGTGATGGCAAAAATGACCATGGTAATGACAGAATTTCGCATAGTGATGGAACAATGAACATTGTGATTTCACAATGGAAGAATACGAATTCTTATGATAACATTGTGAGGCACATTGGAGCTATATGATGGTACCTGGGGTGATAGTGTTGGCACATTGGAGTATTGTGATGTAACAAAGGAGCATTGTGATGTCACAATAGAACATGGTGAAGTCACATTGTAACATTGTGATGGAACATTGGAACATTGTGATGTCACATTGAAGAATTGTGATGTCACAATGGAATATTGTGATGTCATATGGTAACACTGTGAATTCATACTGTAATATTGTGCTGGTGCATTGCAGCAATATATTGGCTCATGGGGTCATAGTTTTGGCACATGGAGCATAGTGATTTCATATTGGAGCACTGTGATGTGACAGTGGAGCATTGTAATGAAACATCTGAGCATTGTGGTTAAATATTGGAGAATTATGATGTGACACTGGCGGCTTCTGAGGGGACATTGAGCACCGTATTTGCATATTGAGCATGGTGACAACAGAATGAATCATTGTAATGTCACAATGGTGCATTGTGATGTCACAATGAGAACTGTGATAGCACAATGGAACATTGAGAAATCATATTGTAACATTGTGAAGGCACAGGAGAGCAATATAATGGCACGTGGGGCCATAGTGCTGGCATATTTGAGCATTTTGATATATTGTAGCATTGTGATATCACATTGTAGCATTGTGATGTCACATTAGGGGATTCTAAGGGGACACTGAGGACCATGTTTGCATATTGAGCATGGTGATGAAAAAATGGATGTATGTAATAACACATTGGTGCATTGTGATAGCACAATGAGCATTGTGATGGCACAATGGCACATTGTGCAGTCATATGGTTACATTGTGATGGCACATTGGACAAATATAATGGCTCATGTGGCCATAGTGTTGGCACATTGATCATGTGATGTCATTTTGGAAAATTGTGGTGTGACATTGGAGCATTGTGATGTCAAATTGTGGTATTGTGATGTCACATTGCAGCATTATGATGCTACATTTGGGGTTTCTGAGGGGACATTGAGCACCGTGTTTGCATATTGAGC
>NW_008351288.1:0-222 GCF_000622305.1 Nannospalax galili | reverse complement strand
GGAAAGCTGGTCTGGTCCCGCTGGCTTCTCCGTGTCTCTATGGGCCTCAGGTGTGGTGTGCGTGGATATCTCAGGGTCGCTCTGGGCCCCTGGATCTCAGGGTCCCTGCCACACCTGGCTAGTCACTGGCGGGTCTGGCCACAGGTGTCTTTGGCCATGGCGGCTCCAGGAGCGGCGGGTGGCACACAGGCTTTTCCCGCCGGCTCGAGTCCCGGGTCTCTG
>NW_008351287.1:0-364 GCF_000622305.1 Nannospalax galili | reverse complement strand
ATCTAAATGCTTGCTTTCTGTAGAAAGAAAAATAGTTCTAACAATGTGTTTTTAATAGTGAAAAAGAATGAAGAGAATCATTTTGTGTTAAAACCGGTTCCCGATGAATTGCATTCAAAAGAGTATTGCCATGAGTATCAGTCTCTTTGTTTTAGAAAAATACGTCTCCGTTCCGGATCTAAGTGCTTCCTTTCTGTAGAAAGAACAATAGTTCTAACAATGTGTTTATAATAGTGACAACGAATGACCTAAAGGATTTTGTGTTAAAACCCGCTTGCTACGAATTGTATGAAAAACAGTATTGCCATGAGTGTTAGTCTCTTTGCCTCAGAAAAATATGTGTCGGCTGTTTAGCTAAGTGCTT
>NW_008351286.1:0-894 GCF_000622305.1 Nannospalax galili | reverse complement strand
GTCTATTGTGATGTTTCCCCTTTCATCTCTGATTTTGTTGATTTGGAGATATGCTTTCTTTCTTTTGGATAACTGAGCTAGCAGTCTGTCAATCTTGTTTATCTTTTCAAAGAACCAGCTCTTGGATTTGTTGATTCTTTGTATTGTTTTCTTTGTTTCAAGTTCATTAATTTCTGCCCTGATTTTTGTTATTTCTTCTTGTCTGCTGGGTTTGGGTTTCATTTGCTGTTGCTTTTCAAATGTGTTGAGTTACAACGTTAAGTCATTTATTTGTGTTCTTTCTGATTTTTTGGTGTAGGCACTTAGAGCTATAAACTTCCCTCTAAGGACTGCTTTCAGCATGTCCCAAAAGTTTTGTTGTGTTGTATTGTCCTTTTCATTTAGTTCCAGTAAATGATCCAATACTTTGATTTCTTTCTTAATTTCTCTTTTGACCCATTCATCATTCAGCAGTGTGTTGTTTAATCTCCATGTGTTCATGTGATAATTAGGGCTTTTTCGGGTGTTGACTGTAAGCTTTATTGCATTGTGGTCTGATAGAATGCATGGAATTATTTCAATCTTTTTGTATTTGTTGAGGTTTCTTTTGTGTCTGAGTATATGGTCAATTTTGGAGAAGGTTCCATGGGGTGCTGAGTAGAAAGTATGTCCTTTGGTGCTTGGGTGGAATACTTGGTAGATGTCTGTTAAGTCCATTTGATATATGGTATTGTTTAATTCAGATGTCTCTCTGTTAAGTCTCTGCCCTGTTGACCTGTCTAATGGAGACAGTGGGGTATTGAAGTCCTCTACTATTAATGAGTTGGGGTTATTCTGGGTCTTATATTCCTGTAGTATTGTTTTTATGACGTTAGGTGCACCAGAGTTTGGTGAATATATGTTCATGATTGTAAT
>NW_008351285.1:0-689 GCF_000622305.1 Nannospalax galili | reverse complement strand
CCCTAACCCTAACAATAAATTATAACCCCTAACCCTAACTGTAACCCTAACTCTAAAACTAACCCTAAAACTATCGCTATCTTGAACCCAAACCTACCAGAAAACCTACTCTGCTTTCTATGCGAAAGCAAGCACTCAGTAAGAGATGTGACACATATTTTTCTTAAGCAAGTTTACTGATATTTATGCCACAGTTCCTTTACATACATCTAATAAAGACCTTTGTGAAATGAGAAATTCTTCTGTTTTCGTTTTAACTACAGTAACAATCCCTAACCTTAACCCTAACCCTAACCCTAACCCTAACAATTACCCTTAACCCTAAACCTAACACTAAACCACACTCTAACCCTAACATTAACCCGAACCCAAACCCAAACCCTATCCATAGGCCTAGCCTTAGCCCTAGCCTTAACCCTAACTCTATTCCAAACCCTAACCCTAACCCTAAACCCAAACCCTAACCATCAACCTACCTAACCCTAACCCTAACACTAACCATGTGGCTAAACCTAACCAAAACACTACCAGAAAACATACTGTGCTTTTATGGGAAAGCAAGGACTTAGTACAGATGTGACACATATTTTTCTCAGCAACCTGACTGACATTGATGCCACAGTCTATTTACATACAAGTCATAAAGACATTTGTGAAATGGGAAATGCTACTGTTCTTTCGTTTTAACT
>NW_008351284.1:0-208 GCF_000622305.1 Nannospalax galili | reverse complement strand
CGTGGAAAGAGATCCATGACCTAGTGGAGACTGCACGCCGCAGATGTCCTCTTAGAGCCTCCTTCTCTGTCATCCTCATGGCTGTCTTGACCCTGCTTAACACCAACGCTTCAGCCAGCCCCCACTCTCCCTAATACCATGTTTTAGAGATTTTATTTTTCAAGAAAAAATCAGATCCATGGGACAATCGCTGGCATGTTGGAGTAAT
>NW_008351283.1:0-270 GCF_000622305.1 Nannospalax galili | reverse complement strand
TCCTGCTAATGTAACAAAAAATTTAAATATAAAAATAAAGAATTATGGGGCTGGAGAGATTGCTCAGTGGTTAAGAACACTGATTGTTCTTTCAGAAGACCCAGGTTCAAATCCCAGCACCCACATGGCAGCTAACAACTGTCTGTAACTCCAGTTCTAGGGGATCCGACAGCCTCTTCTGTCCTCCTTGGGCATTGCACAACATGAGTGTACTCACTTACATGCAGGCATAACGCTCATACACATAAAATAAAAATAAAAATAAAAAAG
>NW_008351282.1:0-483 GCF_000622305.1 Nannospalax galili | reverse complement strand
CTTGAACCAGTGTCCAGTCTATAAAGAGGAGGTTCAACACAGAGGAATCATGTCTTCCATGCTTCCAAGGGAAGCCAACCATTGTCAAGCAGGACCTTTGACTTATATTCACATAGGTGGAACTGGTAAAAGAAAGGAGCCAAGGGCTCCTCCCAAGCCCACGTGACCCCTGAGGAACAGATCCTCAAACGACCTTAAGAACAAAAATAAATCCGTATGGCCTTAAACACCAAAATGGAAAGTACAACCAAAGATTAAAGGGACCAATATAATTTCATAAGAGTCCATATGCATAGCTAAAGGCTACATAACAAGCAACAATGCCAGACAGGTGATACCTTCTTTTGAGTTGTTGGCCAGGGTGGCCAAAGGGATTCCCAGATAGTAACCCAGCATAGAACTGGGAAATTGAACAGTAGACTCCAATCTTACCCAAAGGAATATTGACAACTGATCACCGCTAGATGAGGAACAGCTGACCCT
>NW_008351281.1:0-670 GCF_000622305.1 Nannospalax galili | reverse complement strand
GTATTGCCTGCATGTGAGTGTACCCATGTCGTGCAATGCCGCAGAGGTCAGGAGAGGGCTTCAGATTTCACTGGAACTGAAGTTAAGGACAGTTTGCAGCCGCCATATGGGTGCTGGGAACCAAACCCGTATCCTCTGCAAGAAGTCAGTGCACTTAACTGCTGAGCCTTCTCTCCAGCCCCCAATGCCAAGACATTTCATATAGATATTTTCAGAGTAAATACAGTGGAGAAGGAGGTGTCTGGGTAGACATTTTAGAAACAAATTGGATTAGGGACTGTAGGAAACCAGGATGCAAGGCCCTAGGGTGAGGTGAGCCTAAAACTTATAGGTCCAGGCTGCATTCTCTGCTAAAGGGAGGGTCACTGAAAACAGTGGCCTGCCGGGAGTCAACAGTTGCTTAAGTCATATTACACTGAAACCACCTCAGGTTGCACTATTTAGATAAGCAGCCATCTCTCAGAAAACAGGTTGAGCAACACTTCCCCCTTTTACAGATTACTTCATTCTTGAAATTTCCCCACCCCTAGCTTCGCTTCCTCCTTTTACTTGTTATATAGCAAACAGAAAAAATTTTCAGAGCTTGATCAGACCACCTGTCTTGCTTTCATTTCTCATCTCTCTTGTCCTTCCATTCATCGGTTCTCTCCTCAGGTCCACGTTGAAGACC
>NW_008351280.1:0-621 GCF_000622305.1 Nannospalax galili | reverse complement strand
AAGTGAGGAGCCCCACATTAACAAGGTTGATTCTTGTATTGATCAAGTTAGGACTGGGGACATGACTGCCCTCCCTGATTCACTCACTGCGGTGCTGCTCTTCGTGCCAGGCCTAGCTAATGTCTGAGCCGGTAAACCATTACAGGAATGTCCCTCCAGCTCTGTGTTTGTGTCCGACGGACATGAAAGGCCAAACCCAAGTCTGCAGACCGATGATAAACACTCATGATGTGGGGTGGGTTTCTCAAATCCAAATAATTTAATTAGAATCAAGATAATTCATTAGCGGTACAAAAGGTCCTTTGAGGAGAGAATTGAAGTGGAGTGTGTACTGGTGAAGGGTGGGAATGAGATTCCCCACCATCTATGACGGGGTGCTGAATGCTTTTGCTCGAGGGTTATATAACCACTGAGAGTGATCCCAATTCCCGTGTGCTGTGAGAAAACACAAGAAGGCCCTCCTCAATTAGTGCCCTTGAAGTTCCAGGCTAATATGGGGACTCTGGAAGTTGTGGATGAGCATATTCAAAATATGTGTATGGGAATGGAACTAAAAAGGAGCATCTTCTCGGACCAAAATGGCACTGATTGAGAGTGCAGTGACGATGGGGTACCTGCAAC
>NW_008351279.1:0-751 GCF_000622305.1 Nannospalax galili | reverse complement strand
TTAAGAGCACTGACTGCTCTTGCAAAGGGCCCAGGTTCAAATCCCAGCACCGACATGGCGGCTACGAGCCATCCTTAACTCCAGTTCCTGGGGAATCCAAAGCCCTCTCTTCTAACCTCCTCGGCATTGCACGACATGGGTGCACTGACATGCATGTAGGCAATATACTCGTACACATAAAAATAATAATAAAAATAAACTATAAAAAATTCTGAAAATTAATTGGGCAGAGCAATAGCAAACTATATCATGTCATACTAAAATTTTTTTTCTCTTTAATGGAAAGACTGATTTAAGGATAAGTCACAGCAGGGACCCAGTGTGTTTTCTTTCTTTTTTTGATTTATTTTTTTTAAGTTTTTTAAAATTTATAACCACATGATTAGAAGAAGCATTTCATTACAGCTTTAACATATTGAGTAACACATTCCAGAGCAAGGATACATCTCTTTCAAAGGTGGCTGTAAATTTTTAGGTTCACAGTTGAATTAATACAGTCATACAGTATTGAACTCAGTATAAAACCTGTAAGACATAGAATTGAATGAGTTTTTACCCTTTAAAGATCTCCATTTCATTTTAAGATATGCTGTTTCCTACATTTTTAATGCTACTAACACGTTTGCACATGTGTCTTTAATCTCTATGTATCTGATAATTACTAGTCACAGTCGGTTCCACTTGGATCCTTAGTACCTGTGTATGGATATAAAGTCATCAGGTAGATTCACTGGTAATGTTTATCACCTCT
>NW_008351278.1:0-257 GCF_000622305.1 Nannospalax galili | reverse complement strand
ACTTGTTGTTTCACTTTTGCAGCTTTCAGTATTGTCTCTTTGTTTTGTACACCTAGTGTTTTTACTGTGATGTGCTGTGTAGAGTTTCTTCTCTGGTCCTGTCTGTTTGGTGTTCTGTATGCTTCTTGTATTTGTACGGGCATGTCTTTCTTTAATTTTGGGAAATTTTCTTCCATAATTCTGTTGAAGATCTAGTCCATGCCATCATCTTGGAATTCTTCTCTTTCCTGTATGCCCATGATTCATAAGTTTGGTCT
>NW_008351277.1:0-630 GCF_000622305.1 Nannospalax galili | reverse complement strand
GTGGCCCTCTTTATCTCTTCTGACTAGTTTTAGTTTAAAGTCTATTTTGTCGGATATTAGAATTGCTACACTTGCTTTTTTCTTAATACCATTTGCTTCGTGTATTTTTTTCCATCCTTTCACTTTAAGATAGTGTCTGTCTTTGAAAGTGAGATGGGTTTCTTGCAAGAAAAAGATGGGTTTTGTTTCCTTAACCCATTCACCTAGTCTTTGTCTTGTGACTGGGGAGTTCAGTCTGTTAATATTCACAGTTATGAAAGAAAGATGAGTATTGAATCCTCTTATTTTTATTTCTATTTACATTCGTGATGGATCTGTACTTTTCCAAAGTTATACCTTCATTGAATTTCTTTCCGTAACCCCTTGGGTATAGGCATTCCTTATTTCAGCTCTTTGTATTTCCTCCAGAACTCTCTGAAGGGCTGGTTTTGTGGACATGAATTCCTTCAGCCTATTTATGTCATGGAAGATTTTTCTTTCCCCTTCAACCATAATAGACATTTTGGCTGGGTATAGTAATCTGGGTTGGCATTTGTGGTCATTTAAAACTGGGAATACTTTGGTCCACACCCCTCTGGGTTTCATGGTTTGCACTGAAAAGTCAGCTGTAATCCTAATGGGTTTTCCTTT
>NW_008351276.1:0-741 GCF_000622305.1 Nannospalax galili | reverse complement strand
AGAAAAACAATCAGCAAATTACAGAAATTGGTGTACGTCCCTCAATAATAATCACAAATGTAAATGGCATCAGTGTTTTCTATGAAAAACACAGTTTAGCTGACTGGATTCAAAAGTAAAATCCAACTGAACTCTCTGTCAACAACAAGGAATACTACACTGGAAACAAACAAAAACAAAAACAGAGATTGACGGTCAAAGGATGGAAGTCAATTTATGAAGAAAATGGAAGTCGAAATACACAAATATCTATGGTAGTTCTTATATCTGATAGACTTCAAACTAAAAACAGAATTTTTCCATGCTTGATATTTTCTCTTTACTCATTGATAACAGTGCACAGTACAAGTCCTTTACCCGAAACCAAATTCTTAGTAAAAAAATAACAATAAAGCCAGAAAGGCACATAGTGATCTGTTTGAACTTTGGGTAGGAGGCTTCATGAGTGTGGAAATAGAATATAGTGATATTGAAAGGAAGAGGGCATAATAGAAAAGGAAGCATTAAATTGGTTGGGAATGCGAGGATGAGAAAAGAACTGTTGCCAGACAAGTCATAGATTGTAAAGGAAAGACTACTACTGTCATCCTGCTAAGTGCACACAGTATTAAATCAACACATAATGGTTTACTGTCATTTCCATAGGTTAATGCATCTCGCAACTCTCACCAGAGAAGCTTCTATGTGACGTAGATAGTGATTAACACAGAGACCCACAACTGGCCAATTGGCAGAAAATAA
>NW_008351275.1:0-320 GCF_000622305.1 Nannospalax galili | reverse complement strand
GAGATGAGTTTCTTGCAGACAACAAAAAGATGGGTTTTGTTTCTTCATTCACATAGTCTGTGTCTTTTCACTGGGGAGTTAAGTCCATTAGTATTTAAAGTTATTAATGAAAGATGAGTATTGAATCCTGCCATTTTTATTTCTGTTCACATTCTTGATATAGCTGTACTTTCCCACAGTTATACCTTCATTGGATTTCTTTCCTCAATCCCTTGGGTATAGTCATTCCTTTCTTCAGCTCTTTGTATTCCTTCCAGAGCTCTCTGAATGGCTGGTTTTGTGAATTCCTTCAGCCTATTTATGTCATGGAAGATTTTTCT
>NW_008351274.1:0-367 GCF_000622305.1 Nannospalax galili | reverse complement strand
GGTGTTATCAACAGTCAGGCTCCTGCTGTGAAGCTCCCTCCAGGAGGCACCCTCTGCAAACTCCCAGATCTTATTGAGAATTGTAGGAGGCTCTGTTCTCTAGTTCAACCCTGGAGGAGAAACCACTCTATCACCCACTGTCTTAGTTTGTTTCTTCATTGCTGGGACAAAACACTCTGACCAATACCAACTTGGGGAGGAAAGGGTTTATTTATCTTACATCTCCCAGGTCACAGTTCATCAGGGAGCCCAAGGTAGGAACTCAGGGCAGGAACCTGGGGGCAGGAGCTGGAGCACAGGCCATGAAGAAATGCTCCTTGCTGGCTTGCTCCCTTGGCTCCTGCTCAGCCTGCTTTCTTATGCAACA
>NW_008351273.1:0-381 GCF_000622305.1 Nannospalax galili | reverse complement strand
AAAAACCCATAAATTAGTTAATTAATTAACAAATTTTATGGCTGAGTCAGGTATGGTGGTGCATGCCTTTTATCCCAGCACTTAGAAGTCAGAGGTAGGTAGATCTTTGTGAGATTGGCCACCCTGATTGATCTACATAGTGAGTTCCAGGCTGGCTGCGGCTACAGGGAGACACTGTTGCAAAAAAGACAAAAAAAAAAGTATCTCAAAAACTAAAAGTTGGGAGCTGGAAAGATGGCAAGATGGTTCAATGGTTAAGAGCACTGGCTGCTCTTGCAGAGGACCCAGCACCCACATGGCAGCTAACAACCATCTGTAAATCCACTTCCGGGGGATCCAATGCCCCCTTCTGGCCTCTGAGGGCATTGGATGCATGTGGTA
>NW_008351272.1:0-370 GCF_000622305.1 Nannospalax galili | reverse complement strand
GAAAATCTTCACCAGCAACACATCAGACAGAGGTTTAATATCCAGAATATACAATGAATTCAGAAAACAGAGAATCAAGACAAGGAGTAACCCAATTAAAAGATGGGCTAAGTAGCTGAACAGAGAGTTTCAAGAGAAGTGAACATGGCCATTAAACTTCTTAAAAGATGTTCAACATCACTAATAATTAGGGAAATGCAAATTAAAACCACTTTAAGATTTCACCTTGCCACAGTCAGACTGGCTAAGATCAAGAGAACAAATGATACCAAATGTTGGAGAGGATGTAGGGAAAGGGGAACACTCATCACTGCTGATAGGGTTGCAAACTTGTTCAACCCCTATGGAAAGCAGTGTGGAGAACTCTTAA
>NW_008351271.1:2353-2895 GCF_000622305.1 Nannospalax galili | reverse complement strand
TTAACCATAAACTTTGACCTAACCCTAAAACTAAGCCTAACTCTACACTAACCTTCACCCTAAATCTACCCCTAACTGTAACCTGAACCCTAACCCTCATTATATAACCTAGAGCCAAACCTAAACGTAACTCCATCCAGAACCCTAGCCCTAAATGTAAATCTAATCATAACCCTAAAACCTATCCTAGTCCTAACCCTCACTCTAACCCTAGCACTAACATTAACCCTAACACTAATCCTAATCCTAAACATAAATTTAGACCCAAAACTAATTCGAATCTTAACCCTTACCCTAACCTTAACCCTTACCCTCAATATAACCCTAAGCCTAGTCCTAGTCCTAACCCTAAACCTAGCTGTAAGTCCAGCCCTAACACTAAACCTAAAGACCATAGTCTTAGCCCTAATACTAATTTTAGACCTAATATTAAACTTTGATCTAATCATAATCCTAGCACTAACCCTATTCCTTACCCTAAGCCTATCCCTATACCTAACTCTAACCTTAGCCCTAAACCTAATCTTAAGCATAAACTTAAT
>NW_008351271.1:1912-2182 GCF_000622305.1 Nannospalax galili | reverse complement strand
CCCCAAACCTAGCAAAATTCCTAACATTAAACCTACTCTAAAAATAACCCTAACCCTACTCCACATCCTAACGTTAACTCTAACTAACCCTAAGGTCAGCAATAACCATAACTGAAATCCTAACTCTTATCCTAACCCTAACCCTAATGCTGATTCTAACCCTAAACCTAAATCTAGGCCTAATCCTACACTTAGCCCGAACCCTAATCATACAACTAAAACTAACCCTAATCCTAATCCCTAATCATAATTCTAACGCTAAATCCTAGA
>NW_008351271.1:0-1559 GCF_000622305.1 Nannospalax galili | reverse complement strand
AAACCTAACACCAACTGTAACGTTACCCTAACTCTAAACCTACCTCTATACCTAACCACAACCCTTGTTCTCACCCTAAAAGTAATCTTAGACTTAAACTTAACACTAAACATAATTCTAATGCTTAAACAAACTATAACACTAAACATACCCTAGACCTAGCCCTAAGCCAAGCCCTATGCCTAACCCTAACCCTAAACCTAACCCTAACCATAACACTAAACATAACCCGTCTGAACATTCACCTTAATCCTACATTTAAGCCTAACCATACACATAACCCTAGCACTAACCAAACCTCTAAGTCTAACCCTAACAAGAGCCTTTACTCCAACACTATTCCGAAACCTAACTCTAACCCTAACCCTAGCTCTAACCTAACCCAAATCCTAACACTTACCCTAACCCTTACCCTAAACCTAATTCTAAACATAGCCCTAATCCTAAAGCTAAATCCAAACCTGAGCCTAACCCTGCAAATAACCCTAACCCTTACCCTAACCCTAACCCCAACTCTAATCCTAACCCTAAACAACCCTAGAACCAATCCTAAACATAAGTCTCTTGTTAATGCTAACAATAACCTTACCCCTAACCCTAAACTTGACCCTAACTCTAGGGTTAAACCTAACCCTAAACACAATCGTAAAACTAACATTAGACATAAGACTATCCCTAAGCCAATATTAACCTCTGACCTAAGCCTAGCCCTTATGGTAGTCCTAGCCATAAATCTAACTTTAAAACAACCCCTAAACATAACTCAAATCCTATCATACCCTGAACCCTAAGTTGTGCTGTAGGCCTAGCCATAAATCAAACCTTAGCTCTTGTCCTAACCCTAACTATAATCCTAAACCTAAACACAACCGTAGCCCTATACCTAAACTTAGCCTTAAACCTAAACCTAATCCTCCACGTAATCTTAGCCCTAAAAGTACCTCTAATACTAAACCTAACCCTTACACTAGCCCTAGCCCTAGCCCTAAACATGACACTAATCCTACCCAAAAATCTAACCCTAACTGTATCCCTATCACGGCCTCTAACAGTAAAAATAACCCTAACCCTAGCCATTGGCCTAATCCTAACAAAAAATGTAACCCTCATGTAAATCGAACCAAAAACATAACAGAGCCCTAATACTAACCCTAAACCTAGCCCTAAATCTAACCTTAAACCAAACCTAACCATAGCCCAAATCCTCAACCCAGCCATAATCCTTATTGGATCGATAATCCGAATTCTAAACTGAACCCTAAAACTTACCTAATTGTAATGGTACTTCTAATCCTGTTACCCTAATCATAACCTTGAAATTAAACTATAACCAAATCTCACCTTTACTGTAATATTAAACTTTGATGTAACCCTAACCTTACTCCTAGCATAAATATAACCCTAAGCCTAGCACTAACCCTATATCTAACCCTAAATTTATCCTTAAACCTAATCCTAGAGCGAATCCTAAACCTAACGAAAATCATGAGCTTAACATTTAAGCTAAACCTTAACCTAACACTAACCCTAAACATTACCCTGACCCTAACCCTAAACAT
>NW_008351270.1:0-638 GCF_000622305.1 Nannospalax galili | reverse complement strand
CTGTGATAAAACAGGGTCTTCAGAGCAAGCAGCCCAAATTCTGTATTAGTTATATTCTTGTTGCTGTGATAAAACATTGTGAAAAGGGAACTTATAGGAACAAGAGCTTATTTGAACTTACCTTTCCAGATTTCAGAGTGATTAGAGTTCAACATGGAAGAGAGGCATAGTGAGGGGCCAGAGAAGGATTACAGGGATAACCACTTACATCTTCAAGCAGGCATAGGAAGCAGAGTGTGACTGGAAATCCGACCAGGCTGAAGAACTCTCTGCTGAGAATGGTGGCTCACACCTTTAATCCCAGCACTTGGAAGGAGGAGGAAGGCAGTTCCCTGTGAGTTTGAGGCCAGCCTGGTCAACAAAGTAAGATTCATGCTAGATGGGGCTACTGAGAGACACTATCTCAAAAAGACAAAAAAGTGTGAGGGGGGTAGGGAGATTGGAGAGATGGCTCAGCAGACTAGTGTACTGACCTCTTTTGCAGAGGACCTGGTTTGATTCCCAGCACTCACATGGCAGCTAACGTCAGTATGTGACTCCAGTTTCAGGGAATCCAAAGCCCTCTTCTGAACTCTGCAGGCATTGCATGACGTGGATGCACATACACACATGTAGGCACTACACTTATACACATAAAA
>NW_008351269.1:0-714 GCF_000622305.1 Nannospalax galili | reverse complement strand
GCTACAGAAGAGAAAATGATCCTTGAATCAAGAAAGGAGTTATTGACAGACACTTAGTTTGTTAACGAGAGGTCTAGCTTTCCAGAGTTCCTGGATTACTGCATTATGCTTGTGAATTAAGTCAATTAATTCAATGCATGACACCTGTTTTGGTCCTGCAGCAGCCATTAATTATGCATTCTTAAGAAAATGAGGGATGACACAAGTCCTCTAAGTGTATAATTCCTATCTACCATGTTTAATCAGACAACTTTTCAGCTGTGAGACAGGTCTTTTTTGCTCATCCCGGTTCTGACCAATTAAACATTTTCTTTCATAATCATAACATTTCACACATGAAATATTTAAAAACAAGAGGACCTTGTTAGCATTCTGCTTCCCTCTGCTAATTAATGCTGAATTTGAATTATTGATATTATTATTTTGTCTTTTTTTTTTAGTATTTTATTTGTTATTTTTATGTGTATTTGTGTATTGCCTGAATGTAGGTGAGTGCATCCTTTTCGTCCAATGCCCTCGGAGGACAGAAGAGACTCTCGGATCCCCTGGAACGGGAGTTATGGACAGTTGTTAGCTGCCATGTGTGTGCTGGGATTCGAACCCGGGTCTTCTGCAAGAACAGTCAGTGTTCTTAGCCACTGAGCCATCTCTCCCGCCCCCTTATTTGTCTTTTTGAGACAGGTCTCCCGTAGCCCCAGCTGGCCTGGAACTCAC
>NW_008351268.1:0-447 GCF_000622305.1 Nannospalax galili | reverse complement strand
AATGTTAGAGTAGCCAAAAGCCCCATAAAAAATAAAGAAATCAAAGAAAAAGAAAGAGTACATGAAGTTATCAGAAAAAAGTTATCAGAAAAAAAGTGATGGGGAGATATGGGAGGAGTTAGAGGGGGAGGAAGTGGGCATGGATTTGATCAAAATACCTTATATGCATGTATGAAATTCTCAATATATTATTTATTTTTAAAAAAGAAGGCAAAAAAGAGAGAAAGTGTTGTGGATGATGGAGGCCTGGCTTGTGAAGTTCAAAGAAGGGAAGTACCTATCATGGCTGTTTGTATGGTATTCTGAATTGAGAGTCTGTGGGTTCTGGTCAGCTGGAGCTGAAGAATCAGCTGTAATTAGGAAGAGACCAGAACCTGAAGTAAAATCTTTGCTTGGCTGGGACAATTGATGCTGGTTAGCTGGGGCTGAAAGATCGGCTGTAAGCAA
>NW_008351267.1:0-214 GCF_000622305.1 Nannospalax galili | reverse complement strand
ATTATTATTATTATTAGTAGTAGTAGTAGTAGTAGTAGTAGTAGTAGTATGAGTATATTGCCTGCCTGTAAGTGCACCCAAGATATGCAGTGCCCACAGAGATCAGAAGAGGGCATTGGATCCCCTGGAACTGGAGTTACAGCAGTTGTTGGCCGCCATGTGGGTGCTGGGAACCAAACCCAGGTCCTCCGCAAGAGCAGCCAGTGCTCTTAAC
>NW_008351266.1:453-778 GCF_000622305.1 Nannospalax galili | reverse complement strand
CTAATATCTGAAAAAATAGACTTTAAACTAAAAATAATCAGAAGTGACAAAGAGGGCCACTTCATTTTGATCAGAGGAACAATCATCAAGAAGATATTACAATCAGAAAAATATATTCACCAAACTCTGGTGCACCCAACGTCATAAAAAAAAAATACTACAGGACTTCAAGACCCATATTAACCCCAACTCATTAATAGTAGGGGGCTTCAATACCCCACTATCTCCATTAGGTAGGTCAACAGGCCAGAGACTTAACAGAGAGACATCTGAATTAAACAAAACCATATATCAAATGGACTTAACAGATATCTACCGAGTATTC
>NW_008351266.1:0-159 GCF_000622305.1 Nannospalax galili | reverse complement strand
ACCTTTTGGACATGCTGAAAGTGGTTCTTAGAGGGAAGTTTATAGCTCTAAGTGCCTACATCAAAAAATCGGAAAGAACACAAATCAATGACAACATTGCAACTCAAAACACTTGAAAAGCAACAGGAAATGAAACCCAAACCCAGCAGACAAGAAGAA
>NW_008351265.1:0-548 GCF_000622305.1 Nannospalax galili | reverse complement strand
ACTCACACTTGGGGGCTGGAGAGACAACTCAGCAGTTAAGAGTACTGACTGCTCTTGCAGAGGACCCGGTTCAATTCCCAGCACTTACAGGGAAGCTAACAACTTCTGATAACTCCAGTTCCAGGGGAACATGACGCCCTCTTCTCCACGGGCATTGCACAACATGAGTGCACTTACATACATGCAGATAATACACTCATACACATTAAAAAAATAAAAATAATAAATTTTTAAAAATTGCTCACTTTTCCCAATTTCACAGCCCAGAGTGGATGAGGTCTTTCTGCCTCAGAGGCTTATGTTCAGTTCACCCTTAGTTTTTGACCTGGACGTTCACTCTTCTGATGTCACAAGTCCTTTCTGACCAGGTTATATAAAAGGGCTGCCACCACACACACACACACACACACACACACACACACATATGTATATATAATCTCATAGTTTAATAAACTTGAACTGGAGTGGAAATCTAAGTGATTAATCTTAATTTATTATTATTTTCATTTATGTGTATGAGTGTATTGCCTACATGTAAGTAAGTGCAC
>NW_008351264.1:0-680 GCF_000622305.1 Nannospalax galili | reverse complement strand
CTAAATACTTGGAGCCTATAGGGGACATTTTCATTCAAACCGCCACAGTTAGGGTTAGTACTAGGTCTAGGATCCAAGGTTAGGGTGACATTTAGGGATAGGATTAACATTACAGTTAGGGCTATGTTCAGGGTCGGGGCTAGGGTTATGTTTTGACTTAGGGTTATGTTAGGGTTAGGCCTGGATTAGGATTAGTGTTAGGGTTAGTGCTAGGGTTAGGGTTAGAGTTAGTGATAGGGTTAATGTTATGTTAATGTTTGGTAGTTGCTCAAATGTTAGGTTAGGTTTATGGTTAGTGGTAGGGTTACGGCTAGGGTTATATTAAGGATTAGTGCTAGGTTAGTGTTTCGGGTTAGGGCTAGGGTTAGAGTTAGGATTAGGGTTAAGTATACGTTGTTTTTAGGGTTGGGGTGGGTTCTGAGTTAGGATTAGGCTTATGGTTAGGGCTAGGATTAGTTTAAGGCTGAGGGCTAGGGCTAGAGTTAGGGTTAGATTTTGGTTTAGAGTTAGAACTATGGTTAAGTCTAGAATTATGTGTATGGTTAAGATTTGGTTTATGGTAAAAGTTTTGGTTAGGGTTCAGGTTGTTTCTATGGTACATATTTAGGTTTAGTTTTAGGATCAGGGTCACATTTAGTATAAGGTTTAAGTTTAGGTCTAGGGTTAGGTTTAGATTTAGG
>NW_008351263.1:7525-11332 GCF_000622305.1 Nannospalax galili | reverse complement strand
GCAACATGCATCCTTCCCTGGTCAATCCAGAGTGGAAAAGGGTAGTCTAGTTCTGTTCCACCTTTTATCCTATGAAATATAAAGTCCCAGACTCTTCGGGGTGTTAGACAGTGGTCCAGCTCTGTCCTTCCCCTGGTGGGGAGTCTGTCTCTTTGCTGTATGGAATGCTGCTTTTGTTTTAATAAACCTTAATTATGTGATGTGACTACAACCTTCTTTTCTTGTAATTTTTTTTTTAACCTGGCAGAGAAACGGACCTGAGAGAAGATCCTAGGTAGCACCATTTAGTGGCTCATTAGAGATTTTTCTCGAAGTCTACTGACTCCTAAGGTCAGTACAACCAGGCTAAATTGTCAAGGAATCAGAAAAACAGAGAAAAGGCCCTAAGCAGCATCAAAATGAAGTTTACTATTTTTTTTTTTGGTCTTTTTTTTGAGACAGGGTCTCCCTGTAGGCCCAGCTGTCCTGTAATTCACTATGTAGACCAGGCTGGCCTTGAACTCACAGAGATCCACCTGCCTCTGCCTCCCCAGTGCAGAGATTAAAGGTGTGTGCCACCACGCCCCATGAAGTTTACTATTGTAAATGGAAATTAACCAAATGCTTATATGTCTTGTCCAGTGGGGGCCATGTTGTTTACTATGTGAAGTAGTAAATTCTAATTGGACAGATAATAGAATGCTTGATCTACGAATCATGAAAAATAGAGCAGGACTTAACTGAAACTAGAGGCTTGGAATCTTGCACATATGAGGGCTGGGGGGGGAGATATTTATAATACAGACAATGAAAATTATCCTATGAATATCATTGGTAAATATTTAAACTTGATAGTCTTAAAAAGTTAAAAAAAAAGTAAGTGGAAAAGAATAGTGACTCCTCTTGTTGAAGGTATTGCCAGGTAAAATGTACTGTGATAGTTTAAGTAGTATACTCTTGTTCCTAAATATTTGTGACACGTACCCTAATTTCTCTGTTACATCTTGGTCACATACATGGATTTCAGGATTAGAGACTGAGACACAAAAGGAAGAAGACAGATGGGACATTCCAGCAAAGCCTATCCAGGCTGCCCGACGGATTCCAAGAACCAAAAGGAAACTGTTGAAGAGTGCTGTGCACATGTTGGGTGGTCACATAGAAACTCTGCCCTCTGTTCAATTTCCCTGTGAAGTGAAAAGCATACTAAAACATCAAGTCCACTAAAAGAAACAAGCAACAAGCCATTATTTTGAAGGAAAACTACATGAAGAGCCTTTCGAACTCCTCCAAAGGCAGAGGAAAAAGGCTGGGCAGTTCAGGGGGAGGACTGCAGAAGACAGGTGAAGAGATGGCATCACCTGACTTAACATCAGTAAATAGTCAAGGTCTGTTCTTTGTTGCTCTAGGTGTGTTTCTAAGGACACAGACGTAGAAAGCAAAACACTGAGCAACCAAACTACTCAAACATTCTGGAACGTAATTGGAGTAAAGTCAACAGAAAACAGATGTCAAATACATGGTGGGCCTGTGGAACAGCCACAGGCGCCTTGCTGCCAAATCCCCCGCCCTCTGCCCCCAGACAAGGTGTGAGCAGATAGGAACCTGCAACTTCCCTGCTGCCATAGAGGAGGCCACCCACTCCCGCCGTCAGCACCTCTCCTCTACTGGCCCTGAGCTGAACTGCCATTCCTCATAGTCTCCAGAGTGGGTTAGTTAGTAAATATTAATGCAGAGGCTTCTTATGCAGACCAGAACTTATGCCACTAACATCTAAAGTAAGTTTTAGCAATATAATACAATCTAGATTTCCTCTGTGTGTCCTTTTGTTTGAGTTTTACCAGAAACATTCTGTTTCTGTTTCTTCTCATTTCTGTGAATCTCTGATTTACACTAGCAGCTTCTGTGTATTCATCTCACTAGTCTCTGCTGTGTATGGCTTTCTCAGCTAGTACATAGTTGGCCATTCCTAGTTGGAACTAGGAATTTTGTGGTGGAAATTTCAACTTGTTTTAGATTGTTTTGGTCTGTTCTTCAGTGTTTTTTTTCCCCTATTTTGTTATTTCATATTTTTGAGTATATGACCCACACATGAGCAACATGTATACCTACCTTTGTATATACACTTGTGCCTATGTGTATAAAACTGAAGTTTTAAGAAAAGGAACACATTGGTGGATGATGACTGTTAGAATCATGACAATCCCTAGATCAAACCACCAGAAAACTAAGAGTAAAAAGACAACATTTACAGTCTTACAACCTTCTTTGGTCCAAGCTTCACATGTTGCCTATATGTTTAGAAACTTTAGGCACTATTTTATTGGCACATATTAATTATAAATACTGATGGGTTTCATTATGGCATTTTGGGCATGGGTATAATGTATATTTTGGTCATCTTTGCTGCCATTGCTGTCTCTTGTCCTTTGTACTGCCACTGACCTTTCTTACTCACCATAACCCTTACCATTTCCTTGTCTGTGTTTGGGGGGAAATCACTGCATTTTAGCAGGTTTCTTACAAAATCCTTGGTGAGGAATGAATTGCAGTATGTGGCTACACTGCCTAAGAAAACACAGACACTGTTTTAAGTGCTTGTAGTAACACATAAAATTCTATGGAATTCCTAAAAGGAATTTAGTCACCCTCTCTACTTCCTGGGGTGATGAAGAGGTAGAAAAAGGTACAAGCTACATCATTTTTATTGACAACGTGACTCAAGGGGCTGGGGGTTTGTGGAAATTTTGGTTAAGTCTCTTTTCTGTGGTAGTTTAGCTAGAGTATAAAGCAAAGGAAATGGAAATAATTTTAGTTTAAAACACTTGCAATTAAGTCTTCTTTTATTATTTAGATTCTTTTCTTAGCACTATGGTGGGTCTGTTTATACAGTTATTCATTTCTGTTTAGTCCTGTTTTGCAGAGCAGAGGCCTTGATTTTTCTACCAATAGGTGGAGAAGACTGAAGATTTCCTCACTGCCTTACTGGATGCTGTTCCTCTCTCTCCTTGGGAGCTGGGGATGTTGTTATCCAGGTCCATTCCTCACCCAGAGAGCCTGGAGAAAAGAGCCTTGCGCAGTCCCAGCTGGTAGGGCTAGCTGCTATGGAGGTGAATGCTTTTGATTTGTTTCACCTTTCTTTACCTCAGCATTTGTTTTGCTCAGCTTCCATGCAAAAAGGCTGAAATTTCTAGTATCCAGTGTTTCTGAGTGGTGAGCACTGCCTGAGCCTCTGTGGTGGAGGACCTTGAAACAGACCTAGAAGCACAGTTTCACCATAGTCAGCTCCTGGGCTTCCTCCAGCTACAGGGTCCTATGTGGCTTCTGTTAGACAGTGTCATATCAGACACTGGACAAGGACACACTCCTAAAAGGACCAAGCATTCTTATTTTAAATGCACTACCTTTCACTCTCAAAGTTGATCATAACCTTAGCAGCTTCTTTATTTTTCTGTACCAACGTGGCACAGACTCCTCTATCAGAAATCTTTTCTATTCTTGTCTTCAAGTGCTCCTCTTCTCTGGCTTTGCAATTTCAGTAGCACCTGGTGCAGGAGATAGAAGGAACTTGGTAGCCTCCAGGCTCAAACGCTTGTTCTAACTAGTTAGATTGGAAAGTCAGTGTGCAGTACTAGAAAGGATAGCAGTTTACTCCAGGTGCCAATACCAATGGGAAATTCTGCAAGGAAAATCTTATTTAAAACAAAAATAATGAAGAACAGCTTTAGCAGAATATAAACACATTTGTAGAAGCATCAGTTTTGATGATATTTGGAAGATTCTTTCATTTATTTAGAGACAATTTCCATGGAAGTGAAATGGGGAGAA
>NW_008351263.1:4399-7323 GCF_000622305.1 Nannospalax galili | reverse complement strand
GGCTGGGGGTTTGTGGAAATTTTGGTTAAGTCTCTTTTCTGTGGTAGTTTAGCTAGAGTATAAAGCAAAGGAAATGGAAATAATTTTAGTTTAAAACACTTGCAATTAAGTCTTCTTTTATTATTTAGATTCTTTTCTTAGCACTATGGTGGGTCTGTTTATATAGTTATTCATTTCTGTTTAGTCCTGTTTTGCAGAGCAAAGGCCTTGATTTTTCCACCAATAGGTGGAGAAGACTGAAGATTTCCTCACTGCCTTACTGGATGCTGTTCCTCTCTCTCCTTGGGAGCTGGGGATGTTGTTATCCAGGTCCATTCCTCACCCAGAGAGCCTGGAGAAAAGAGCCTTGCGCAGTCCCAGCTGGTAGGGCTAGCTGCTATGGAGGTGAATGCTTTTGATTTGTTTTGCCTTTCTTTACCTCAGCATTTGTTTTGCTCAGCTTCCATGCAAAAAGGCTGAAATTTCTAGTATCCAGTGTTTCTGAGTGGTGAGCACTGCCTGAGCCTCTGTGGTGGAGGACCTTGAAACAGACCTAGAAGCACAGTTTCACCATAGTCAGCTCCTGGGCTTCCTCCAGCTACAGGGTCCTATGTGGCTTCTGTTAGACAGTGTCATATCAGACACTGGACAAGGACACACTCCTAAAAGGACCAAGCATTCTTATTTTAAATGCACTACCTTTCACTCTCAAAGTTGATCATAACCTTAGCAGCTTCTTTATTTTTCTGTACCAACGTGGCACAGACTCCTCTATCAGAAATCTTTTCTATTCTTGTCTTCAAGTGCTCCTCTTCTCTGGCTTTGCAATTTCAGTAGCACCTGGTGCAGGAGATAGAAGGAACTTGGTAGCCTCCAGGCTCAAACGCTTGTTCTAACTAGTTAGATTGGAAAGTCAGTGTGCAGTACTAGAAAGGATAGCAGTTTACTCCAGGTGCCAATACCAATGGGAAATTCTGCAAGGAAAATCTTATTTAAAACAAAAATAATGAAGAACAGCTTTAGCAGAATATAAACACATTTGTAGAAGCATCAGTTTTGATGATATTTGGAAGATTCTTTCATTTATTTAGAGACAATTTCCATGGAAGTGAAATGGGGAGAACGAGGGTCCCCTAGAGGGTTCTTAGTCTCATTCATAAAGATACTTCCTGCTAAGATTTAGAAGCTTTCTTTAGTGTAATCATTGCTGATGAATTTTTCTAGGTTAGAACTACCTTCTATCCCAAGGACTCCTATTTTATACAAGAGATTACAGATAGATCTGAACAGTACTGCTTTCTAAGATGCATGGAAAACTGTAGCCTGATAATATTCATTAAAAGGGATTTGCATCTGGAGACATCTCAGTGTTATTTTGTGTTTTGGACTTGTCATAAAATTAAGAAAAAAAATGTCAGAATAAACAGAAGTATTAAAATGGAAAAGGTGAACAAAGAGACTAATACCAAATTAAGAAAATGCCATGCAACACCAAGAAACTGAAGAGAACATAAGTTCTTAAAAAAAGAACACCCACCTCCTAAACAGTAACCTGTGGGAATATACAGGTGGGGACAGTGTCAGGAAGTATATTTGTCCTCCGTTTATTTACGTATCTGTTTTCCTCCTAGTGCCGTGCTTTTTTATTACTGTGGTTCTGTAATATAACTTAAAACCATGACTGGTGATACTTCTACTATTGTTCTTTTTGCTCAGGATCGCCTTATCCATATGTGATTTTTTGGGGGGTGTCCATGTGAATTTTAAGACCATTTTTATTCTATTTTTCTGATAAGTATCATTGGGCTTTTGATGGTGATTGTACTGAATCTGTAGATTGCTTTTGGTAGCTTATCCATTTTCACAATATTGATTCTTGCAATCCATGAGCATTTTCTAGTGTTGTCTTCAAGTTCCTTCTTCAGTGCTTTAAATTTTTAATTGTAGAAATCTTCCGCTTCTAGGTTGTTTTCTCCAGGCAATTGGGATTGAGATTATTTCCTCATTTTCTTTCTCAAGATGAATCTTATTGGTCTATATGAAAACTATTCATTTTTCTATGTTAATTTTTTATCCTGTCCCCTTGATAAAAATGTGTTTATAAGAGGATAGGGTTTTCTGGTGTAGTATCTAGGGTCTTTTGAACATAAGAATTGTTTGGCTTTGTCGTCTCCTGATTGTTTGCCTTTCATTTCCTTCTATTTTCTTACTGTTCTAGCTAAGATTTAAGATTTAATGTAATGCATGAAATTCTGAAGCTGTTGGAGGAAAAAATAGCCAAAATACTTCGTGATATAGATATAAGGTAATGACTTACTGAATAAGATTTCAGGGCTCAGGATGTAGTGTCAACATTAAACAAGTGGGACTTAATAAAATTAAAAGGCTTCTGTATAGAAGACAAAAAATAATGAAGTGAAAAGATAGCTTTCAGAATGGGAAAATAAGCATAAGTCTAGAATATACAAAGAACTCAAAAAACTAAACAAGAAATCAATAAATGGGCTAATGAAGTAAACAAGATACTTCTCAAAAGATGACAAATAAATGACCAATAAATAAACATGGGAAAACTTCAACATCATTAGCCAATAGGGCAATGCAATCAAAAGTAAACTGAGATTCAGTCAGAATGTGAGTCATTAAGAAAACAATTAACCGAAAGTAATGGTGAGAGTATAGACAAAAGAAGAGCTGTGCACTGTGGGTGTGAATGCATTCTACTGTGGAAGTCAGGAGGGAGGTTCAAACCAAAAATTAACATTGTATATTCCAGTATGACCCAGGTACACCGCTTCTGGGTTTTTAACTGAAGGACTCCAAGTCTACATGGCACAGGGATGCTTGCACATCAGTGTTTATTTCAACGTTGTTCACAACACAGGAAGGGATAACGAAAACGTGATCACACACACACACAAACACACACACACACACACACACAC
>NW_008351263.1:1431-2664 GCF_000622305.1 Nannospalax galili | reverse complement strand
TCTAAAGCTCTTTACATATCACCATAAAAGAGAAATGAGTTCAGGAGCACTTAAAGCCTTTTATACACCCACTTTTCCAATAAATCTCAAACACATCTTTCATTTTGATCACAAAAATGCAAATTTTCTGACAAGCAAACTACAGCATGGCTACGTCCAAACTGAGCGCAGTACATTTACTCAAGCAGAAAGGATAACACAATAAAGCTTAGGGCAGGGAAACATAACACGACCTGCTCAGCCTCAGCTTTCAAAGTGCGCCTGCTTCACATCACCAGCTCATTGTTTGGCCTTGATTTCACACATATTATTTTAAAATTAATAACCAACTTAAAGAGAAAAATAATGTTTACATGTTAATGGCAATTTAAAGCACTCCTTTTTCCTTAATTGCATTGTTAAAGATTTGAGAACAGTGACATGGTTTCAAGCTAATAAGATGTAAGTTTTTATTTCGTTAGACTGAATCCCATAAAAAGTACAGAAATGATAATCTGCAGACTGCTCTCTCCTCTTTGTACAGGATAATGGTTGCTAGGCAGCCTCCTGTTCACAGAAAAAAGATAGAAATTCTTATTGTATACTCCTTCAAGACTGCCTTGTCCTGTGTATTTCCTCTGAGCGACTATGATGGGATGAGGCTCTCAGAGTAGTTATAACTTTATGACACATCTTAGACCCATTGCTATGCAAGAGTCAAAGTGGGAAGACTGGTGGGTTTTGCTAAAGCAGGTAATGGTACACGGAGAAGCAGCCTGATACCGTCAAAGATGCCTAAGTGGCATCAAGAATGTTTTCATTGAATTCTATTTTATCAAAGCAATAGAATCACAATAACTTAAAAGGAATTAATAAACTGAAAGGATCAAGTATAAATGATTCTGTGATGCTCTCCCAGACTTCTGATAAAGAAGCAAGTACTCCTTAGCTCTTTAGTTCTTTAGTCTTCAAAATTCTGAATAATATGAATAAATTTCTAACGCTGGACTCATTACTTTTGGAAGTTGCCTATTGACTTCTAATTGCAACAGATAAAGATCTCTGAGTTTGAAACTGAATGTATTCTTCAAAATTCTGAATACTATGAATAAATTTCTAACGCTGGACTCATTACTTTTGGAAGTTGCCTATTGACTTCTAATTGCAACAGATAAAGATCTCTGAGTTTGAAACCGAATGTATTAGTCAGGGTTCTCTAAAGAAACAGAACCAGTAGAAAGAATATATATATAT
>NW_008351263.1:0-1370 GCF_000622305.1 Nannospalax galili | reverse complement strand
GCTGAGAATCTGTAGTCGCTCAGTCCACAAGGCTGGATGTCTCAGTAGTTCCGATTTGGTGCTGAAGGTCTAACAAATTCCAAAAGATCAGCTAGTCTTCAGTCTACAGCAGCAAGACGAACTCACCAGAGAGAGAGAAGGCAAGCAGCAAGAAGCCTGGGATTCTCCTCTGCCTTGGTCTTTTATACCGGCTGCCATCAGAAGGTAACACCCACATTTAGGGTGTGTCTTCGGGCTTTAGATGATCCAATCAAGAAGATCTCTTTCATTTCAGTTAACCCCAGATCCAATCAAGTTGACACCCAGGATTAGGCATCACACTGAAAATTTTAAACTGAACATTCTTCAATTTCCTATTTCAACCAGTTCTAATCTAGGGTTAAAGCAACATTCAAGGTTATGTCACTAAACATTGTCACCCGTTCTTAATGAGATTGCATTTACCTTTTTTCAGTATGCTCTGAAGTTAAAGACTGACATGGGTATTGTTGGGTTTCTTGTTGTTATTTAGTATTTTACTTCATTGTACTATTATTCTTGTATCTTCCACTTTATTCAGTGAAATTTTTGATTAAACTTCAAAACCTAAATTCTATGTTCTCTTTGTAAGTCTCACTAATGGAGGTCCTTTTATACTGGATAGCCCGAGGCCTTTCTGTTTAGGTGTGAATTCCCTAGGTGAAACATATCATTTCTTCTGTGCCAAGGCTTCTTTCTTGGACTAGTCTATCCATTGAGTATATGTATCCTTCTGCAATTTCATCAGGGTGGTTTGGGGACAGAGGCTATGATGACACACACAACCTCTTGCTTAACATAGACTTACCATCTTCTATGCCTGGTGCTCAGTTTCTTTCGTTCTCTTTCTTGTTATTCTCCTGGGATTCCCTGTCTTGCTCTGTCTCTTGAATCTCCCAGTTTTGTCACAGTACATCTATCTAACTAACAGCAGACAGACTAACAAACAAGTACACAAACTAATGACTTAAATGGGGACATGACAGGAAAGAACAGTGAGTAATAGACACTTCAGGAAGCTCTAAAACTTACATACCCTCTTTATGAGGAATAATGCAAGGGGATGCAGGGAACTTGGTGGATGGCAAATGGAAATGGCCTTGGGGAAAGATGAATGGGCTCGCAAAAGAACAGGTGACAGATAAGGAAGGATACAACCTGTCTGTGTCTAGGGGTTACCAGATCCCTAGTGAGGGGACTCATAACATAGAGGGTCTGTTTTTAAGCAAAGAGTTCAGAGAAAGCTGTCTCTTGCATGTACCATTGCTCAAGACTTTTGGTTTAAAAGAATAAACTGTCAAACTCTTCCACTACCATTAATATATTTCCTCATTTGAGTTGAAGACACCATT
>NW_008351262.1:0-1407 GCF_000622305.1 Nannospalax galili | reverse complement strand
AGGTTGGTGGCTTTTGTTGTCTGTGATGTTGGGTAAGTCTTTCAGTGGTCAATTTTTCTAGGGCTGCCATCTCTGGGGTCAGTTGTTGTGGAGGGAGGTTTTCCATTGCAGGCAATTCTGATGTTCTGGGCTGGGATCCAAATGGGGGCTGGAACATTATCTGGAAAGACACAAGCATAGCCTCGCTCTTGCATTAACAACAGGTGTCTATAATATGATGGATATATTTGATCTTAACAAAGGAAGGGGAATGAGTAACGTCCATTTGCCAGATCTTCTTAGGGCAGGTGAGAGGCCAATGACCCTGTCCTCCACAAGCCCAACATCTGACCTTGACTGTCTGGGCCTGTGGCTGGTGAGCAGCCAGAGCCTCAGCGAGAGCTGTGGCATGAATTCGAGCAGTCCCCAATGCCGACAGGCTAGAATCCGAATCTATTCAGAGACATCCTTGTGTCTAACGGGTCCTATGGCAAGGTGACAGTAGAGCAGCCTTCATATACAAGATCCTTGAGCAAAGCATCTGCAGCCCCCCAATGGCTGATTTTCCTATTAACAGTTTGTTGGCACCTTTCAATGAAGTCAGAGAAAGGCTCACCTGGTTTTTGTATCAATCTGGTCAATTTGCTATCCTCACGAGTCAGCATACTTTGGAAAGCACAGAGCGCGCAAAGCCACACTTGTTCAAAGTAGCAAGGATGTCCCTGTGCCTGGGTTTGTGGGGTTTCAAAAGTGCCATGCCCTACCAAGGCGTCAAACCCAGTGTTTTGGACATTGGCTTTTCTATTGTGCTCTGCCTGTTGTTTGCATTCGTCCTGATACGCAGCCTTCCATAAGAGAAAATCACCTCACTGTAGACATGCGTGGGCAATATTCTGCCAGTTATAGGGGATGTTGGCTCCATGTCTGATTGTATCTAACAGCTGACCAAACCAAAGGTAATGAATGGCATCCTCAATGGCTTCCTTGCCAGCTTTTTTAAAGTATCATGGGAGTATGGATTCCAGACATTAGGGTTTTGAAGTCCCTGATTGATGGTAACCAGGAAAAACTGTGTAAAATCACCCCTTGTATCATAGGAGAGGGGCCTAGGCAGGAGGGGCTTCCAGTCCTTCTCTGGAAGGGAAGGTAGATGGACTGGGGGGAACTTCCTTAGAGCTAGAGCAAGATGGTGGAGAGTAGCCATCACCCCATAATGGCGGAGCGGAGGCTGCCTTAATTTCCCATTTTTCATTAAACACAATACAAGATGGCAGAGGGTAGCCACTGCCCCATAATTGCGGGGCAGGGGCGATCTTGACTTCCTGATTTTCATCAGGGGGACCCTCAGACCCTAATTCCTCATTTTTTGCCTCATTATCAGCAGTTATCATTTCCGCATCAGAAGAGAAATCAGTTAGTTTGGTTTTG
>NW_008351261.1:0-205 GCF_000622305.1 Nannospalax galili | reverse complement strand
TCCCTAAACCTAAAGCTAACCCGAATCTGAACTCGAACCCGAACCCGAACCGTAACTGTAACACTAACCAGAACCAGAAACTGAACCCGAACCTGAACCCTAATCCGAACCCAAACCCAAACACAACCATGAACCTCAAAACCAAACTCAACCACAGGCCCAGCCCGAACCCCAGTCCCAACCCGAACACGAACCCTAACCATAT
>NW_008351260.1:287-781 GCF_000622305.1 Nannospalax galili | reverse complement strand
AATTTCTAGGAGTTTTCTGGTGGAATTTTTGGCATCTCTTCTATATAATATCATATGCAAAAAGGAAAGGGATAATTTAATGTCTCCTTACCCAATTATTACTCCTTTAATTTCCTGCTCTTGTCTTATTGCTCTTGCAAGAGTTTAAAACATTATGTTAAAGAGAAGTGGAGATAGTGAACAGCCTTGTCTGATTCCTGATTTCAATGGGAATACTTCCAGATTTACAATGATGTTGGCTGTGAGTTTGTTATATATGGCACTAATTATGTTGAGGTATGTTCCCTCCAGTCAAATTCCCTGTAGAACTTTGAACATAAATGCAAATTGAATTTTGTCAACGACTTTCTCTGCATCTGTTTAGATGACCATGTGGTTCTTGTCTTTGAGCCCATTTGTAATTTTTATTACATTTATTGACTTATGAATAATGAGCCACCCTTGCATCTCTGGAATAAAGCTGACTTGATCGTAATTGACGATCATTTAATGTG
>NW_008351260.1:0-163 GCF_000622305.1 Nannospalax galili | reverse complement strand
AGTGATGCTGGCTTCATAGAAGGAATTTGGAAGTTCTATCTCCATTTCTATTTTTTTGAATAAATTAGGTAGTATTGGATGTAGATCTTCTTTAAATGTGTGATAGAATTAGGCTGTATATCCATCTGGTCCTGGGCTGTTTTTAGTTGGAGGTTTTGTATTA
>NW_008351259.1:26771-27354 GCF_000622305.1 Nannospalax galili | reverse complement strand
TACAAATGGATGCTGGTATAACCCAAGCACAAAGATTTCATCACTTAAAATGTGTAGTTGAAGTCTTTTCTGTTGTCTTAGTTCTTCTTTAAAGTTTTCTGTAAATTTTCTGCCTCCTCATCCTCAGATTAAATTTTGCTCACACTTGTTTATTATTTTTATTATTTTCATTTGATTAAATGTAAAGTATGTGTCCATTTTAAAATTAGTTTGACAGGGTCTCCTGTAGCTCCAGTTTTCCTAGAACTCACTATGTAGACCAGGGTGGCTTCCATCCCAAAGAGATCAACCTGCCTCTTCTTCTCCAGTACAAGGATTAAAGGCGTGTGCCACCACATCCTCCATTTTATAATAACTAGAAAAGGCACAGTTGAACAGATATGAAAACTAATTTCATCCTCAAATACTCTGTTTAACCATGTATTCTTTCTTTGACTTTCCATAGAAGTTGAAAATGTTTGAATAGAGTATATCTTATATGTAGTATGTGTGTAATGAAATGATCATCTTTTTAGTGAACTGTGATATATATGTTTCACATATTTTTATGTTAAATAGAAGATATAATTATTGGGTACCATCA
>NW_008351259.1:21389-25355 GCF_000622305.1 Nannospalax galili | reverse complement strand
AAGATTGAATAGAAGGTAGAGGTTTTCTAAAAGTGTCCTGTCCTCCCACATGCCCAGCCCTCTCTCTTATCAACATCCTGCTTCAGAGTGGCCCATTTGTCACAGTGGAGGACGCTCCACTGACACATCATTATCATCCAAAGTCCACAGCTAACAGTAGGGTCACTGGTTTTGGTCAAGGGTATAATGACACCCATCTACTCTTTTGCTATTATACGGAATAGTGTCACTGTCCCCCAAGTCTCTGTGCTCCATCTATTCATCCTTCCCACTCCTTGACCCCTGGCAATCACTTTCTATTTATATCTGTACAGTTTTACCTACTCTAAAATGGTGTAATTTGGATCTACACAGTATGTAACCATTTTTTACTGAATTTATTCACTTAGTACTATATACATTTAAGCTTCATGAATGTCTTCTTATGGCTTGATAGCTCGTTTCCTTTTAGCACCAGATAATAATACATTATCATGTGCTATGGTGCAGTTACCCACTTGCCTACCAAGGGACCTCGTTTGCTTCCAAGCTCTAACAGTTATGAACAAAGCCAATCTAAACACACATCTGCGGGTCTCTATGAAGGAACAAGTTTTCAGTTCCTTACGTGATGCTAAGGGGTAGGACTGCAGGGTCTGTGGTAAGATTGTGGCTACTCGGGTGAGAAATTTCCCTCCAAACTGTTTCCAGGCAGTCTGTGCCAGTTTGCATTCCTATTAGCAAGGATTGAAAGTACTTTTCTTTAAGCTTCTCACCTGCAACTGGTGTGTCACTACCTGAATTTTGATCATTTTATAGGCTTATTATAAATATATCTCCTTATTAGTTTTGTGTGTGTTTTCTTAGTGGCGTCTGATGTAGAACATTTTTTCCTATTTGTTTATAGCTATATAGCTTCTTTGGCCATTTTTAATTGGGTTGTTAGCTTTCCTGTTGTTGACTTTAATACTTATGTGTGTGTTTTGGAGGAGAGTGCACCATTAAATATGTCTCTTGCAAATATTTTTCCCAAGCTATGGCCTTCCTTCTCATTTTTATGTCAGTACCTTTTTTGCACAGATGTTTTTAATTTTGATAAATCCTGTTTTATTAATGATCACACTTTCATTGTTGTGTCTAGAGAGTCATTGAACTCAAGTCATGGCATTTTCCACATGCTATTTCTAGGAGTATCATTTCACTTTTATAGGTAAATGATATTGGTAACTAAGATCTTGGAGCCAGTTGTCCGTGCTTCCTGCAATTGATATGCCCCTCCTCCTAGGCTATTTCAGTGGAAATAATATTCCAACACAGGTGCATCTCTTTCTACTTATCCATTGGAACCGAAATCATGCAATAATACCATAAATTATAATTAAATAGCACATAATTCATTCCAGATTTTTCTTTTGTGTGTCTGCAAGTCCCCTACCCCTTTTGTGTGTGTGTGTGTGTGTGTGTGTGTGTGAATGAAATATCACTTTCATTATTCTTGAGATAATTCTCTTCTTGGTCAGTTGCTCTGCATAGAACCAATCTTCCTTGTTTGCACTGTCCCTTACTCTCCATAAATGTCCTCCCTAAGCACACCTGGATTTGGAGCTCCACCGAGCTGTCCTCCTGTAGGAACCCTTCCTCTTCTGTATTTATGCTTAGCCCCGTGTGGATGTCTCCCCATCTTCTAGCTCCCTGACTCCTCACACAGGTTTCTTCCCTTAGGAACCCTCACCCAGCCCAGGCTCTTTTACGCTGTGATCATCTTTAGCCTATACTCTCCCCATGAAGCTACTGAGCACCACATTGTCAATGGCTTTGATGTCACCATTCAGGAAATGCTAAGAAGCCTGGCAGGATGGTCCCTGGTCTTTATGTCTTTCAGTGAAATTTATACTTTTGTTAGTAATATTTTGAGACTCCTAGCTATTCTATATTTTTATGGTATTGTACATGTTTCTTTTAGTTTATTTTTCTATTTTCTCTTCATTGTTGGTATAAAGGAAACTTTGTATCTGTATGTTGAGTATTTATAATGGTGCTTGAACAATTTTCTATAGATTTAATTATTTTTCAACTAAGGAAACATAACCATCTTTATATAGTGATCATTTTGTCCAGTCCTTCTGTGTACTTAATTTTTTGGTTTTTCTTTTTTACATATTTTATTTTTATTATTTTCACTCTTTTGTGTGCATGAGTGTATTGCCTGCATACATGTAAGCACACCGGTGTTGTGCATTGCCTTCAGAAGTCAGAAGAGGGCGTCGGATTCCCTTGGAACTGTAGTTACAGACAGTTGTTAGCTGCCATGTGGGTGCTGGGATTCAAACTCGAGTCATCTGCAAGAGAAGCCAGTGCCCTTAACTGCTGAGCCATCTCTCCAGCCACTTAATTTTATTTTTTATTGCATTAGTTTATCTAGCATTTTATGCTTTATAAAAATTTTCTTAAGCTGCTAGAATTCTTTGTAGCTTATGTTGTCTAATTTGTGTTTGTAGGAAAAGAGTTGTTTTAACCAGAGTCCCTAAAATTAATTGGCAAATACTAAAAATTGTTCTAATTTAGTATATAAAATTATGAAATTTAGAAGCATAAATACATTTTAAAAATAAGAATCTTCTAAAATCACGATTGAGCTTTAACTTTAGAATTTCTTCCAACCTATAGAGGTAGAGAATACACAATTACAAGAATTTTAGGACAGGTTTTCATCCCAAATCTTTAAGCAGAAAGTGGGGGGTTAGATACGGTAGTGAATTATTAGCTTAAAATTATTTATTATGGCTGATTCATATTAGGCAGTTTTTAGATGTTAGTGAGTTACTTAAAATCCTCTTTACCCAAGGTTTCCTCTTGCTCGTGATGTCCTTAGATATCACAGGATAACAGCAGACACGCTAACTCTCATGTTCATGTCAATGAGAACAATGGAGTGCTTTACAGGTTTCAAACTGTAACGTGTATATGGATCACCAAGGTATGTGGGCTGGGAATTTGCATTTTGATCAAACACTTCAGGTGATTGCAATCCATGGACCTCAAGCAAGAAACACAGGTTTAGAGTGAAACAAAATGATTCAACTGGTTTATTTTGTTGAAAGTTCAGACAGAGAGTACAAGTATTTAGACACATCCTCCCACACCCTGGAAATACCAGAATTCAGAACATAGGGGACGCTGTGCAGTCAGAGACAAGCGCACTACTTATAATCTGCTTTCAGAATAAGTTATGATTTTCATCAGGCTCTTAGAGAGCAGGAGCTATGTTATTTTTAGTAAAATGGTACCATACAGATCACCAAAAAGACTTGCAATGTCACTCTACTTTGTAGTCATTTATCCAATTTTCAGTGTTTAAGAACTTTTCTTCCAAGTAAGAGTAAGGTCAAATTGGTCTGAGAATAGCTGTAAAATTACGCTAGTTGTTGAAAACTCCTAAGTATAGCAGATGTTTGGAAGAAATTATTTAGGCTTTTGGTCTAATATAAAACTAAAACGGTGGCTTGAAGTTCACCCCACAGTTGAAAATGTGTTGGTGTTTGGAGGTTAAAACTCAGCATTGAAATTTCCTTTTCCTGCATGCTATCTCAGATCTTTAGCATTATTTTAATGTCATTTTTAATGTGAATTTCCATGCTATTTTAATTCATTAGTCATGGGCTATCATTTTTTGAAGTAATTACTGTAATTTCATTAAATGACATAATTATAGTAAATACTTTGATGTAACTACCATAAATATGGAGACACCCGAAGCCATAATAATGTCACAAACCAGGATATTTATGATGTGTAAAGACAAATTATGATGGCATTTATGACATGCAGTCACATCACTGAGTTCTGTGTTTGTGTTGTATGAAGAGTAATGGTATAAATAGAATGTGAAGTTACATCATAGAGATTAATTCTTTTTATAAAAAGTACAGAAAGTTGAGCACTGTCTACAGGGCCTCAAGTTCAAATTAACTGATCATTGTTATTTTA
>NW_008351259.1:11159-20293 GCF_000622305.1 Nannospalax galili | reverse complement strand
AACTAGAGTTATAGACAGTTGTTAGCTACCATGTAGGTGCTGGGAATTGAACCTGGGTCCTCTGCAAGAGCAGTCAGTGTTTTTAACCACTGAGCCATCTCTCCAGCCCTAATTTTTTTTAATTTTTAAAATTTGTTTATTTTTTTGTGTGTATATCATACAGAACATCCCAAACAATCTTATTCATCTACATACCCACTTCCCAAATGGCACCCTCCCATAGCCTCCTCCGCCCCACTGGAGCCCATATGCTCTGTCATCCCTGTTACTGTCCACTGTATTGTCATTGCCCCCAGCTGTTCCCCATTGCTTGTCCATCCACTGAGTCTAGTCAGCCTATCTAGAGATCCTTGTTTTAGGAAGATCAGCTCTTCCTCATCTAGCAGCAAGCTGTTGCCAATATTCCTTTAGATAAGATTGGGGTCTGCTGTTCATTTTCCCAGTTCTATGCTGGGTTACTGTCTGGGAGTCTCTTGGGCTACCCTGGCCAACAACTCAAAGGAAGGTGTCTCCAGCCTTTAGCTATACACATGGACTCTTAAAAAATTATACTGACCCCTTTAATCTTTGGTTATACTTTTCTTTTGAGTGTTTAAGACCATATAGTTGGCCCAGATAAACTAATTTACTTTTACAGTTAAGGCCATTTGAGGATCTGTTCCTCAGGGGTCACATGGACTTGGGAGGAGCCCCTGGCTCCTTTCTTTTACCAGTTCCATCTATGTGAAGATAAGTCAAAGGTCCTTCTTGACCGTGACTGGCTTCACTTGGAAGCATGAAGGAAGTGTTTCCTCTGTGTTGACCCTCCTCTTTGTAGACTGGACACTGGTTCAAGTCCATTTGATGGGGTCTCCATGGCCTCCTTGATCAAGAGGACAGGTGATGCACCACAGTTACAGGACATTTTGAGACGCTCATAGTCCCCTGCAACTTAGTCTACCTTGGAGGGCAAGGGGCAAAGACTGTCCTTTAAGTCCCTCTGACCAGATTAATATAGGCCTCGAAGTATGGGTGTTAAACATCCAAGAAGGTTAGTTCCACCAGTCTGGTACTTTTAATTACCATGTGCCATGTAGATAAAGCTTGGGCAAAGACCAAATGTTCTCAGATAAACCTTGCCTAGATACATATTATATTCCTTGAGTTAGTTGTATGTATAAATTGTCAGTAGTTTGTAATCTTCGATTAATATGATTCCCTCTGATTTTTTTAAAACTAGCTAGGCATTATTTATCTCTCGCATTGTCTAACCCTTCCACCATGGTTTCCCCATTTAAAATACCCCCATTTTTCCCATTTCTCCTTAATAATTTTTAACATTTTTAATTTTAAGTGTTTATATTTCTTCGAGGAAGGGTCTTCTTACAGTCCCAGCTGATCTGGAACTGGTTGTATGGACCATACTGGCCTTGATCTAACAGAGATCTACCTGCTTCTGCCTCTGGAGTGCTGGGATTAAAGGTGTGCAACACCACACCCAGTGAATTATTTCATTTTCAATTATGTATATGTGTGTTTCTGTGTTGGGATGTATGCTTGTGAGTGCAGTGCCAATGGAGGTCACAACAAGGAACTGGATCTCCTGGAGCTGGAGTTACAGGTGGTTGTAAGCCACCCGAAGTGGGTGCTAGAAACCAAACCTTGGTCCTCTACAAGAGGATTGCTGAGTCATCATCTCTCCAACCCACATGAAAAAATAGTTTGAACTCTTCCCCACATGATCACTCAAGGTTTCCTCTTTTTATGTCTGTGAGTTAATCTCATTATCTCTGTGACCATCCCTTGCAATCAGAGCGTGTCCTGGATAGGGGATTCAAACATACTCTCATTTGAATGATTGCGTTACTCCCAGAACCTTTGCCCTACAAACATAATGCCATTACACATTATCAAGTTTCATGACTCTCAATATCAAATTAAGACTCTTCTGATTTCTACCAAATTATCAGGGGTCACCACAAGATTTCTGCCACAGAGCCAACAAAGTCTATGCAATGTGAACTCAAATTCTTAAATGTTTTCCTTAAAATGTCTTGAGCAGTCAGTGAGTCCAGTACCAGCCCCTCACTGGACCGTCTCTGAGCTGTAGGTTGGCATTCTTTTAAGTCAAACGTTTATATTTTTCAGAGGTTTTAGAATCAGAGTCCCTGCCCAGCTAAGGACCCTGCTTCTGAGTAAAAATGCTTCTAGTTTGGTTCAAATTTGGGTTGTTTTGTAGTGAGGATGCTAATAAGATGCAAATAAAATGGAAAGGAAAAAGTCTATAATCGGTGTTGGTCATATTTTCTTTACTGTAAGAAAGTGCATGGTATATAATAAAAGGCCTGTGGTGAGTAAGGCAAAAGATCACGAAAAGATCGTGTCCAGGAACTTAGGCTGAAGTACACTGTTCCCTTCATGATAGCCAGGAGGCAAGGAGTGATGAAGGAATTAGAGTTCCCATGGCACCTTCAAGTGCAACACCCCCTCCCCCGACCCCGTAATATAACTTCTTTGCAGGAAACCTGATCTATTAATAGATCTATTACCTCCAAGCATCACAGGCCGGCATCCAAGTCTTAAGTCAACTTTGGGGACCCTTTCTTCAACCGTAGCATGTTCCCTAGGAAACATTTAAGTTTTTCTAAATATTTAGGCTATTCTAAATCATTAAAAATTCCATTTACTGTCATGACAAATGGAAGACCTACTTTGGAAAAACCTAGAACACATAGGAAACAAAGTCAGGATTTTACCTTGCCCATATACTAAAAAGTAAACACCAAACACTGCATGGTGATTCACATCTGTAATCCTAGTTCTTGGGCTACCCAAGCAGGAGGATTGCTTTGAGTTCAAGATGAGCCTTGGCTCTGTAATGAATTCCAGGCCAGCATGGGCCACATAGTGAGATCCTCTCTCAAAGAACAATAGAAAGTAAATAGTGGACTCCATTACAATGTAAGTATTGAGCAAAGAGGAGGTATTCATAAAACTAGAATTTGCAAGTTAAATTGGAAATTACAAGGTAATATTTCCAGCTATTGTTAGGTTTTTATAGCAAACTATTCTCTTAAGTCTATTAATCAGTAGTTCTGAGTCAGATGTATAAAATTTTCTCCTTTTAATCCAAATTCATTTTTCAACAGCTGTTCTTTCTTTTAAGCTACATTATGTTAGTAGTTTCCCAACCACTAGCAGCACTTGCCATTGAAGCTTAATTCTGTCCTTGCAACCAATTCTTTTATTTCCCACTTTATTCCATTTTGAATCACTATTATGGCACTCGAGTGGTTTTTGGAGCTTGAATTTAAGGTTCCATTTTTTCCAGACCATCTTTATTTCAGACACCTGCATAGGAAGATGTTCTGAGTAGATTACTGAGATAATGGATGTGGCCAAATCTGGGTATTAAATATCAGGGGTATCACTGACCTTCAGAAGCTCAGAGCGGCCAGTGTATTTAGGACCTGCGACTTCTGAGCCTGCCAAGCATCTCTGCCTCCCTGTGGGCTGCCCTCTACAGAGCAGGTAACCTCTGTGCTTCTGTTTTTATCGTTTATTGAAAACCAACTGTTGGAAGTACGTGCTTGTCAGATTGCCATGATATGACAGGGATATATTTGAAACTAGAAGAAAGTGTTTGTCCATCTCCTTTCCAAAATGAAACAAGCCCCCACTGTGTCTTGAGGACCAACTCAATTGCTTGATTTAGGCTGTTCATTTTGCAAAGAGTATAAATTGATTTTCACTCACAACAAGGCTGGAAAGCACATTGGCTGACCAAACTTCAAATTGCAAATGTCTGGAAAAGTCCGCTGGAGCCCAGGGAATCTGAACAGCTGGAAATGTTCAAATGGATCCTGAATCATGTACTGAGGTCAAGTCTACAAGCAAACAGCCTGACTTAGGCACACCACTCTGTCTTCCTAAAAACTGATTGACTTTGAGTTCAAGTAGGCTGAAGAGTGTTGCCTCACATTTATTCAATAAAGTAGTTTCTCAAGCTGAAACTGCAGCATTCACACAGGCTTAACTTTCATGAGGAGGGTAGCCTTCATTTATTATTTTGATTTTTAATTATGTGTTTTATGTGTCTATGTGTAGATATGTACTACGTGCAGTACCTGAGGTGGCCAGAAGAGGCTATCAGGTGCCCTGGAACTGGATTTACAGGTAGTTGTGAGCTGTTCAGTATGGGTTCTGAGAACCTAACACAGGTCCTCTGTGAGAACAGTCCACTCTTAACTGTTGAGCCTTCTCTCTAATATATTTTGAAGTTTCTCTGAGTTGTGAATAAGCTCTGATTTGCTGTTTCGGTGTGATAGACAACAATTTAAACCCAGTTTTGGACAGTCAGGATTTGAGATCCAGATCTGTAGCTCAGCATTTTTGTGTTTAGTTTCATGGTGTTTCAAGTGGAAATAATAATGGACCTAGCCTCTCAAGGTCACTGTCCAGGTTACTCAGAGTGAAGCTCACAGAGAGAGGGCTGTGGTCTGCTTCCTGTGTGTTTATCAATGGTCTCAAATAACCTTGCTCTTATAGTGCTTTGAGTGAGAACAAAGTTAAATGTACTCTAAGCTCCTGAGGGGACTTTTATAAAGAGACCAACCATCTTGGTTTGTCTAGTACTGGATTTTTTAATTTAAACAACGAAGGACACTCTGCTATAGCAGAAAGAGTCCCTGGATGGTGAGAGACTTGACTCCATAATGTTTTCTATGGAGAAACTATGATCATGGAAGACTTAGGCTGAAAGTTGGTGTCCTGTCAGCCATGTGGCAGTATGTTGAAGGGAGGCATAAAAGGAGCCCAAGTTCAAAGTGAGCCCCTTTCAAAACAGGAAAATCCCTGGGACAATTGTGGAATAGGGGCAGAAAGACTGTCAGAGCCAGGATCCAGGCTTGGTGCAGGAACATAAGGAAAAAGAGGCTTTCAGACCTCTAGGAACTTGCTTATATGAACTTGCAACAATGGCCACAGCATGCACAAGACCCATGCCGACTCAGTCAGACAAAAACCCAGCACAGAACTGGGAAAATGGGCAGCAGACCTCAATCTCAGCCAAGGAGCTATTGGCAGCTGATTACTGCAGGGTGAGGGAGAGCAGATCTTTAAGGGAGTGAGTCTAGACAGGCTGACTAGACTCCAGTGGATGAACTTGCACCGAGGGTACAAATGCTTCATGGGATAGGATGTAACATATCTCACAGAATGTATGAAATCTAGTGTGGGAGCTGCATATAGCGGAGGGGGCCTAAATCTGATTAAGATATATTATATGAAATGCACAAAAACTCAATAAAATGCACATAAAAAGTCCACATAAAAAAAATCCCTGGCTTAAGTTGCTGGCATGGGTCTTGTGCATGCTGTGACCATTGCCGTGAGTTCATATGAGCAACTGTCTACCTGTCTGGAAAATTCTGTTTCCTGATGTTCATGAACCAACCCTGGCTCTTACAATCTTTTCATCCCCTTTTCCCACAATGAACCCTGAGCCTTAAGTGTCAGAGGTTGGATATGGGTGTCCTATTTGGGCATAAGCATTCTGCAGAATCTTATTCTTCACACTTTGAGGAAGCTTCATATGTGAGAGTTAGAGATACACAAACCGGACAAAAAAAAAACTCAGCAGGGGAAGCAGGGAAGTGGGAAGGAGCCCCAAGCTTTCCTGAGGAACTTTTGGCAACTGATAACCATGGGAGAGGGATTGTTGGCTTTCTTTGATGGTGTGACACTAGATAGGTTTACCAGGCTCGGTATTAAAATTTAATTCCATTTATCTCTGTTGCTCACAGTGGGGAAAAAATTCAGAAATACAGTTGTTGTTTTAAAGGGTTTAAAAAGACTTTTTGCCCAGGTGTGGCAGTGCACGCCTGTAGTCCCAGCACTTAGGAGGCAGAGACAGGCAGACCTCTGTGAGCTCGAGGCCAGCCTGGTCTACATAGCGAGTTCCAGGCCAGCTGGGGCTACAGGGAGACCCTGTGCCAAAAACACCAAAAAAAAAGACTTTTTGAAAGTTGGAAACGTTTTTAAATATTATGACCGTTCCATGTTCATCTCTGAACAGGTTACCACTTCCTCTGCTGCTGTGAAAGCTGTCTCTTTTCCTCGTTCTACTTTACTTTGGTTACTTAAGTGATTGTGTCTTTAGCTTCATGTTTTACAATAAAAGGGACTTGCTGAGTCAGGGTAAAACAAAACTATAGATATTAATGGATAAACCCTAACTCTCACCCCTTTTTAATGTCATTTGCTGCTGAATGACAAGAACTGAAGACAGAAACTGGTTGAGGAGGTCAGAAGACGAAGCAGAAGTTTGGAAACTGTCTTTGCTGGGGGTCAGAAATACCCGTTAGGGTTCTCTAAAGAACCAGAACTGGTAGAATGACCATGTACATTGAAAAGGGATTTACTGGATTGATTTATGTGCTATGATCTGGATAGTGCAACGGCTGCAACACACTGTAGAGGCTGAGAATCCCGTAACTGCTCAGCCCACGGAGCCTGGATGTCTCGGCAGTCCCAATCTGGCGCTGAGGCCTGGAAGATTCCTGGAGAGCTGCTGGTCTTCAGTCTACATTGGAAGCCCAAGGAAATTGGTTCTAATATCCATGAAGGAATTGAGCTGCCATTGGACAGAGGCACTCACCAGTGGGCGGGAAGGGAAAAAGCAAAAGCTCCCTTGGGCCGCCACCAGAAGGTGCTGCCCACATTTTGGGTGAGGCTTCTAGCTTCAAAGAATCTGATCAAGCAAGTCCCTCCTGTTTTAACTGATTCCAGACCCAGTCAAGTTGACAGCCAAGTTTAGCCATCAGAATGGCAGAAGAGGGATCCGACTCCTACTTTGTTACCTCCTAAATGAGCACTTCTCCCCTAGAGGGTGCATGTAAGTCCAGGACAGAAACTGAGCGCAGACCCTGAACACATGATTGGTCAACTGGACTGACAAGCTCATTTACCCTCCTTCCTACCCTCACCCCAGGTTCTGCCATAAATCCTTTATAAAGCCCCCAGACTAGCAGCTCCATGAAACCTTATTTCCTGAGACCCCTGATGCTGTACAGGGGCTCTGCATGCTCTCTCTCTCTCTCTCTCTCTCTCTCTCTCTCTCTCTCTCTCCTCTCATTCTCACTTGTAGACTTTTCTAAAAGTCATCCTCAGTGGTCTGCAAATTCACAAAAGAACCCAAAAGCCTCTGGTTCAGGGCCACTTCCAGTGGCTGATGAGTTTCTGGGATCTGAGCTCCCCCAGCCAATTTCACTAAGCACTGAGAACAAAGCTGTCATTCTCAAGGAGACCCTGATATTCTCGTATCACTACCATGGTGAAAAGCTCTGTCATTCTTGAGGACATCCCAGTATTTCCGCATCACTACCTTGTTCTGCTAAGGTTCTGTTCCATGGCACCTAACCCCACAATAGGGGTTTCTCATTCCCAACATAAATTAATCTGCAGAATTTGGGAAAGAAAACCCATAATTCCTAAACAAGGCTAGATTGAGTGTGACATGATGGAAATTCATCAACAAATGGTCCAACTGCATTTGAAACAGTCAAAATAGCATTTAGAAAGGACTGGGGACTTAGATCACTGGTAGAGAACATTCCTAAGCTCAGTCCCAGCACCACAAACAAAACAAAACAAAGCAAAACAAAGCAAAACAACACAACAGTGGTCAATGGAGCTAGTAAGAAGTGTCAGATCAATTATTGTCAAATAATCTGGTGAAACACACTTTGAAAATTATAGCACTTTCTTCCCCATGATTGTGACAATTCGTAGTAACACGATGATGCTGAGAGCTATAATAAAGAAATGATTCTGTTCCCTCTGATATTTCCCAACTTTTTTAACCTTGAAGCTCTTTTAGTTGGTGTGTATTAATATCTCACAGAGCTTATGTCGGGAGAGACCATTAGAAGGTTTGGACACATCTGAACTGTGCAGCTGTCTCTCACTAATGTGGTTATAGGACATGCATGTGGGTTTGTTTGCCCAAACTTCACCCTGCTGAAAATGATTTACGTAGATATCTAAATTCAATATTATAGTACAAATTAAAACAAAATGATTAAAAGAGGACAAGGCATTCGGATGTAACTTAGGGAACGAGAATAAAGAATATGCTAAAATGAATAGCACATATTATTATGGCATATGGGGCAGGTCGCTGGACCCCTGGCGTGGTGTGTGCGGGCACCCTGGGGTCTCCGCCACACCTGGCTAGTCCCAGCGTGAGTCTGGCCACAAGCGATGTGGGGAGCGCGCCTGGGCTCCCGGGCGCACTCACTCTGGATGTGGCCCAGGGTCAGGTGTGCGTGCACTCTCCCGCCGTGGTTCTGGTCCTGCTGGCTAGCTGCTGGTGGGCCTGGCCAGCCGCGCCTCTCTGGAGACAGCAGGTGTGCAGACTTCTCTGATGCTGGCTGTAGCTGATGGCTACACACTTCTCTGGAGCTGAGAGCTTCCTCTGCTTCTAGAGACTCTCCACTACCGGGCCTGGCGGCTCTCGAAGACTGCTGTCAGCTACCCGGTCAGGTTCCGTCCCAATCTACCGAGCACTCCCTCTGTGTTCAAGACCTGTCAGCTGCCGGGTCACGAGGGGAGATGCAGGATGGCGAAAGCAGGGTCTTCGTGAGTCAGTGATGCAAGGATAGCGCCCCCCTGGGGAGACTGGATTATAGGATTTAGTGTTACAGCTTCAGACAAGTGACTCAGCTCAGATCTCAGTGATTCAGCTCCAGGTCTATTGGGGTAAAACTAGGATTATTTATAGTGTGGAGACAGTAGAAAAAGCCTTAGCTGATAGGTGCTCCTGGAATGCTTCATTTACTTAGGGTGGTGGGCTTCTATCAGGCTATCAGACAATGCCTGATTAAAACCTGGTAGCTCCTGTGCCGGAGGGCACGTATTTGTGGCGAGCACTTTAAAAGACGAGTCAGGGAGGATGCCAGGAAGGTACTCTGCTATGAAGAAATCTGCAGCGACATGGTTTCCGAGCTCGTGAGCTATCCGGACGTGAAGAGACTTCTACTTGCATAACAGAGAACCCCAACAGCTGGGCATGGTGGCGCATGCCCTTAATCCCAGCACTCGGGAGGCAGAGGCAGGTGGATCTCTGTGAGTTTGAGGCCAGCCTGTTCTACATG
>NW_008351259.1:4191-5013 GCF_000622305.1 Nannospalax galili | reverse complement strand
CCTGATTAAAACCTGGTAGCTCCTGTGCCGGAGGGCATGTATTTGTGGTGAGCACTTTAAAAGAAGAGTCAGGGAGGATGCCAGGAAGGTACTCTGCTATGAAGGAATCTGCAGCACATGGTTTCCGAGCTCGTGAGCTATCCGGATGTGAAGAGACTTCTACTTGCATAACAGAGAACCCCAACAATGGCAAGCAATAAAAATCACTTAAGATTCAGATGCCTAGAGTGGTAAACTATTAGGTGATAGTCTTCCAGAATGTTCTTTTATTATTCTTCATTGTTTGAATGTATAATCACTTGTATTTTTCATATAGCTTAGTAGACTCAACACAGTGACGTAACCAGAGAGCAAGTAACGGTCCCATTTTCCTGCATGAAGACACTGAGGCCTGGGAAAGTAAAGAATTTGATGAACGTTGTAGAACTACCAGACGGAATTTGACTAATATCAACAGCATGAAATGTGTCAGGTGCATTGCTGACAAAACATCACAAATTTAGCCAGGTGTGGAGACACACTCCTGTAATCTTAGCATTCTGGAAGCAGAGAGAAAAAGCTTGAGGGTTCAAGACCAACCAGGGCTATACAGTGAGACCTCGTCTCCAAAAACAAGCCATAGCAACAAAACCCAATAAACTTGCGCCATCTCAGAATAAATAATCTAAACTCATTTTAAAAGATTTATTTATCTTTTATTTATGCATATAAGCATTTGCCTGCATGTAAATAAGTGCACCACATGCATACAGGTGCCTGCAGAGGCCAGAAAAGGGCATCAGATCCCCTGACAATGGAGGTAACATGTAGCTGTTAGAACCC
>NW_008351259.1:0-3104 GCF_000622305.1 Nannospalax galili | reverse complement strand
AACGAGAACTCCCTAGATTATGTATTTAATTTCATATTTTTGTGTCTAAATTAATTTTAGTGAAAATCTTAAGTTACAGTAATAATAAAACTATGATTATAAAGGTAGACATGATTGCATAATAGCAAAATTGTGTTAATTCAAACAACCTTTTTGATCAATCATTGACCTGCAAGGGAGGGTCTAATTTAATTTTCTTCCAAATGCATAAAGAGCAATCTGTAAACTGAAGGTTTAAAAACAATTTCTTCTCAGTTTTTCCTATTGTTTGGTCCCTGGGGGTGTGAAAAAGTACGTCAAGGATATCATCTTTAAAGCCTCTCAGGGGGCTGGCGCAGCGGTGAAGAGCACTGGCTGCTCTTGCAGAGAACCTAGGTTCAGTTCACAAGACCCACAGCAAGTGACTCACAACTGCCTGTAACTCCACCTCCACGGGACTGTAACACCCTCTTCTGGCCTCACTGTATACCTATACACGTGAGGGTACACTCACAGGCACATGTATACACATTAAAGTTTTTTAAGGAAATGAACGTCAGCTATCACATTGTAAAGTAGAGGTGCTCTATCCATGCTTATCCAAGAATTGACTGAATTCTGTAGACATCATCACTCCATCTCATAGGGGAAAAAAAATGTAAGTATAAAAAAAGTAACTGCACACTGAAAGTCATGATTACAGTAATACTACACGTCAGCACCACTATAGACACTGTAAGAGGGAAGGCCTCACACACCAGCACTTGTTCCTTTTTCTGTCATCTCCTTCTTAAGTCATAAAGTACCTGTGACCACTGAGTCTCCCTTCCATTATCAAAGACAAAGGTCAAGCTTAGAAACCTCTTCCCATGACTTGGCTCTGGAGCAACATTTGATCTTCCATTTATTCTTATAAAAAGCCCTTGGCATGGGCTTCGTAGGGCAAGTTGAATGTCTAAGATCTAAAATGTCATAAAGAAATACTCTTCTTTCATAGGCTTCGTAGGGCAAGTTGAATGTCTAAGATCTAAAATGTCATAAAGAAATACTCTTCTTTAAAAAAAATGAAATCACATTTCCATGAACAGAAATATTCTGAACACAGGAGAGGGTAGCACATCTTAAAATACCAGAGCAAAGCGTGGTGTTCTTTCCCCCAATCAACTGCACACAGCTTCTGTTAAATTGTATGCTAATGTCACCCTCACACCCTGAAAGTCATTGACATGAAGACATTCAAAGAGAAATTTTTAAATGAAGCTTGATTTTCCTGGCACACGTTGCTGAAGTCATTCTAGTTCTGATGTTCTGGGCACAGCCCTGGATCTCGGCTCTTCTCTGGTTTCAATCACTTCCATGGGCAGATCTTTATTTAATCATTTTAGTTTGAAAGGCATATTTGTTGTCCATTTTAAGCACATTTCTTTCATTATCACTTTGTCACCCAAAAATAGTATTTTCTTTGGGGCTCGTTTTTATTTAGTAAAAATGACCATAATGCCTTTTAAAAGTTGTGAAATCTTCTTTTGAGTATTTCCAAATATCTGGAGCTGTCGACTCAAAGACTTTTCAGAGTGATTTCACTTATATGCATGTGTCAGGCTAAAATATGTCAGAAGAAATTAAGTAGAGCACATGGTTGGGAAGTGATCTTTTAATTATAAAGATTATAATCGCTGAAACAATTTGTTTGACAGGAGCTTTCCTGGAATTATTCTGCCCACTCTTTGGGAAGTGTTCTGCTCTAAAGAGTGTTTGCTGCCTGTGACGGTTAATACTGTCAATTTGACAGTCTAGAATCACCCAAGAAACAAGTCCACAGGTGTGCCAATGAAGGATTATCTAGATAAGGTTAGCATCTAGCCATGCTCAGAAGGGATTGTCAGGATTAGGTTAACTGAAATGGGAGGATCCACCCTAAATTTGTGTGCCAATGGCCCCTGGGATGGGGTCCTGGATTGAATAAGGAGAAGAAAGCAACTGAGGACCGGCCTCCATCATCACTCTCTGCTTCTTAACTGTGGATACACTGTGACCAATTGCCTCAAGTTCCTGCCCCAGTACCTCCCCTCTGTGATAGACTTCATCATAAACCATAAGCCCTTCCTTCTTTAAGTTACTTAGGTCTGGCATTTATCACAGCAACAAAGAAATAAAACAGCACATGTCCTCCTGGAGAAAGCTGCCCTGTCTACATGGTTTCTCACATCTTTGCGAGGTATTACTTCTTTGACAGCCATTATACATTGCTGTATACATTATAATACACATTGTACATTATGTGTTGATTCTTAATTATATGTAACAATGGAATGTATCCATTTGGATTCTAGAATGGTCTGAGAACCCAAGGAAAACTAAGAGTCTTCTCCCCTATGAATGAATAGAAGATCAGCATTGGTCATGTGATGAAATGATTTTTCATACCCTTGGAGTTCCTTTATGGACCGCATACTAAACAGCTGGATATGCACTGGAGTCACCTATCGAGTACAAGGATTACCACCTAGCTGGTGCTTTTAAGTACATATCTGTCCTATCTTTGGTTTTCAGTAGGTGGAGATAGGGGTCAGTGCATTTGGGTTCTCAACTTTAGATTCTCATAGTGCTGTATCTGACACGATGTCTTTTGGGTATAGTTCCTTTTGAAGTCTGATGGAGGAAGGATCCATCCCCAAACTCATGTGGTTGTGTGCAGAACATTGTGTGTGGGACCCTGAAATCTTCAGTTTGACCAGAGGCTACTCACAGTGCCTTGTGACTCACAGTGCCTTGTGACCAAACATTGATAATAAATAACAAACAAATGTATTTTGAACATCATTTGGTATGCATATAATTTATTAAAGACAAAACCACATTTGATTACTAATGAGATGAATGTACATTTTTATAAAAGAATTAAATCTTGGCTTAACTTTTGGACATTACAGGACATAAAACATCTACAATGTTTCTTGTATTTGCTTGATATTTTGATTTTATAAATGCTGAGAACATTGTATTATATAAATACATATTACAAGAGACAACTGTGTTTATGACAAGTGATTTTTTCCAGATGACACAGTGAGGCAGTGTCACGCCATCTCCAATGAAGCCCGCGTGAGATCCTCCGTGGGTTG
>NW_008351258.1:0-244 GCF_000622305.1 Nannospalax galili | reverse complement strand
TGGCTTCCTGCCCAAGACCTGAACAAGTAGATGAAACCACAGGGAGGGAAATGGAAAATAAGGTGGAGATGAGGAGGAATAGGTGGGAGGGAGATGAGTGAGGGCAACGGGGAAGGGGTAATATGATCCAACACCTTCTATAAACACACAGAATTATTAAATTTCAAAACAGAATATTTAAAAATATAATTAGCAATTAATAGAACTATAAGTTACCAGGAAATAAAGAATTCTTATTTGGAGG
>NW_008351257.1:0-474 GCF_000622305.1 Nannospalax galili | reverse complement strand
GTACAGAAAATATAGTAAAAGAGAGAGGGAAAGGGTGGGAGGGATGGAGAGTGACAGAGAAGAGGGAGGGGGAGTGGACAGAGAGAAAGAAATAAGAAAGAAAGAAGGAAAGAAGGAACGATGGAAGGAAGGAAGTAAATAAATAAAGAATAAATTGCACACAGGAAAGAAGAAATTACCCTATAGCCAGAGAGAAGCAAATGAGGATTAGGGAAATAATAAACAACATTGAAAGGAATTAATACACGCCTATCAATCATAACTCTGAATGGTAACGGCATCAGTTCTCCAATCAAGATATACAGATTATCACAGTGGATAAAAATCAATAGCAGATATATTGGCTCAAAGCCAAAGACATCTCTCTCTCTCTCTCTCTCTCTCTCTCTCTCTCTCTCTCTTTCTCCCCTCCTTCCAGCCTCTTCCATCACATGCTCTGGATGATGCTCTTCCTCATCTTGCGTATCAAGTGAC
>NW_008351256.1:0-549 GCF_000622305.1 Nannospalax galili | reverse complement strand
TCACAGAGCTGGAAACAACCATCCTAAGATTCATTAGGAAGCACAAAAGACTTTGGATCACCAAAGCAACCCTAAGCACTAAGATCAGTGCTGGGGGGGTTACTATTCCAGATATTAAACTGTATTACAGAGCTATAGTCATAAAAACAACATGGTACTGTCACAAAAATAGACCCAAAGACCAATGGAACAAAATTGAAGACCCAAACATGAGTACATACACTTTCAGCCACCTGATATTTAACAAAGGGGCCAAGAACATGTACTGGAGGAAAGACAACATGTTCAGCAAATGGTGCTGGCAAAACTGGATCTCCACCTGTAGAAGAATGAAACTAAACTCCTATCTTTCACCTTACACAAAGGTCAACTCCAAATGGCTCAAAGACCTCAATGTGAAGCCTAAAAATCTGAAACTGTTAGAAGAAAACATTGGCAATAACTTACAAGATATAGGTGTAGGAAAGGATTTTCTAAACCAGACATCAAACTGCCCAGGAAACGTGGTCAAGAATCAACAAATGGGACCTCTTTAATCTAAAAAGCTTC
>NW_008351255.1:0-350 GCF_000622305.1 Nannospalax galili | reverse complement strand
ATGGTTCCAGAATTAATACTTTACTTATCATGGTTACTTCAAACATTTTCTTTTTTATTTTATTTTTTTTTAATTATTTTTATTTATTATTTTCATTTTATGTGTATGAGTATTATTGCCTGCATGTATGTGAGTGCACCAGTGTCGTGCAATACCACGGAGGTCAGAATAGGGTGTTGGATTCCACTGGAACTGGAGTTAAGGATGGTTCATAGCCACCATGTGGGTGCTGGGAGTTGAACCCGGGGCCTCTGCAAGAGCAATCAGTGCTCTTAACCTCTGAGCCATCTCCCCAGCCCCATTTTCTCATTTTTAAATTAAGATTATAATTTGATTATAATCAATTTCAA
>NW_008351254.1:0-417 GCF_000622305.1 Nannospalax galili | reverse complement strand
GACACCCAAAAGATCCAGACCATTATAAGGGAATATTTTAAAAATCTATATTCTACTAAATCTGAAAGTCTGAAAGAAATGGATGGGTATCTGAAATCATGGGACCCTCCAAAGTTAAACCAAGAAGAGATCAACAGTTTAAAGAGACCCATAACATACAAGGAAATTGAAACAGTAATACAAAGCCTCTCAACTAAAAAAAACCCAAGCCCAGATGGATTTACAGCAGAATTCTACCAGACATTTAAAGAAGACCTCCAACCAATACTACCTAAATTATTCAAAACGATAGAAACAGAGGGAGAACTCCCAAATTCCTTCTATGAAGCCAACATCACTCTAATACCCAAGCGGGTAAAGACACACCCAAAAAAGAAAACCATAGACCCATATCCTTAATGAACATAGATGCAAATA
>NW_008351253.1:11175-11239 GCF_000622305.1 Nannospalax galili | reverse complement strand
ACTATCCTAGGATTCATATGGAAGCACAAGAGACCCCAGATAGCCAAAACACCTGAGAACTAAC
>NW_008351253.1:4800-6180 GCF_000622305.1 Nannospalax galili | reverse complement strand
TTTTTGTCAAATCGACATATGCTAGACTCAACTGGGAAGAGAGAACATCAATTGAGGAATTGTTTCTGCTAGACTGGCCTATGAGCATGTCTACAGTGCATTTTCTTGACTGGAAATTGAAGAAAGAGGGACTATCCCACCATGAATGGATCCATTCTTGGGCAGAACACCACCAGGTAAACTGCAGATGCCAAACTTATAGTCAAAATCATGTGGGACACTGTACCCTATTAAGGTAAGGTGAATTGTAGTCTGGAAAAATGATAGGTAGGAGTAACTGGGTAGATAAGGCATAAATAAGATTCATAACCAACATAATTTCTTCTGATGTTAGTTTTTTCACCTGATTCACTATGAAAACGATTCCATTTTGAAGTCAGCTATGTTTATTATGGACTTTATTCCATAAGGACAAGTCTTGCTTCAGGATCTCTCATGTTTTGTCATGGGTATGTCATGGTTTTCACATAACGGTTGAAAAATTGACTGCATTTTAGTCTTATGACAGAGGTCAGCCCACTGGTAAACACAGCTATGTCAAATGATTGTTTCTTCTAAAATTTAGTGATTATGGCAGCGGGCCAGATCTGCTGAGGGAAAGTATTGGGAAATGTGGCTGCAGAATGAACAACTGCAGTCAGAGGCTCTGTGACAAGAGTGGCTCAGCTCTGAGAGGCACTGCTGCTGGAGCAGCAGAAGATACTAAGGATGGAGACATTCCCACAACTGGGAATCATCCAGTTCACACTGGAGCAATGGCTGCAGGTGACAGCACACTAACGCATTTCAAAATCAACGTCTGGTGTACTAAGTGACCTGAGTTACTGTTTCATGATAAAGGGAAATGCAGTATGTAGGGAGCAAGAATCACTGTAGCAATAGTTTGTTAAGCTTTATAGCTATGGAAAAAAAAACAGTTAATCAAATTTTCCACCATTCCTTATATGAAGTAATTTCGCTGTCTCTAATAAGACACATTAAGGTAACGGTCGTTTGAAGAAAAGCAGTTTTATTCAAATATGAGACTTAAACTATGAAACTACAGATTTTTTTTCTTCTATAGCTGTGGCCCCGAGATCCAGGCTCCTACCATCAGAAGGCATCAAAACTGAGTCACGGTTCTTTTACTTCTGTTTTCAGGCAGGCGTGTGATAGCAATGCTGACACGAACACTGCAGACCCATGCCAAAGGATCTCAACGTCTTTATCAGTCTTCCTACTGTCCTACCCACCTCTAGAACCCCTTTACATATTCTCTCTATACCATGAAACTCTAGGATTCATTTGACTTTTTTCATTATCACTTATCCATTTAGCTGAGTCAGTTATACATCCCATGTTCTCTAATATTCTCAGGCTTACTGTTTTATTTTTTAATCC
>NW_008351253.1:0-269 GCF_000622305.1 Nannospalax galili | reverse complement strand
GGAAGGACTCAGATACTAGTGTCTGCAATCGTCCAGTTGTTGATTGTAAACATGATTGTAATGATTGGTTCAACAAATCTTGAATACCATTTCCTTCCATCTAATTTTAGGACACATAATATCAAGAAATTTTTCACTTTGAATATGAAAAGTCATAGCTGTCTTTCCAATACTGTGGTTATTGAACCTTTCCCATGCTAAATGTGGCCTCAGATCTTAGATGATGGTTAATGTCTGTTTTCCATTTACCTGATTCTGTTTGAAGCTGA
>NW_008351252.1:0-208 GCF_000622305.1 Nannospalax galili | reverse complement strand
TTGTAAGAACAGCCAGTGCTCTTAAAACTGCTGAACCATCTCTCCAGCCCCCAAATCTTCTTTAAAAAATTTTATATTTAGCTGGGTGTGGTAGTGCATGCCTTTAGTCCCAGCAGTTGGGAGGCAGAGGCAGGAGGATCTCTGTGAGTTTGAGGAAAGTCTGGACTACATAGTGAGTACCAGGCCATTTGGGGCTACAGGCTACAGG
>NW_008351251.1:0-254 GCF_000622305.1 Nannospalax galili | reverse complement strand
GAGGGCGGGGCCAGGTCCAGAAGCGGTGCTCCTGGAGCCCAAGAAAGGCATGAAATTGATCTGGGTGAGAAGGGTCAGGAAGCAGTATTGTTTCCCCCCGGTGTTGGGGCCCGAAGACTAGGGATGGTGCAGGTCCCAAGCTAGGAGTAGAGAACAGCGAGGGAGATGGAAGGGTGAATGTGGCTTGGGGAGTCAAGGTGCCAAGAGCTGTGCTATAGACTTACCCCAAGAGGCCTGAGGATACGGTTGTATTC
>NW_008351250.1:0-814 GCF_000622305.1 Nannospalax galili | reverse complement strand
ACACACAAACATATACACAAACACATATACACGCACATATACACACATATATCCATACAGATACACACACACAAACACACACTAACACTCACATACACACACATACGAACAGACACACACACATACACACATATACACATACACACACACATACACACATATACACATACGCACACATACACACAAACATATACAAAACACACATACACACGCATATACACACATACAGACACATATACATACAGATACACACACAAACACACACAAACACTCACATACACACACATACAAACAGACATACACCCACATACACACACATACACACACACACACACATAGATATATACACATACACACACATACAAACAGACATACACCCACATACTCAAACATACGCACACACATACACACACATACATACATACACACATACACACACACATACACACAGATACACACACATACACACATACACACTTACACTTACAGAAACATACACACACATATACACACAGATACACACATAGACACACATATACATACACATACACACATACACACATACACACACACATATACACACACATACACACAGATATACATACATACACACAGACATACACCCACATACACACACATACACACACACATACACACACACAGAGTTATATACACATACACACACATACACACATACACACACATACACACATATACACACACATGTACATACAGATACACACACAAACACACACACATACAGTCACATACACACACATACAAACAGACATACACACACATACACACATACACA
>NW_008351249.1:601-1345 GCF_000622305.1 Nannospalax galili | reverse complement strand
CCTTAGCCAATTAATATTACCTAGAAAAATTTGAAGTGAGTTAAGGGTAAGTGGATGGGGAACATCTAGGACAGGATTCAGGGGCCTAACAGCAGTGGGTGTTATTTCAGTCCCTAGGAAGGTAATGGGGGGGACTGATTGTATCTTATTTGTTGCTATTACAAACCCTTTTGCCTCTAGGGTGCTTATCATAGCATTTTTTAATTTTTCTAGAGAGAAATTGTCATCTTGCCAGAACAAGAGTTCATCCATGTAATGATAAACATGCAATCCCTTTTTTAATAGGGGTGCTAGTGCATTGGCAACAGCCTCCTGGCATATTGTAGGACTGTTTGCCATGCCTTGTGGCAGAACTTGCCATTCATATCGATCAACTGGACCACAATTGTTAACTTTTGGAACTGAGAAGGCAAAATGCTGGCAATCATTATTATGCAAATGGATGGAGAAAAAGCAATATTTTATATCTAGGACTAACAGGGGAGTATTAAGAGGAATGGCAGAGACCATGGGTAGGCCTCTTTGGGGAGATCCCCATATTTTCATGGTTTTATTTATAGCTCTAAGGTCCTGTAACAGTCTCCATGCCCCTGTCTTCTTCTTTATTACAAAGACTGGGGTGTTCCATGGGCTCCTGGAGGGCCTAATGTGACCCAGCTGTAGCTGTTCTTTCACAAGTTGTTGTAAAATGAGTAATTTCTCCCTGAGTAAAGGCCACTGTTCCACCCAGACTGGCTCTGTGTG
>NW_008351249.1:0-384 GCF_000622305.1 Nannospalax galili | reverse complement strand
CAGGGTCTTCCCATTTATAGGAATTTTTAGTGATAAATGCTTGAGAGGCTCTCCCTACTCCTAATAGTTGGGGTCCTGGTATCAATTCCCAGTGTGGAGGAACCTCAGATTGCTTTAAGATGGTTCTATCAGCTACAGTAACAAGGAGGCATTTGAAAGGCTTATTGTCTATTTTTATGGTTAATTTTGGATGGGCACTTTCGGTAATACTGGTTACCCACAATGTTTGTGGCTTCCCTCTTGTTAGCGGGGCTGAGGGCTGCCCCTGAGGAAGTTTAAAGGCGGTAAAGGCTTGCCATCCCTGTCATTTTTAGATCTACAATCTTTTTTCACGTGATAACCTCTTTTACAGCGAGGACAGAGGGTTTTAGGAGGTCGAATGGC
>NW_008351248.1:4635-5730 GCF_000622305.1 Nannospalax galili | reverse complement strand
GGTTTGGCCACACCTTTGAGTTGTGGTGAAGTCCATAAATGGATAGTAAGATTGAGACACCTGTGGGGCAAATAGGAGGAAGAAAGAAGATCAGTTATACCTATGGGGTGAGTCCTTTGTTCCTGAGACAGCAGGGGACATGCTTACATAAAAGGTGTGGGTACCACAAGCCATCACTTTGGGTAGACATGGGTGACTTGGAAATAATTTGAGTGCAAGAGAGGAGTAGAAAAACAGAATTCAGGAAAGAGAAGGAAGAAAGAAATGAACCTTAGATTTCTGTTGAGTAGTCAAGTGGGAACTTATATATCATGAAGACTTTCCACTGAAGATATCCATTAATCAGCCTCACAACAATCCTGCAATGATGTCATTATATTATCATTATATTGTCCTAGTTTTTTTGTGTGTGAGTTGATCACAAAAGAGAACTTGCATATCAGCTCCATAGTAGGATGTGAAAGTGACAGGATTCACAATGAGGTGTAAGTCAAAGAGCGGTTTTCTGACATTGCAAGGGTCTCATATCTGGTTATCAGTTGGTCTCAGATATCCTCCAGAGGGTTTCTCAGAGATTGGATAGCATTTGGTCCATGATATGGAAATCATTGATTTCTGTTGTTTGCTTTGACCAAGGAAAGAGCCACATCTCCCTAACCCTTACATGATTTTCTATCTTCTATATCTTAGGGAGTAGAATTTGAGAGTTAAAATCATAAGATTTAGAGGTTTTATGAAGGTTCCAAGGATTGAGTCACATCATATTTCCTGAGCCGTTTATAACAATTCTTCATAAATGAAATTTCCACACATTATGTCAATGTAAGAAATGATAAAAAGACATGATAATGAGGGAATTAGTAAAGTGTTTGTTCTGCAGGCATGAAGACCTAAGTGTGATCTATAGAACCTGCATAAAACAGCTCTGTGGTGGTTCATGCTTGTAATCCCTGTGCTGGGGAGGTAGAGACACGTGGGGCTCACTTACTGGCTAGTCTAGGCTAGTAGGTGACCTCTAGGTCAGAGTGAGACATGAGAGAGAGAGAGAGAGAGAGAGAGAGAGAGAGAGAGGGAGAGAGAGAGAGAGAAGAGAGA
>NW_008351248.1:0-2849 GCF_000622305.1 Nannospalax galili | reverse complement strand
AAATTTTATTTATGTGGGTTTGAGTACCCAAGCCTCTCTACCTGCCTCTCAGATGAGTCCATTCCAGTTGGTAAGACCAAGGGCTTGTTACTCAACCATCCAAATGGACACTTCCCTGGTGGCTGAAGGTACACTTCATGACAGTGTCCAGGGTCATCAAGGAGATGTGTTGAAAGATCTCTATAGGGGAGTCCTGAGCAGCAAGCTGTTCCCATTTGTCCTGTGGTGGAAAGGAGACATTGACCTTCTAATTTCCTCTAGAAGACTTGTGCTAATTAGACTGGTCTTTCCCTATATCTTCAGAAACCTTGTTCCAAGTCCCTCGGTTTAGATAACAGGTATTCTACAAATTGTAAAAATAATAGTTGGTAAAGGACACCTATATTCTTTTTCTTTTCCACACGCAGAAAATCTTTCTTCACAGTTAAAGGACATGTATATTCTTTTTTTAAAATTTAATAACCACATGATTAGAAGAAGCATTTCATTACAGCTTTAACATATTCAGTAGCAATTTAGAGAGCAAGGATACACTTCTTTCAAACGTGGCTGTAAATATTTAGGTTCCCAGTTGAATTAATAGAGTTATACAGTATTGAATTCAGAATAATCCTTGTAAGACAGAAACTTGAATGAGTTTTTAACCTTTAAAGAAGGTCTCCATTTTAAAAATATGCTGTTTCCTACATTTTCAATGCTACTTACACTTAGATGTTTGCACATATGCCTCTAACGTCTATATATCTGATTATTACTAGTTACACTCAGATCCTTGGCACCTGTGTATGGACACAAAGTCATCAGACAGATTTCAATGGTAGTGTTTTTCACCTCTACTAATTAACATGAAGTAAATTTTTATGCGTACTCCTTAAATATGTCTTTTAAAAAAATTGTTGATTTTTATTTGTGTATATCATACAGAACATCCCAAACAATCTTATTCATCTATATACCCATGTCCAAAATGGCACCCGCCCATAGTCGCCTCCTGACTGGAGCCCACCTATATTCTTACAAATTACTTCAAAATTAATCATAGAAGCTCATAAGATATGAAACATGTTTTTGAATGTTTGCAACTCGTTCAGCTATTTTGTCTGACAAGCAATACTTTTGTTAGGGGCTAAAGAGGAAGCAAATGCACAGTGTTTGGAGAGCTGGGTTCAACCTGAGAAAATGGCAGGACTTCAATTTGGGGGGACACATGGGTCAAGGCATAAGAAAACTTAAGTAGCTATTATGAACATTTTTAATGGGTGCCATCAGTGACTTCAATTCCTGTTTGATCATCAAGAGTTTCCTGAAAGCAGTTGTGTCAGAATTCAGAGTCCTGTTGACAAGTGGTGTTATGGCAGGTTTGGCTGTGAGATTGTGGACCTGGTGTCCCTTACTCGCAGGTGTAACTCAAGTCCATGTAGAAACCCTGGGCCCCAGACAAGAGCCCGATTTAATGTCATCCTGGGAAGTCCCTCTGAGACTGAGGATTTGAAGAGGGAAGTGGGGCCTGTATCTACCATGATGCTCTTTGCCTTGGAAACAGTATGGCTGTATCCTGGTGCCCTGGTTATTTCTGGTCCATGGAGGTTTGAAGAACCTAGTTTAATAGTAATGGACACACAGAAGGAGTTTGTTAGTGTGTGCCATGAGTAACGAGAGAAGGGGTGACAAGGATGAAGAGGAGGAGGAAGCAACAGCAGTAGCAGCAACAGCAGAAGTAAAATGTATAGTTGTTGGTAGGGGAGTAGAGGAGAAGAGAGCCGAATGAACTCACCAGCATCACTTGGACAGAGTCAGCCATGGTGTTCACATAGGGCTTCAGGATGTCATAGTGGAAAGCTGGAGTTAGCATTCGCCGGTGCTGGAACCATGTTTGTCCATTCAGCAAAAGCAAACCATACCCTGGGATGGAAATGGGTGTGTGTATATGCCTGTGTGTGAGGTGGAATCCGAGAGACCACTAGGTAAATTTAGGAGGATCTGTGAGGTGGAACTGGGGAGACAGCCGTGAAGACGAAAGCTTTCTTGAACCTGAGTTTCCTACCTGAAAGGACTGGCATATCTGCTGGTATAACAGCTATTAGGTGACAATTGAAAAAGAGTTGGGGGGCCGATCAAGGAGGGACATAAATAGCTGGTCAACTAGGAATGTTTAGAGAAGTGGTGGGGCAGACATGGAGTTGGGGATGGGTCATAACAGCATTGGTTGTCATGTTTTGTTATAGCACTTGGAAAATCTAACTGGGAATAGATTCAGATTTCTAGTTTAGACATACATACCAATCCAGGGACCCAGCAATCTGTAGGCACCAGTGTCCTTTGGATCTGAAAGGAAAGATTGGTTTAAGTAGAAATGGAGCAAATAAGGCGGTTCCTGAGGCAGCTGTGGTGGAGGCCGTGGGCTGCTAGGAAATTTTTTAATATTTACTTTTATTTTATGCATATATATGTTTCTCTCCTGATATACATGTATACCATATGTGGGCCTGGTGCCTATAGAGGTCAGAAGATGGCATTGGATCTCCTGGAACTAGAGTTATGGCTGGTTGGTGGCCTTTATGTGGGTGCTGGGAACTGAAGCTGGGTCCTTGGCAAGAGTGCTCTTAATCACTGGGCCATCTCACCAGGTCTAACCAGGAGTTTTTAATGACTGTCTGTTGACACACTGTTGCGTATTACCACCCATTTCTATCCCCTGGATACCACGGGAAGTGGGATGGTGAGTTGGTGAGACATGAGCCATATTCTTAAAGCCAAGGAATAGGGCGTGTGCGTGCGTGTATGCATGTGTGTGTGACAGTGGGTGGTTGCTTGATTATCCTATGATCCAGGGCAGGTGACAATTAGAG
>NW_008351247.1:0-711 GCF_000622305.1 Nannospalax galili | reverse complement strand
TTATTTTTAGCCTTTATTGTAAAACATAGGTATTTTAAGAGTTAAAATCCCATTGTATCTACTTTTCTATAAAATTGTTTGCTATTAAACTAAGGAGTTATATAGTTTGTAAAAAGTAGTGCTATTGTCATTTACATGATAGTATGGATTGACTGGTTTTACATTAGTTTCTTCCCAGAGTAAGGTTTATTAAGAAAACACTTGGAAAGCCAAAAGGAACTTAATTTTAAACATTTTATTAATGATTTGGGGGATTTTATAATAGGTGGCTTCCCCCCCCCGCCCACGTCCTTGAAAAAAATCCACCTGCCATAGTTTTTACTGTGTTGTGTCCCCATCCACCAGTCAGTCGGTCTGTCAGTCCGTGTCTCCTCCACCCACTCAAGGTTTTCCCTTTTGAGCTGACTAATAAGAAACAAGATTTTTCGCTGTGGGGATGATGGAGCTGGTAAATGTAATGGAATTGTTGTTTATGTTATTGCTGGACATAAAAGTTTAAACTGCAGTTACCTGTTTAAGATGTCAGAAAGACAGAAAGGAGTTATTTGTTCTGCATGCTGGTCCTGCATTGCACTTCATGAGCTGCGCTTTTGTTTGCCATCTGGTGGCCAGCTGAAGGATCCCAGGGAGAAAATGCCCCTCTGTCTCTTTTGCTTCCCGATTCTGCTATGCTCAAATGCTTCATCTGATGGTCCTAACACTTTTGTAATG
>NW_008351246.1:0-1431 GCF_000622305.1 Nannospalax galili | reverse complement strand
GCAGAGTTCTTACAGCATTCATCAAGGTATTTCATTTTTTTTCCAACAATAAATCCTTGGTGAGGGAGAGTTGGTCTTGCTTAAGGAAGTGACCCTAGATAGCTTGACCAGGCTCTAGTGAACTCACACCAAGGGACATTTGGGGACATGAACTTGACTCAATGGGTCTTAACATGAATCACAGAATGCATGAAATCTGGTGGTGGGCTATAGGAGGGTGCAGATAGGGGATGGGGTGTCTAAATATGATCTAGATATATTGTATGAAATGCACAAAAATTCAAAAAAAATTTTAAAGATGAATGGAATTGAAAAGCTCTGCCCTAGGAAGCAACTGAGCCAGGCTATAGTTTCCAGGCAGCTGACAGTTCGCCTCTCTGCACCCCAGAGTCCCAGCCCATAAAATACTAATAGATGTAGCTGAAGCTTTTCCTCCTTCCCTGCAACCTGGGGTCAAATCTTCCAGATAGAGATCAAGGTTTCCCACTGTGGGAGGGAAAGCACTACACCCAGTAATCTCTCAGCACCATTTGCATTATCCTTGTGGACTCTTTTGCTTCCTGAAGAAACAATTTAAAAGTCAATACATGGTAATCACATTGAAAATTATCTAGAAATGGAGAAGCTAAGTAATTTGAGTTCAGTGCAAAGATGGGACCTAAGGTCCCTGGTAAGTGTCCTCAAAGGTTTCTTTTGAATAAAGTAGAATGGAAACTTATAGAACCAGCTGAGTTGCCTAGAAGAAACAGACCAGGCATCTACCTATTTGGTAGGATTTAGTGAGCATGTGCCAATTTTTTAAGTTAGGTTAAAACTCTGAGAATTCAGATCAATCATTACCCTAGTAGAGAAATAACAAACCCACTTTAAGGAAACAGAATGGTTTGGTGGCCTAGCAAGTACAAAGATTAAAACAGGCAGTTGTGGCTAGACAGAAGACTCAGTGGTTAAGTGCACTGACTGCTCTTACAGAGGACCCAGGTGTAGTTCCCAGCATCCGCATGGCAGCTCACTACTGTCTTTCACTTCACATCCAGGGAATCCAACTCCACCACTCTTCTAGCCTCTGCAGGCACTGTATACAAATCACATGGTGTACTTACACACATGCAGGAAAAACACTCATAACACATAAAATTACAAAAGCAATCTTTAAAAAAAGAATCCAGGGTGCGCCTTGACTCCCCCGGCCTCATTCGCCCTTCCATCTCCCCCGCTGTTCTCTGCTCCTGGTTTGGGACCTGCGCCATTCCTGGTCTTCGGTCCCCAGACACCTGGGGAACCGGTGCTGCTTCCTGATCCTTTTCGCCCAGGCCAGATTGGTGCCTTCCTTGGGCTCCAGGAGCACTGCTTCTGGACCGGGCCCCGCCCTCGCCTCTGTCTGCTTCCCTGGACCTGCACCACTGGTTAACTCTCCCGGCCTGCTCTCCT
>NW_008351245.1:0-267 GCF_000622305.1 Nannospalax galili | reverse complement strand
CCATTCTGTGGGTTTTCTCTTCACTTCCCTGGTTGCCTTCTTTGATGTACACAGAAGCTTTTTAGTTTAATGAGGTCCCATTTGCTGATTCTTAACCTTGTTTCCTGAGCAATTGATGTCTCGTTTAGAAAATCCTTTCCTACACCTATATGTTGTAGGTTTTTACCAATGTTTTCTTCTAACAGTTTCAGAGTTTCAGGCTTTACACTCAGGTCTTTTGATCCATTTGGAATTGACTTTTGTGCAAGGTGAAAGATGGGGGTTTAG
>NW_008351244.1:0-2990 GCF_000622305.1 Nannospalax galili | reverse complement strand
CCCCTGCTAACGTGCCCCTCCCTCCTAGACTGCCCTCCTTAAAGCCTCACCGGCCTTTGTCCAGATTTCCGGTTAACGTCGCCCTGATCTGGAGCAGCATCCATGGCTGCCCACCCGACTTGCTGACCTCATCCATGGCTTCCCTGACCCCCCATATTTCAAAAAGGTTTTTTGCCAGTGGTCCTTACATTTACAAACTCACTATGATATGATTGGTATAACTAACTAAAGGCAGTCTTAGAACCCTCAGTCTTTCTAAACAGGCACTCAGCCTATGATGATAAGGCTAAAAACCAGGCACGCCTAAATCTCCAGTATGGCCTCAACATTACATTGGACATGTTCACGGGACATGGACAATATACTGACCCCTTCTCCCAGTCTACTATTGGCCTCCATGCCTATTTTCAACAAGTTTCTGACTTGGCCTTTAAGGCCCTTAAATGTTGCTCTGCCTGTGATCCACAAGTCTTTTTCCGTAATTTGATTCAAGAGTCAGGAGAGTCCTTCAGACCCACAAGTCTTTTTCTGTAATTTGATTTAACAGTCAGGGGAGTCCTTCATGGACTTCCTTACCCGTGTGGCTGAGGCAGTAGAGTGGAGGGTGGAGTCCTTACCCATGTCACCAAGGCAGTAGAGTGGAGGGTGGAGTCTGGACCCACAGGAGAGGTTCTTATCAAACAATTAATTTGGGAGGGACTAAACATCCCTACTCCCAATGCTATCATACCTATCCACAATGATAACATTCACAAATGGGTACTTGCTACTAGAGACTTACACCCTAGGGCAGGCCCTATTGAGGCTTTGATGGCCTCCTTGGAGACTCTTGTCACAAGGAAAACCCTCCCAGTTTGGCGCATGGGAAGGCTGCTGGAACTGTGGGAGGCTTGGCCCCTTTCATAGCCACTGCCCAAGAGGTACAGCCTGCCCTAAGACTCACTGCCCCAAGTGCAAAAGAGGTTTCCATTGGACTAAAGACTGTACATCACAGCCTCAACTAGACTCGGCTCCTTTAAACTCCACCCGGGGCACCCCTCAGCCCCACCCACAAGAGGAGAAACTAGACATATTATGGACTCCCCAATCCTCAACCACTCCCCACTAATGACCCTGTTCCTAGATGGAACTGCCATAAAGGGCCTAGTAGACACAGGGGCTGATGTCACCATTTTATCAGGAACTGAATCCCTTAAATTCCCTCATTGGAAACACCGGCCAGGCCCACCAATAAAAGGAGTTGGCAGAAAACAAGATACCAAGCTGATCATACATCCAGTATATTGGAAGGACTTGGATGGAACCAGGGCACAGTTAACCTCAAAGTAGCAGATGTTCCCCGTAACTTATGGGACTGAGACATCCTAGAGGACATGGGTGCAGTCCTTACCACGGATGACCATGCCTTTTATGATGATATCATGCTCCACAATAACTTGGGACTATCAGGGAAAGGACACCTTACCCAGCACCCCCAATCCTAACAGACACTGCCCACCTAGGATCAACTCCATTCTTAGCCCCCGAGCTGATCCCCATCACCTGCCTCTCTAATGATGCCATTTGGGTGGACCAGTGGCCTATAATAGAACCTAAATTATCTGCCCTCAAAAATTTAGTAGCTGAACGATTGAGGTTTGGCCACATCGAGCCCTCTCTCGGTAAATATAATACCCCAATATTTGTTATTTGTTATTCAAAAGAAATCGGGGAAATACAGACTCCTCCAAGATCTTAGAGCAGTCAATGCCCAGATGGAAAAGATGGGCTCGCTACAAGCAGGCTTACCACACCCTGCAGCTATCCCCCCATCCCATCATATCATAGTACTTGATATCCAAGATTGTTTCTTCCATACCCCCCTAGCAGAACAAGATAGAACTCACTTTGCCTTCACAGTATGGGAGACCAACTTTCAAAGAACAGCCAAGAGGTACCAATGGAAGGTACTACCATGGGGTATGAAAAATAGCCCCACAATCTGTCAATTATATGTTAATAAGGCCTTAACCAACATCCCCAAGGACCTAATTATCATCCACTATATGGACGACATACTGCTAGCACACAAATCTCAAATACTTTACAGGCTGCAATACCCAGTCTGCTTGCCGATTTAGCATGCCTAGGTCTCCACATTGCATGAGACAAGTTACAATACATCCAACCTTTCACACTCCTTGGCTACCATATAGATACTGTAATTAAACCACTTAAGCCTTCCATCTTGCAAAAAACTGTATATACCTTGACGGAGCTCCAAGAATTCTGTGGGACTATAAACTGGCTCAAACAATTTATACCAGTCCATGACTTGGCATTCCGGGCTTTGTTCTCCCTGCTGGAAGGCCATAATTCACCAAATTCAAGGATCCCTCTCACCCAGTCAGCTAAGTATCTTCTTAATAAGATAGATCATATACTCTGGTCTGCGTCACTCCAACGTCATGACCCAGCAGAGCCATTACTGGCCTTAATCCTCTGGGCTAAAAATGGTGTCTTGGGGGCACTATGGCAGCAAGACCCCCAGGTGTGGGTCCACCTGGCTACCTCGGACCTAACTAGGCTTAGCTCTAAGTATGATATTGCCTTCAAGTTAGCAATTAAGGCCCGACTAACAGCCAGGTGCATATTCCGAAAGGAACCTGACAAAATTATACTGCCCTTTCCTCTTAAGCACTCCCAAACATTATGGGCGGACTCTCTGGCTTTCCAACTAATGATGTCTCGGTTCACAGGGGAGTTGTATAACCAAGCACCTCCAGATAAGCGATTGGTCAGCCTGGCCTGTTTGGAAATCACCACTCAGCCACAAGCGTCCCCCTGCAAAATCCCCCTACCTTTAGCGACGCTAACCTTCTCAGGTGCCAATAAGTCCCGTTATGGCATTGTCATTCAGTGCATGGGAAAGGATGACACCTGTTATGTACAAGTCAATCCTCTGTCCAGTTGGGGGAGCTCCTGGCCTTGTTAAAAATCTTCCAAGTCTG
>NW_008351243.1:0-384 GCF_000622305.1 Nannospalax galili | reverse complement strand
TATGGTATTGTTTAATTCAGATGTCTCACTGTTAATTCTCTGTCCTGTTGACCTATCGAATGGAGACAATGGGGTACTGACATCCCCTACTATTAATGAGTTGGGATTAAGCTGGGTCTTAAATTCCTACAACACTATTTTTTTTATTTCTTATTTTTATTTTATGCATATGAGTGTATTGCCTGCATGTATGTGAGTGCATCTGTGCCATGCAATGCTGTAGAGATCAGAAGTGGGCTTTGGATTACCCTGGAATTGGAGTTAAGGACTGTTCATAGCCACCATGTGGGTGCTGGGAATTGAACCCAGGTCCCCTACAAGAGCAGTTAGTGTTCTTAACTGCTGAGCCATCTCTCCAGACCCTAGTACAGTTTTTATGAAGTT
>NW_008351242.1:0-1092 GCF_000622305.1 Nannospalax galili | reverse complement strand
ATATGGTTCCTAGCACAAAATCCTTTTAAATTCCAGATCCTTTCAATAAAATGATGCTATTCAGCAGTCCTTTCTGCATGGAATAACTTCCATCACCACGATTTCTACTGAGCCTGATTGTGAAACATGGTCACAATTGGGGTTGTTGAGCATTCATTAAAGGTGTGCCAAGCAGGGTCACTGGACCCTCACCTGAGTGTCCGGCCACTGTCCCAAGCCAACTAGTCCAGTCTTAAAAGACAAAAGAAAAATGAGGAAGCCCTTATCAAGAAACTCCAATGGACTTTCACGTGAACATTTGAAAATGGCCCTGTTCTGACTTTTTCTAGTTCCCTGTCTAGAACTTGTAATGGTAATTACTCTTGCCTTTACTTCTCCTTCACATCCCCTATTCATGATTCTAGTCAAGTCTTAAAAGACAAAAGAAAAATGAGGAAGCCCTTATCAAGAAACTCCAATGGACTTTCACGTGAACATTTGAAAATGGCCCTGTTCTGACTTTTTCTAGTTCCCTGTCTAGAACGTGTAATGATAATTATTCTTGCCTTTGCTTCTCCTTTACATACCCTATTCATGATTCAAGGACTTTCTTTTCCCCTTAGAAACAAGTGTTATGTAATTTTGGAGTCTTTTAGATAGACCCATTGAAGGGGTACTCAAATTGCCTCACCCTGCATCTCGGTTCAACATGGAAAAAGCCAGAGCAGTTTGCTTCCTGATTCCCTATTGGCAATTTGGGTAACCCCTTCAGAGGATGGTGTGTCAAGAATAGGAGGTAGGAATTGGCATACTCCATTCCAAAGGCCAAAAATGTCAAATATATTTGGGAGCTTTTATGTAATCCTTAGAAGATTTTAGGGTTACCTCTTCAGAAGAGGGAATGTTAGAGTAGCCAAAAGCCCATTAAAAAAAGAAGAAGAAAGGGTGCAGGACGTTATCAGAAAAATGTGATGGGGAGATATGGGAGATAGGGGAGGGAGTGGGCATTGTTTTGATCCAAAAACCTTATATGCATGTATGAAATTCTCAATAAAATTTTTGTAAAAGTTTTTTAAAAAGTTAAATATGGTTGCTGAATGTTTTGTCTTCAAA
>NW_008351241.1:0-836 GCF_000622305.1 Nannospalax galili | reverse complement strand
CCTTTGGGTTGACCTCTGTGACATCTTTGAAGGAGAATGGGAACCTCATGGCCAGACCCCCTTCCCTCCCTTCGGCTGCTGAAACCCCATCCCTAGATCATGCACGCAAAGCCTCACCATCTACGTTTGTCCAGGCCACGGATGCAGCAGACAAGTTAAGAACAAATGTGGGGGACCTGGGGATTATTATTGCGCCGACTGGGGCTGTGAGAACACCGGCACATACTGGTGGAAAGGGTCATCAACCGGGGATCTAATAACCCTACAACGGGCCCCCGGATCTACCACCCTGGGATGGGGAGGGACCACCGGAGGAGGTACGGGGGAGCCCTGCACCCAACCATGGTGCAACCCCCTCATAATTCGGTTCACTGAGAGAGGAAAACAGGTCTATGGTATGGGGTGGGATGTAGGACACACATGGGGCCTACAGCTATACGCTACAGGGAGAGACCCTGGGGCCCTCTTTATGGTTCAACTCCTCCAACCGGTCATCCATGCACTGGGACCCAACCAAGTCCTAAATGCCCCCCCCAGATTCTCATAAATCTTCTCCAGCTAAACCCCCTCCTGGACCTCCCACTGCCCAAACCTATACTCCTATGCCAACAACTCAGGCTCTTGAGTCCTCAAGGGCAGATCCTATTCCTCCCCCTCCTGCCACTACCCCGACCCGGGAAATTCTTTTGCAGATGCTAAATTCATCTTATTACTTCCTCAATGCAACCAACCTGAATGCTACCCACTCTTGCTGGCTCTGCTATGGTGTTGCCCCCCCCATATTTTGAGGGAATTGCTGTACAAGGAATGCTCTCCCTCATGGATTACACAGAATG
>NW_008351240.1:19176-20650 GCF_000622305.1 Nannospalax galili | reverse complement strand
CACATTCTTCACATCTGTAGGGTTTCTCTCCAGTATGAGTCCTTTTATGATGTCTAAGATATGAGGCGTGGTTAAAGGACTTACCACATTCTTCACATTTGTAGGGTTTCTCTCCAGTATGAATTCTGTAATGAGTCTCAAGTGATGAGCGCGTAGTTAAGAACTTGCCACATTCGTCACATCTGTAGGGTTTCTCTCTAGTATGAGTCCTTTTATGACAACTAAGATGTGAGGCGTGGTTAAAGGACTTACCACATTCTGCACATTTGTAGGGTTTCTTCCCAGTATGAATATTTTTGTGGCATCTAAGATTTGAGGCTTTGTTAAAATACTTGTCACATTCTTCACATTTGTAGGGTTTCTCCCCAGTGTGAATAATTTTATGACTTCTAAGGCTTGAGCCATTGCTAAAGGATCTGTCACATTCTTCACATCTGTAGGGTTTTTCCCCAGTATGAATAGTTTTATGACGTCTAAGATGTGAGGCCCTGGTAAAGCACTTGTCACATTCTTCACACCTGTAGGGTTTTTCCCCAGTATGAATATTTCTATGACTTCCAAGACTTGACCTTTGAGTAAAGCACTTGTCACATTCTCGACATTTATATGGTTTCTCCCCAGTATGAATATTTTTATGACTTCTAAGACTTGATATTTTAATAAAGCACTTGTCACATTCTTCACATCTGTAAGGTTTTTCCCCAGTATGAATAGTTTTATGGCTTCTTAAGGGTTGAGCCATTGCTAAAGGACCTGTCACATTCTTCACATCTGTAGGGTTTTTCTCCAGTATGAATTCTGTAATGACTCTTAAGTGTTGAGCACATAGTACAGGACCTGCCACATTCTTAACATTTGTATGGTTTCTCTCTGGTATAAATATTTTTATGATTTCTAAGATAGCAAGCCCTGGTAAAGCACTTGTCACATTCTTCACATTTGTAAGGTTCTTCTCCATTATGAAATCTGTAATGACTCTTAAGTATTGAGTGTTCAGAAAAGGACATGCCACATTCTTCACATTTGTAGGGTTTCTCTCCAGTATGAATAGTTTTATGATTTCTAAGATTTGAGGCATTGGTAAAGCACTTTTCACATTCTTCACAATTGTAGGATTTCTCTATATTATGAGCTCTCTGCTGCCTTCTAAGACTTGAGTTCTGAAGGAAAATGAAAAAGAAGAGTGTATTTCGATATGGAGAATAAGGCTGAGGTGATCGCACATTAAGAGTTATATAAAGAACATGTAATAAGCATGAATGAAATTTGGAACAATATTGACAAACATTCAAGGGAACTAAAATAAAAATCTATGAGTTGAAATCAATAGTAAAGTGAGAAAATTTATTCCAAGACAGCCGTATGTAATTTGGCCCTAATCACACATGGTCTCCTGGATTTGGGGAGAGCTAAAGTATATGATCTGGGGAAGGCTAGGAAGACAAGGCATGACCCATGCTGGGTAAAGGCTTTC
>NW_008351240.1:17398-18305 GCF_000622305.1 Nannospalax galili | reverse complement strand
ATACTACACAGCCGCAGGGACAAAAACAGCATGGCCATCGCTACAAATCAAGCCATGTAAATCTGTGGAACAGAATCCAAAGCCAGAAATAAACCAACATGTCTAAAAGGCAGCCAATTTGCGGCTTTTACATTTGATTTATTATTATCATTAAATTTTTTTTGGTCTTTTTGAGACATGGTCTCCCTTTACCTCCAGCTGTCCTGGAACTCACTATGTAGACCAGGCTGGCCTTGAACTCACAGAGTCTGCCTGCCTCTGCCTTCCAAGTGCTGGGACTAAAGGCGTGCGCCACCACGCCCAGCTTTATTATTTTTATTGTATGTTTATGCATGTATTGCCTGCATGTAGGGAAGTGCACCCCTGTCCTGCAATGCCTGCGGAGATCAGAAGAGGCTGTCAGATTCCCTGGGACTGGAGTTATGGACAGTTGTTAGCTGCCAAGTGGGTGCTGGGATTCGAACCTCGTTCTTCTGCAAGAACAACCAGTGTTCTTAATCACTGAGCCATATCTCCATCCCCGAAGCCAATTTTTCAAAAAGGGATCAAAATCTGCACTGGAAATGAGACACCCTCCTCAAAATAGTCCATCAAAACCTATTATCTAAAAGCCAAACACTGGAATTAGATTTCTCTGTGAGTTCAAGGCCAGCTTGGTCTACATAACCACTTCCATGCCAGCTCGGGCTATAGGGAGACCCTGTCTCAAAAAGACAAAAAAAAAAAATTTTCTGAATTTATTCCAATGAGACGGCTCAGTGGGTAAAGGCACTTGCTGCCAAGCCTGACAACTTGAGTTCAATCCCCATATGGTAGAAGGAGAGAACTGACTCAAAAGTTGTCCTCTGACCTCCATATGTGCAACACACACACACACACACACACACACACACACACACACACACAC
>NW_008351240.1:12858-15954 GCF_000622305.1 Nannospalax galili | reverse complement strand
GTAAAAGAATAAAGAGAGACATCCAAATTAAACAATACCATATGTCAAATAGACCTAAGAGACATCTTTCAAATATTCCACCAAAGCACCAAAGAATATACTTTCTACTCAGCACCCCATGGAACTTTTTGCAAAATTGATCACACGCTGGGGCACAAAACAAACTCAAAACATAAAAAATTGAAATTCCATGCATTCTATCAGACCACAGTGCAATAAACCTAAAAATCAACACTCTCAAACTCACAGCACAAATTCATGGTGATGAAACAACACAGTCCTAAACAATGAGTGGGTCAAAGGAGAAATTAAGAAAGAAATGAAAGAATACCTGAAATTCTATGAAAAGGACAATACAGCACAACAAAACCTCCAGGCACTTCAAAAGCAGTCCTAAGAGGGAAGTTTATAGCTCTAAGTGCCTACATTAAAAATAATTCTCAACAAAATACTTGCAAACCCCATACAGATGTACATCAACAAGATCGTTCACCATGAACAGCTAGGCTTTATTCCAGAGATGCAGGGATGGTTCACTATATTGAAGTCAATAAACATCATCAATCATACAAAGGGACTCAAAGACAAATCATCATCTCAATTGATGCAGAAAAGGGTTTTGACAAAATTCAGCATGCATTCATGATAAAAGTTCTAAAGGGAATTGGACTGGAGGGAACATACCTCAATATAATTAAAGCTATATACAACAAACCCACAGTAAACATCATTCTAAATGGAGAAAAACTGGAAGCATTCCCATTGAAATCAGGAACCAGACACGGATGTCCACTATCTCCACACCTTTTCAATATAGGGCTTGAAACTCTTGCTAGAGCAGTAAGACAAGAGGAGGAAATTAAAGGAGTACTAATTGGAAAAGAAAAATTCAAATTATCCCTTTTTGCAGAAAGAGGGGTTGAGGAAGACACTAGATGTAAGAACCTCCATAATGCTGGTGAGGATGTGGACAAAGGGGAACGCTCATTCACTGCTGGTGGGTTTGCAAACTCATGCACCACTACGGAAAAGAGTGTAAAGCCGGGAGTGGTGTGACAGGCCTATTGTCCCACTTGGGAGGCAGAGGCAGGTGGATCTCTGAGTTCAAAGCCATCCTGGTCTACATAGTGAGTTCCAGGACAACTAGGGCTACACGGAGACCCTGTATCAAAAGGACAAAAAAAAAAAAACTAAAAATGAACCTACCATATGACCCCATTGTAGCACTCCTTGACATACACCAAAGGACTCATCCTACTACAGAGACACTTGTACAATCATGTTTGTTGCTGTTGTTTTCACAGTAGTAAGAGATGGAAGCAACCTCAGTGTCTTTATATAATGGTTAATGAAAATTTGGTACATTTACACAATGGAGTTCAGTTAGCAGTAAAGAAAAATGAAATAATGAAATTTTCAGGTAAATGGATGGATATATTGCCTGCTCTCAGGGGCGGAACACATATGGTCCTGTAGACCAGGGGAAAATATAGGCCTCAGTGGGAAGCAACTGCATTTGTTTTGTTAGATGGATGTGATGCATTTGCTAAAGAACCATCCAAGAATATGTGTTTATACCCATAGGTTACGTTATTATAGCAGCCACTGTTTAGATGTTCTTGCTTGTTGCTGTTTATGTTTTTATACTAGATGGAATCCCACTGAAATGGGCCAGTAGCCCATGGAAAACTGACGATGAAGAGACCCAAAAGTTCAGTGCTTTGCCACAATGAGAGGAAGATCATCCCACACCTACCCCCCTCTCCAAGGCTCAGGGACTTTTGCGGAAGAGGTTGACAGAAAGAACGTAAGAGCCGGAGGAAGCGGTGGAGTGTTAATTGGAAGTGTTCGCCGACCACTATGCTGGCAAGCTATAATCACACCTCCTCACCATGCTCATCAAGGATTTGAGGAGTCAGTTATCCCTCCCACCCAATCAGTCAACCACAGCTGCATGTGATGGAGGGGATAAGGATATATAAGCCCAAAACACTAGGCACCTCTCACCATTTTGTGGGACTGTCAGAAAGTCACAAGATCTATATTTGAGTCTGGACTCTCCAGTGCCACCATAAATGGGGGGCACCCAATCTTCTGTAAATAAATCCTGACTCTATGCTCTGTTAACAAACCCCATAAACTAGTTGGGATTTTCAATAAAGAAAAAAAGAAAAAAAAAGAACAGAGCTAATGGAAACCTTCAGTATTCCATCAAAGTGGAGCTTATGTTGGCAAATCCTTTCATCTTTGAGACACACAGACACACACACAGACACACACACATATATACATAGACTTACACACACAGACCCACACACACACACAAATGCACAAACACACACAGACACAGACATCACACACACACACTGAGACACACACAGACACACACACATACACACACAGAAACACTCACAGACACACACACAGACACACGCATACACACAGACACATACATACACAGAGACACACTCATACACACAGAGACACACACACTCATACACACAGAGGCACACACACAGACACACATACACACATAGATACACACTCATACACACATAGATACACATACACACACTCAGATACACACAGACACATACACACAGACACACACAAACACATTCACATACAGTCACACACACACACCCTCATACACACACTCCTACACACAGACACACACACACACACACACTCACATACACATACACACCCTCATATACACAGCACACATACAGACACACACACACCTACACATACACACACATACAGACACTCACACATACACACAAACACTGAGACACTGAGACACATGCACAGACACACAGACAAACACTAACACACACAGACCCATACATACACACTGAGACACACAGACACACAGGCACACAGACAGAAACACACACAGAAATACATAAACACACAGAAACACACACACTCACAGACACACAGACACACGCATACACACAGACACACACAAAGACACACAGACACACACATGGACACACACGGACACATACACAGACACACACATGGACACACACAGACGCACACACAGACACACACACATGGACACACACAGACACACACATGGACACACAC
>NW_008351240.1:11886-12513 GCF_000622305.1 Nannospalax galili | reverse complement strand
TTTTATGAAATGAACAAAAATGCACTAAAATATATATCTTGAAAAAATATTGGGAGAGAAAAAAATCAGCCATTATCTTGCACTGGCAAGAAATTGGACATGGGAGATATGAAAAAGTTAAATAGAACATTAAATGAAGAGATATTTGCATACTAGTAATTTCCACATAATTCACATGCAGTAAAAGAAGTCATCTGACATTTACTACAGGACACATCTTGATGAAATTGTCATAAATTAAATTATCAGAATGTCTTTCTGATATTGAAACAGACTATGGCAAAACCATGTTCAGGTCTTTATCCCTCTTTACTTAGGACATCTCACCTGGGCCCGCTTTTCATCCACTCAAACCTACCTGGTTGGCTACAGTCTCCCCACTCTTCACATCCCAGGGCTCTTTGTTTTGCTCCAGACAGGACCAGAACACAGGTGTACACACAGCAACACCTGTGTATGAGAAAGAGGCCCATGACACTTGCTGGATTCTTTAGAAAGTACTGGATTTCTAACATAGTGCCCAACTGATAATATAGAGAAAAAGATGACTCTCCAAATAATTTCTCAATTATTCTTTTAGGATAGACTCATTAGATATGCAGGAATTTTTTTTTCAGTTTTCATACA
>NW_008351240.1:10465-11530 GCF_000622305.1 Nannospalax galili | reverse complement strand
CTCGTCCTGGGAGAAGTCTATGGACACATCCTTGAATGTCAATGGATCCTAAAATGAAAAAAGACAACTTGACCATGTACCCGTCAGCAGGGTACTGAACCGGTGAAAGAAAAGAGATAATTAGTACATTAGCACATAAAATATCCTAACAGAATCTTTTTACATTAGTTTCTCTTTTTATCTTCATTTACTTACTCTGTGAGAGCCAGGGAAGCCTGGTCTATGTAACAAGTCTAAAACAGCAAATATACATACTACATATACATACATATATCTACATATATAGTTATGTATGTATATGTAGTACGTATATATTTGTCTTTTTGAGAGTAGGTCTCCCTGTAGGCCCAGTTGGCCTGACACCTGCTATGTAGACCAGGTTGGCCTCAAACTCATGAAGATCCCCACCCCCACCCCACTGCCTCCCAACTGCTGGGATTAAAGGCATGGCAAAGGGATTGCCTTACGTAAGAAAGTGTATGGGTTCCAGGCCCTTGGATGTGTTTACCTGAAAAGAAGCCATCGCTCTACTCCTTTGTGAGTTTCCTTTCCAGGAAATCTTACATAAACTGTCTGCCTGTCTTTTGAAAACTTTCCTTTCAGGTCACAGAAAATCCACTTCACCTGCCAACATAACAAGAGAAAGAAGCGCCTCAGAAAACAAAACAGGCTATTCTCACTGTCTCCCATCACAGTAGATGCACAAGAAAGAACTCAACATGGAGACCCCGATAGAAGTTTCTGCTTTCCTGCCTTCCAGTGGCTGTCCTGCCAACAAGGTCAAGAATTCCTACTACATCATGGGAAGGTAGCTGCCTTATCTCATGGTTTTCATCCTGGAAAGAGGCCAAACTAAGCTTTCCTTCAGAAGCGCTGGCAGCTGACCCCCAGCTCACCCTCCTGCCTACAGCTGTTCATTGAATAGCACTGATGCTTCTACTTAGCTTCATAGACACAAACTGTGGAGGAGGCACAAGCGAGAGTTTTCCTTTTTAAAGGCTGAAGTTTAGGCACACTTCATTATGAGGCTTTTTTTCTTTTTAATATGTTTTTATTAATTATTTT
>NW_008351240.1:8538-9543 GCF_000622305.1 Nannospalax galili | reverse complement strand
TATTTATGTCACATTCTCTCCATTCCCTGCGAACTGCTATTGTACCTTCAACATCTATCATCTCTTTTTTCTTTTTGTATTTCTCTTATGACTGAGATCATGTAGTGCTTGTGTCTCAACTTCCTTTACCTGAGACAGTGTCCACCAGATCAATCCAGTTTGCAAGTATGATATGATTCTACTCTTTCCTATGATGGAATTCTGGTGTATTTTTTAGAAATATCACATTTCAGTAAATCTTTTATTTGTTAATGGGCATTTAAGTAGATTTCTTATTCTTCAAACCATGCTGCCATAATAAGGGAGTGCACATATCTCTATGTCATACTGAATTTGTTTCCTTTGAGTATATTTGCAGGATTTGGTGTAGAATCCATCCTTCAGACAGAACACCTGTGCCTAGCTTTCTGGCATCTTTTTTTACCTCACTTAGTCCAGCCATTTCTAGTTCTGTCCACTTGCCTGCAAATTCCTTGACTTCTTTTTCCTTTATCACTGAGTAGGACCCCACTATATAAATGTACCAAATTGACATGATCCATTCATATTCTGAAGGACATTGTTTTGTTTTTTAAAAAAAACTCTGGCTTATCATGTACTTATCTGAGACATAAAATGTGTCTCCTCTGATGAACTGGGAGAGCTTTAGTTGAAATTAATACTTTCCCATTCTTGAAATTTCAGGGGCAATATTTAAGGAGTAGTCAATTTATTATAATTAGGCTTATAAGGCAGTTTTCAATCTCAAAACTATCCTGTGATATTTCAACCAGAATACACATTTTAATGTGAAAATTCATGAAATTGTAATTGTGTTAAATTAATAGTGAATTTCAAAAATGTAGGTAGAGAACAAAATACCACATTGCACCTCCTAAATACATATAGTTCTTTATCAAAAATTAGTCTTAAGGCTGGTAGATGGCTCAGAGGTTAGGGGCAATGACAGGTCTTGCAGAGGATCCAGGCCCAATTCCCAGCACCTATATTGGACCTAACAACCAA
>NW_008351240.1:2906-7499 GCF_000622305.1 Nannospalax galili | reverse complement strand
CATAAAATAAAAATAATAATGTTTTGAAAATAAATAAAATTTCTTGATTATTAGTATAAATATAATTTTGAGGTGAAAACTTGTACAGTATTTTCAGTTTTATTATAAAAATGCACACAACAAAGATTGTCATTTCTTGGCTCTGCTCGCATTTAGCACCTGCTCTTCAGCAGCTTTCTTTGCTTTTACCATCTCAACGAGTTTCTTTTATCGTTTCATGCATTCTTTCTTTGTCCTACCAGGAACCACTTCAGCTATCTTTTCCCATCTTTCTGGTGTATTTAGTGGGTACGTTTTCAAAGCTTGTTCTAAAAGTTTCTGTTCTTCTGTTGTCCAAGGGGTGAAATCTGTGCATGGACCTTCAAATTGTTCTGAAGGTGTTGCATTGTCAGCTTGAGGTACCACTCCAAGTTCTTTTTTAAATTTGTCAAAAGCCTTTTTGTTAATGTCATCTTTTTGATGAGGGTCAAGCTTTTGGAGGCTTTTTGGCCTTACTAATAAGATCTTTGGCAGTTCTCTTGATGCCAGAAGAAGAATGAAGATTCATGTAATTAGCAATAACTTCCCATCTTGAGTTTGTTCCAGCAGGGAAGAGATTCACAGCTTTAATTAGTAATTGCAGATCATCTTCTGACCAGTTTTTACTGCTCTTCCCACTTCCACCAGTCGACTTCTCTGCATTCTTAGATGCTTATCGCATCCGAGTCTCAGCTTCCTCTTTCTCTTTCCTAATTTGCTCATTTACTTCTTCTGTTTCTCCAGAGCAGCCTTTCCAACTTCTCTTGTAGATGATGTCAATATTTCATTCAAGCCCTGTAAGCTTGCTAGTTCAAGCCGATCACAAAGCTTTTCCACTTCTTCCATCATTTTAACACGCTCTGCTGCACTGTCTGAAAAGTGATTCCAAGTCTTGCATGAGTTTCGAAGTTTCTGCCTTTCCTTTTTAATGGCTTTTTTCTGGATATCTTTTTCCTTCTTTGCCAATAATGCTTGCTGTCTAACCTCCTCCTCTTCTTTCTCCTTAGCCAACTGAGAAGCTTCTAATTCAGCTTGTCTCTGCTTTTCTTTAGCTTCTTGCTCCTTCCGCTTTGCTTCTGCTTTCGCTTTCTTTTCTGCTTCTTTTTCAGCCTTTTCTTCTTCCTTAAAATTTTTTATCCTTGGATCACAGCTATAAGCATTATCAACTAATGTTCTGATTCTGTTCATTTCTTTTTTTTTCCTCTGTGCCCTTGTTGCTCTGTTTTGCTTTTCAATCCACCTCCTCTCATCACAACATTCTGCCTTTTCTTTTTCTTCTTCATCTAAATAAAAAAATCCTCTCCAAGAATCAAAATTATACCAAAAAGAATAAAATCCATCTACATCTTCAAACGATGAGTTCACATCACCAAGTTTAGGAACGTTTTTTTTTATTTGACCATCTGGAATTCCTTTCAAATACCGGGGAAAACACTTCAAAACATTGTCCTTTGCTTCGCTTTTAGAAGGAACCGAGTTATCAAAAGTAGGATCTACACTGTTAAATGCTCCTCTTTTCACTGGATCGGATATTTCATAAGCTTTAGTGATACACGTGAAGTAGTCATTATCTCCTTTTATTGGTTCACCAGCTGCTTTCCGTTTGTCTGGGTGATGTTTTAAAACCATTGCTTTGTGAGCTGCTTTGATCTGTCTCTGTGTGGCTTTGTATCTGACATGGCCAAGTCCAAGGACTGCATAATGATCTTGATTCTTCCAATCTTTGGGATCAAGTGTTTTCAGCATGGGGAACTCTTCTAACTGTAATTCTTCATCTTCTGACTCCTCTGATAACTCTTTCTTATCCTCCAATTCCTGAAAAGAGGCAGAAGCATTTCTGTTTCTCCTCTTAACAAAAGCTTCAAACCATCTTCCCACTGGTTCAACTTGACAGAGTACAGAAGCGGAGGTCAGAGCGTGGGTGATGGCGGTGCCCTGGCCCTCCCCGGCGCTCGTTAGGAGCAGCATGGTGGCTTGGGCCAGTCCTGCGGACGCCACATCTCCGGTCCAGGGCGCAGGACCTGCTGCGTCCGCTCCAGCTCTACCTCCCAGTCAGAGCCTCGCGCCTACATTCTCCGACGCCCAGAAGCCGGCGCATGGAGACGACCAGTAAGCACTTCCGGGCAAATAAATTTTTTTTAAGTACTTCTGTAAAAGAAAATATTCTCACCAACAGAAACAGGAGAGCTGAAATTCTCCACCAAAGTCACGTCTCTGTACAAAGCCTCTGAGCAGGCTGCTCTACCTCCCAGTCAGAGCCTCGCGCCTACGTTCTCCGACGCCCAGAAGCCGGCGCATGGAGACGACCAGTAAGCACTTCCGGGCAAATAAATTTTTTAAAAGTACTTCTGTAAAAGAAAATATTCTCACCAACAGAAACAGGAGAGCTGAAATTCTCCACCAAAGTCACGTCTCTGTACAAAGCCTCTGAGCAGGATCTAAGTACTACCTCTCCTCCTGTGAGAAGTCCACAGCCACACCACTGACTGTCAACACACCCTGAAAAGAACAGTAACAGTTTGACCATCTGTCCACAGGTGGACTGCTTTTCTTGGATCAAGGAGGCCAAAGAGATTGAGAGGCGTTTTCTGATGTAGGGAGGATCATAGTAGTCTGAAGATGCTTTTGGACATGTTCATATTCTCTACTGTTTTCAAACTGTGCAAATAGTATGGCAGAATATCCTTATATGTAGGGTGTGTACAATGCTGTTTTTGTTTTGTTTTTTTGTTTTTGATCTTTTTGACACAGGGGCTCCCTGTAGACCCAGCTGGCCTGGAACTCCGTATGTGAACCACACTGGCCTTGAACTCACAGAGATCCACCTACCTCTGCTTCCCAAGTGCTGGGACTAACATACGGTCTAAAATTAAGATCTCAACCTAAGAATATATATTTAAATTCTAGATTCATTTCATACATCATATATTTCAAATGGAACATTAATGAAGTTTAAGTATTAAATGTAAATGCTTACAAGTATAACTACAGATGTCCGCTAAAAATATATGTTTTCATTCAATGCAGTCTAGAAGCATTGCTTGTGTGATGTTTTCTAACAAGCTCTCTCGGTACAGCAAGTCCCTGCGTCCAAATGCCACTCCGTTAGATACAGAAAAGTAGAACACGGAAGTCAAAACTCACGGATGAATTTACACTAGAACAGCTTTGCTTTTTCCACAACAGCAAAAATCAGCGCATTAATTCAAATAGTCTAGTCTACTTGTTTATTTTTATGAGAATACTTTGAAAACCATAAAACTGCTGATAAAAATCAGGATTTATCTTTGTTCATATGGTCTTAAATTTAGCTGAATGCAATAACCTTTAATAATCTACCTATAAGAGGATGCACAGCCAACGTACCCAAATTTCTACAACCGAACTTTGAGACCTGCGCTCCTTGCTGTAGATGAGCAAGAACAAAGTTTAAATCCCGGGTGAGTTTCGAGGACCTCCCTCCGCCCCTAGCCCCCAACTCCGACTGCAGAGGGTCCCGGCCACTCCGATCACATGACCAGAAGTCTTTCCCGCAGCCTCAGGTTCCGTCCGGACTCTCTTCCCACCTGCCAGTCCCTCCCCGACCCGACCCGCATCCGCTCTGCACCAAATGCTCCACGTGGTTCCCGTGGCTGGGGTGAACGTTCGCATCCAGCTGAGACCGGTCAGGACTCGCCCTCCACCTGTTCAGCACCGCGCTCCTCCCCGAGTGTAGTGCTCCCTGGGTCCGTGAAGAGTTTTCAGGACCCCGGTGTTCCGATAGTCGGGCGGAAGTTGGCACGTTTCAGCCTCTGCTCTGGCTCCGCCCACTCCAGCCCAGGTTTTACCAGGAAATGGATGTCTCAGGAAGTGTCACAGGAAGCCCATTGTTGACTAACCAGGGCCTGAATTCTTCCTGCAGTGTTCAGCAGTCACCACCAGAGGGCTGTCTTGCCGTTTTCCTAATTCAAACATGTTTGCCTTCCAGAAATCAATGGTAGAAATACTTTTAGGTAAAGTATAGAAAATTCCTGTTTAAAAATTCACAGGAAAGGAATATGCAGGAATTTTAGGACAGAATTAAAAGGCCAAACCTGCAAATTGTGGACAGAGAAAAAAGAGAACTCCAGGACAAAGGAATGAATAACATTTTAAATCCAACCACACAAGAATGTCTCCCAAATCTACAGAGAAATTTATCCAGCCAAGTACAAGAAGCCAACAGAACATCACACAGAGAGGACCAGAAAAGAAACTCTCCATGGTACATCATAGTTACAACACCAAAGACAGACTAAACAAAGGTACTGAAAGTTGCAAGAGAGAAGGCCAAGGTCCTCATAAAGACAGACCCATCACAATAACAGCAGATTACTCAATGGAAGCTTTTTAAATTCCGAAGGTCTTGGAAATTTTTTTTTTAATTTATTTTTTTTTCAATAGAATATTTTTTTTTAATTAGAAGAAGCGTTTCATTACAACAGCATTAACCTATTCAATAACATTTTTCTGAGCTAGGGTACATCTCTTTCAAAATTGGCTGTACATTTCTAGGTTTACAGATGAATTATTACGCTTATATAATCTTTTACTCAT
>NW_008351240.1:0-539 GCF_000622305.1 Nannospalax galili | reverse complement strand
TTTAGAAAGTCCTTTCCTACACCTATATCTTGTAGGATTTTCCCAATGTTTTCTCCTAAGAGTTTCAGATTTTCAGGATTTACATTGAGGTCTTTGAGCCATTTGGAATTGACTTTTGTGCAGAGTGAAAGATAGGGGTTTAGTTTCATTCTTCTACAGGTGGAGATCCAGTTTTGCCAGCACCATTTGCTGAACATACTGTCTTTCCTCCAGTTAATGTTCTTGGCCCCTTTGTCAAATATCAGGTGGCTAAAATTGCAATCATTCTTATTTGGGTTTTCAATTTTGTTCAATTGGTCTATGGGTCTATTTTTATGCCAGTACCATATTGTTTTTATGACTATAGCTCTGTAGTAGAGCTTAAAATCTGGTATAGTAATCCCCACAGCATTGCTCTTAGTTCTCAGGGTTGTTTTGGCTATCCGGGGTCTCTTGTGCTTCCATATGTATCTTAGGATAGTTTTTTACAATTCTGCAAAAAATGTCAGGGGGATTTTGATTGGCATTGCATTGCATCTATATATGACTCTTGGTAGGAT
>NW_008351239.1:2380-2856 GCF_000622305.1 Nannospalax galili | reverse complement strand
AGGGAAGGGGCCTCAGGACTGAGGGACAGGAATGGGCTGGAACCCACTGTGCTCCCCTTCCCACAGTCCAACCATCCTGATGATGGGGCTTCTCCAGTAAGAGCCAGTTCTTGGTGCTCCAGGCCAGGGTGAGGGGCTCAGTCTGCACCTTTCTGTCCTCACTTCTGTGTTGTCCACCTTCCTCTGCAGGAAGTGTCTTCCCAAGTGCCAGTGTTTACAGGTGGTTGCCCAGCTTTCTTCGTCCATTCTTAGCAAATCTGGGCAAAGTAGGGATCCAGGCTGGTGGTGGGGGCTCTGGGCAGTGCAGCCCTGAAACTGTGGAATTGTGAAAGAATAAATAAATAAATTAATTAATTAATTTAATAAAATAAAATAATACAGATTTGGGCCGGGCATTGGTGGCTCATGCCTTTAATCCTAGCACTGGGGAAGCAGAGGCAGGCAGATCTCTGTGAGTTCAAGGCCAGCCTGGTCTA
>NW_008351239.1:0-834 GCF_000622305.1 Nannospalax galili | reverse complement strand
TAGAGTATCCACACCCTCTTCTGGCCTCCGAAGGTATTGCACACCACAAGGGCATTTACATACATGCAGGCAATACATTCATACACATAAAAATAAATAAAATATTTTTAAAGCCCCACCTGGCCCTTCATACCCACCAGAGTACCTGCATCCTCCAGCCACACTGTCACTAAGGATACTGTGACCTCCCACTCTGGTACTGAGAATGATTTTTGTGGACTACTTTAAAAGATTTATTGTATTTTTAATTATGTGTATGCGTTTGGGTATGTGCATATGAGAGCACATCTCTGAGGGCAGAGATGTCAGATCCCCCTGGAGCTAGAGGTGTAGACAGTTGTGAGTGATCTGACATGGTTGCTGGGAACTGAACTCCAGGGACTGGAAGAGCAGCACAGGCTCTTAGCCATCGCTCCAGCATGATTTGTGTGGCATTAACGTGTGCCTTCTGGTTTATGAAGACCTGATCTAAAAGTGGAGTCAAAGCCAAGGGTGGCCACAGGGACAAGGACAGGACGTTCAGGGGAAGGGCTGCAAGGTCCAGAGTTCGGGGCGGTAGCTGGGACAGAAAGGGTCAGTCCTGCTGTCCAGGAGGGAAGAGTTCAGACCCTGTGCCAGGCTCTGCACTGCACTGATGTCTTCAGACTCAAGCTGAGTCCTAGGCGCACACCGGCCTCCAAGAATGGTTTTCAGCAGTCATCCTCAGCCAGCCTTCCCCTGCTCAGGGTCCATGTGGCAGTGAGAGTCCTGTTCCTGTGTTCACTGAGGGAACAGACGGACAACTTCATGTGCCTGGTGCTGGCCTCCAGAGTCAACAAAGTGTGAAAATAAAGA
>NW_008351238.1:0-241 GCF_000622305.1 Nannospalax galili | reverse complement strand
CTATTTAATTTATTCAAAAAGAAAGAAATGGAGGGAGAACTTCCAAATTCCATCTGAGAAGCCAGCATCACTCTAATACCAAAGCCAGGAAAAGATACAACCAAAAAAGAAAACTATAGACCCATATCCTTAATGAACACAGATGCAAAAATTCTCAACAAGATACTTGCAAACCACATACACATCAAAAACACACATCAAAAAAAATCATCCACCATGATCAAGTCGGCTTTATCCCAGA
>NW_008351237.1:0-213 GCF_000622305.1 Nannospalax galili | reverse complement strand
TATTATAGTCGAAAGGGAAAGAAATATCTTCCATGACATAAATAGGCTGAAAGAATTCATTGTCCACAAAACCAGCCCTTCAGAGAGTTCTTGAAGCAATACAAAGAGCTGAAGAAAGGAATGACTATGCCCAAGGGGTTGTGGAAAGAAATTCAAATAAGATATAACTGTGGACATGCACAGCTATATCAAGAATGTGAACAGAAATAAAAA
>NW_008351236.1:0-282 GCF_000622305.1 Nannospalax galili | reverse complement strand
ATGACACAAAATTTTATACTTCCTACTCAAATATAACTCATTTTAAAAAATTTGTTGATCTTTTGTGTGTCTATCACACAGAACTTCCCAATATTATTCATCTACATACCCACTTCCCAGATGGCACACTCCCACAGAGCCCCCCCCACTAGAGCCCTTTTACTCTGTCTTCCCTGCTACTGTCTGCTGTGGTGTTGGCACCCCCAGCCATTCCCCAGCACTTGTCCACCCGGTGAATCTTGTCAGCCTATCTAGAGGTCTTTGTTTTAGGAAGGTCAGCTG
>NW_008351235.1:0-242 GCF_000622305.1 Nannospalax galili | reverse complement strand
GGAGGCAGTAAGGTCAGAAAATTCTTTAAGAGTGATAGGGAGAGAGAGAGAACGGTGTCCCATGAGAAGCTGGTAGAAGTCTTTAAGTGGTGAAGCTGTTGTATTATTTGTTGTCTGGTGATGTTAAGGTTTTGTATTGCTTGCTGAGTCTCAGAGCTTTGAATGGTTTTCTTAAATTTGAGTCTCATTCCGGTGGAGTAGCTAGCCCAGCCATGATAACTCCTGCTGCAGCAATTCTGTCT
>NW_008351234.1:0-253 GCF_000622305.1 Nannospalax galili | reverse complement strand
ACTCAAATAAAATTAGAATTAGAGTCTACTATAGTATTGATTATATTTCAAATAGGAGGACCAGTGAGATAGCTCAGTTGGTAAAGGCCCTTGCTACTAAGCCTGAAAACCTGAGTTTGATGCCTGGAACCCACATGGTGGAAAAAAAAGTGGAAACTTCTAAAAGTTGTCCTCTGACTTCTACACACACCTACACACCCACCCACCCCCACACACACACCAAAAAAAAATATGGTATTTCAAATTGGCATTG
>NW_008351233.1:193-576 GCF_000622305.1 Nannospalax galili | reverse complement strand
GAGGTCCCACTTGTTAATTCTTGCCCTTATTTCCTGAGCAATAGATGTCCGGTTTAGAAAATCCTTTCCTACATCTGTATCTTTTATGTTTTTCCAAAAGTTTTCTTCTAATAGTTTCAGAATTTCAGGCCTTACATTGAGGTCTTTGAGCCATTTGGAATTGATATTTATGCAGGGTGAGAGATAGGGGTTTAGTTTCATTCTTCTACAAGTGGGGATCCAGTTTGGCCAGCACCATTTGCTGAACATGCTGTCTTTCCTCCAGTTAATGCTCTTGGTCCCGTTGTCAAATATCACGTGATGAAATTGCATTTACTCATATTTGGGTCTTCAATTTTGTTCTATTGGTCTATGGGTCTATTTTTGTGCCAGTACCATGTTTT
>NW_008351233.1:0-151 GCF_000622305.1 Nannospalax galili | reverse complement strand
AGTAATCCCCCCGGCATTGCTCTTAGTGCTCAGGGTTGTTTTGACTATCCGGTGTATTTTGTGCTTCCATATGAATCTTTAGGATAGTGTTTTCCAATTCTGTGAAAAATGTGTTGGGGATTTTGATTGACACTGTGTTGAATCTATAAAT
>NW_008351232.1:0-1364 GCF_000622305.1 Nannospalax galili | reverse complement strand
CCTCTGCTCTCTCAGCTCCCTGCCCCTCAGAGGCCTCTTCTCCCTCGGTGGGCAGTGGGTCTTTGCTGATTGATGTGCACTCTCTGGACTGTGTGCATGGAAACAACGCCCTTTCTTTCTTGGGCCAATTTGCTGCTCTCTATGCCAGGGCGCAAAAGTTTCCCAACCTTCATCCTGCCTACTCCCTGCAAGAGTCTGCATTGTGACATCTCCAGCTCACCCTACCTAGCAGGGACCCAACAGCAACTGCCAGTGACCAGCCCCAGAAGTGGCCCTGAGCTGTCCTGCCGTCATTGCTGCTCCTGCACTGAACTGGAAAAGCCTAGGCCCTTCCTGGGTGGAGACAATCAAACTTACTGGGCTGCCCCTGCCGCGTACCAGCTATACCGATAACAGGGTGTCACATTTTATGCTAGGGGTGGACAGGGAGCAACTGGCCCGACCATGACCTGCTGTAGTTCCAGATCCCTCTCAACTGGGGACCTGGAGACACTTTCCCGGGAGAGAAACCACAGGGGCGCACGAAGCCCACACAGCCGCCGTGAAGGAGAGAACCACACGCGAGAACAAAACCACTGACCACAAATGGAAGCGAGCTCTTGGGGGCAGGGCCGAGACGCAAGCTCCGCCCACAACCCGCGGGTGGGGCGGGGCCGCTCCCTTACAACTGACAGCGCCTCTCCAAGGCCCCCACTCTGGCCCTGAGACAGTGGTTGCTCAGGTACCCGGCGGGCAGACACACACACCGCTCACGCTCACGCTCTAGGAGCCCCTGACTTCCCAGCCTCAGCCAAGAGGCCAGCCCTGGCCACCAGGGAAGACCTAGCCCACAGAGGACCAGGGCCTGGCTTGAGAGGGAGCCGGGTGGAGCCGAAAGTTTTGGCCCAGGGCGGGATTCCTGTCCCTGCAGAGTGAGAGGGAGTCTGCACTTGACCTGCAAGGGGGAGAGGCTGGCGCTTTGAGCTGGAGCTAGCCCCAGGGGCAGCGGGGGCCACTGGGACACCCAGGGATGCTCAGGCTGAGGGTACCCGTTTTCACGCAGCCATACCAAAGCCCCTGTCACCGAGCCCCCAGGACCTGATGTGGGCAAGTGCAGAAATGATCAGGGCTGAACAACTTGGCCTCTACAACTTCCTGCCCCATCTTGTTCTTTGGAATGGGGAGGCTGGCGTCAGGGAAGCCATGCTTTGCTTGGCTATAATCTTTTGTCCCCACTCCAGGTCTTCAGACATGGCTGTCCATTCCCCGCCTGTCCCCACAGCTCTTCCTGCTGAATGTTTTTTTTCCTGAGGATTCTGTTAAGATTGTTCGAGGCGGAGGGCAATACCTGTACAATGAACGAGGGCCAGAATACATAGACTGCA
>NW_008351231.1:0-609 GCF_000622305.1 Nannospalax galili | reverse complement strand
TTTTTTCTTGTAGAGCCAAGTGTTCTCTAGGATTTTATAATTTTTCTTATTTAAATTTTTCACTTAGTTTTCACATGTGAAATCTTTATCTAGAAAGAAATGTTTTATTTTTATATAATGTTTATTTTTTTTTTATCCTTTTGACAGTTTTTTTTTTTTTAATCCTTTTGACACAGGGTCTCCTTGGAGCCCCAGCTGGCCTGAAACTCATTATATAGACCAGGTTGGCCTTGATCTCAAAGAGATCTGCTTGCTTTTTCCTCTTGAGTGCTGGAATTAAAGGTGCATGTCACTATGCCCAGCTATTTTTATATAACTTTAGTTCTAGAAATCTAATCTATTTTGATCTATCATCTTTGTCAATGTATATATTGAGTTACCTTCTTAAAAATTTAGAGGGACTAAAGAGATGGCTCAGTGGTTAAGAGCACTGGCTACTCTTGAAGAAGACCTGGATTGAAATCCCAGCACCTACGTGGTGGCTAACTCCAGTTCCAGGGGATCCAGTGCCTCTTCTGACCTCTGTGGGCATTGTGCCACATGGATACACTTACATAACACTGCAGACATAACACTCAAATGCATTAAATAAAAAGTTTTTCAAACTTT
>NW_008351230.1:0-312 GCF_000622305.1 Nannospalax galili | reverse complement strand
AAAATTTACAGCCACCTTGAAAGAGATGTATCCTTGCTCTGGAATGTGTTATTGAATATGCTAAAGCTGTAATGGAAAAAAATGAGTTTTATTTGAGGAAGAAGCATAAAAATTTGCTTCATGTTAATTAGTAGAGGTGAAAAACATTGCCATTGAAATCTACCTGATGTCTTTATATTGATGCTCAGGTGCCAAGGAGCTCAGAAAGTAACCGACTGTGACTAGTAATAATCAGATACATAGAGATTAGAGACTGAGACTCATTTGCAAACATCTAAGTGTTAGTAGCATTAAAAATGAGTTTTTCTGTAT
>NW_008351229.1:0-1518 GCF_000622305.1 Nannospalax galili | reverse complement strand
TTCCTAACTTTCTCCAATAAAAGGAAAAGAACTCTAGGGAGGAATGATGGATTGTAAAATGCCTACAGGTTATAGACAAAAGAGGCTTAGAACACCTGGTAGTGGAAAATAAGGACACACACACACACACACACACACACACAAATGCATACTCAGGTACATACAGTTACTTATGGAGTTATGTCAAAAGCCAAGTAAGCTGGGCTTGGTGGTGCATGCCTTTAGTCCCAGCACTTGGGAGGCAGAGGCAGGCATATCTCTGTGAAATCGAGGCCAACCTGGTCTACATAGAGAGGCCAGCTGTACCTCAGGACCCAGTCTCAAAAAGACCAAAAAAAAAAAAAAGTGTAAGAATTCTCAATGACCAAAGACAGAACAATTTGAATAAGCAAATTTCAATGAGCAAATAGTGTTGGATTACAGATCAAAGCACACAATGAATGTCCATCAGTCTGACCTGAAGAAAGTATCCAAATTTTACATTTTACATGAAGAAAAGAAATAGATCTCTCATGCATAAAATCACAAATAATTTATATAATTGCTCTATCTTAACCCTCTGCTCCTTCAGTGTGGGGTATAAAGAGGAAATCTGGGGCTGGAGAGATGGCTCTGTGGTTAAGAGCACTGGCTGCTTTTGCAAAGGACCTGGGTTCAGTTCCAGCACCCACATGGCAGCTAACGACTGTCTATAACTCTAGTTGAAGGGGATTTGACACCCTCTTCTGGACTCCGTGGGCATTGCATGACATGGTGCACTTACAAACATGGAGGTAAAACGCTCATACACATAAAATAAAAATAATAAATATTACAAATAATACAGTATGGAAAAGACAGGAAGGGAGTGAAGACAGGGAGGGGGCGGGGAAGGAAAGAAGCAAGGACTGGAGGGAGGAAGGTCAGGATACTTTATAGTGGAGAAAGCTGATAAATGGCTTTTAGTCAAGTGGTGGAGGTTAACAAAAGTAGTCATGAATCATGTTAACAGTACATATCCATGTTATAATGTGACAAAAATGTAACCTTAAGTCTATGATCTTTCAAAACCCCCAACATTTTCCTAATTACCAGAAAAAACTTGGGCAATATACTGCAGAGGAGAATCTTAAAGGACATTAGGTTAAAAGTCAGCACAAGGGCTGGGGATACAGTTCAGTGTAAAAGTGCTTAGTGTGCTCACCTCCCTTTACCCCTGAGCTGCACAGCTTCCCATGTCCTGGTCCCAGGACTTTCCCTAGGTAAGTCAAGCGTGCCCAGGGCCCAGTGCGCCTTGACTCTCCCAGCCTCTTTCACCTCCCCCTCACACCACCTACCACATATAAAGGAAAACCCATCAGGATTACAGCTGAATTTTCAGTGGAATCTATAAAAGCCAGAAGAGCCTGGATCAAAGTATTCCCAGCTCTAAATGACCACAGATGCCAACCCAGATTACTTTACCAAGCCAAAATGTCTATCACAGTTGAAGCAGAAAGAAAAATCTTCCATGACATAAATAGGCTGAAAGAATTCATG
>NW_008351228.1:0-1574 GCF_000622305.1 Nannospalax galili | reverse complement strand
TGGAGTCTTTAAGAGAACATGATTAGGTCATTGCCCTCAGAAGGACTCAATGTAGGTCTCCTGGGACCTCAGCTAGTTCCCATGAGAGGTGGTGGTTGTAAAAGAGCAAGACCACAAAGACCGACTCCTCCCCTCTCTGCTTCCTGTCTTACTAGGTGATCATTTGGTCACAAATGCTCCCACCAGGAGGCCATCTGCCTTCTGTGATTGAAAGGGACCAAAACCATCATGTTTGCATGGTTAGCTGCCAAAAATCGGAGCTAAATTCACAATCCTCTTGCATAGCCTCCTGAGTGCTGGGATTACAGTTGTGTCATACTTAGTAAGATACCTTGTTATAGAAGGTAAGAAAGAAAGAACTGAATCAAATGTTGCCACAGTTACCGCTGTTAAGAACTGGGATGGATTCCTTTATGAGTTAAGGTGTTTCCTGCTCATGTTGAGACTAGATGTATATTTTGGTCATATTGCCATGAGACAACTAGCTCCAGACTTACCCACTTACTTACCCCTGATTCTTCCATCTGGACAGAGGTGGCATGCACAGACTATGTAACAACATTTGGGGCTCTGACTGGGGCCATAGGATCCATTTTCTTTTTTTAATATTTTATTTATTATTTTTATTTTGTGTGTATGAGTATTTTGCCTGCAAGTATGTAAGTCCACCTGTGTCATGCAATGCCTGCAGAAGTCAGAAGAGGGCGTTGGATCCCCTGGAATGGGAGTTATGAATGGTTGTTAACTGCCATGTGGGTCCCGGGAACTGAACCTGGGGTCCTTTGCAAGAGGAACCAGTGCTCTAAACCACTGAGCCATCTCTCCAGCCTCCAAAGGATCCATTTTCAAGATGGCCTTGCTCATGGGTGGAAAACTGGGACTGGGCATCATCTGGGCTGTGTGTTGAAAGTCTTTTCGCTGCTCCCTGTGGCTTTGACACAACACAGCATGTGGTCACCCATTACTCAGACTGCTTATACTGTGTCTGGCTTTATCTACACAGAAGTCACAAGTGTGGATATAAGCTTGGTCCTAAGTAATTCATTTAGAAAGTGCTATCTCATTCACAGTCTGGCTAAGATTGAGGAACAGGACCAGCACTGCGTACACTTGAAATGTTCAGTTGTCCTCTGGTTTGGAGCGAACACAAGGAGACCCATGAAAGCATGTGAATATGTATGAAGGCTTGGTTAACTGCCTTCCTTCAGAGTAATGTTCTAACAGCAACACAGCTTAATTACAGAGAAGATCTGCTCTCTATAGTGTATTGAATTGGATGCCCACTGTATCTCCTTCAGACTCTACAAACCTCTGCTTAAATATCTTTTCAACTTCAGAGCCTAATACATCAGCAAGTGCACCAGGGTCATGAGAACCATGGTAACTGATTGACTGATCTCACATACCTTCTACTTGCAAACGGATGCAGGGCTTCAGTCAGTAACTTCACAGAAACATAACTCCCTGCAAGACATAATGCTGTCTCAAGCCAAGGAGGGGGCATTCTTCAGGGTGTGGATATAAGCTTGGTCCTAAGTAATTCATTTAGAAAGTGCTATCTCACTCACAAGAAC
>NW_008351227.1:0-318 GCF_000622305.1 Nannospalax galili | reverse complement strand
TATTAAGGAGCAAATTTTTATGCTTTGAAGAATTATTTTTTTATTTTTTTATTTTTATTTATTTATACACCCACTTCCAGGTAGCACCCTCCCATAGCCTCCCTCCCCTCCCCCCACTAGAGCCCTTATACTCTGATATCCCTGCTACTGTCTGCTGCGTTGTCAGCACCCCCAGCCATTCCCCACTACTTGCCCTTCTGGTGAATCTAGTCAGCCTACCTAGAGGTCTTTGTTTTAGGAAGGTCAGCTGTTCTTCATCTAGTGGTCATCATTTGTCTATATTCCTTTGGATAAGATTGGGGTCTGCTGTTCATTTTC
>NW_008351226.1:0-233 GCF_000622305.1 Nannospalax galili | reverse complement strand
CCCCAAAGTTTTCTTCTAACAGTTTCAGAGTTTCAGGCTTTACATTGAGGTTTCTGATCTATTTGGAACTGATTTTTGTGGAGGGTGAAAGATAGGGGTTTATTTTCATTCTTCTACAGCTGGAGATCCAGTTTTGCCAGCACCATTTGCAGAACATGCTGTCTTTCCTCCAGTGAAATTCCTGGCCCCTTGGTCAAATATCAGGTGGCTGAAATTGCATTTACTCATATTTG
>NW_008351225.1:0-476 GCF_000622305.1 Nannospalax galili | reverse complement strand
CAGGCAATGATGCTGCCTGTAATCCCACCATTTGAGAGCTAGAGACAGGGGGTCTCCAGGATAAGCTACATAGCTACACTAGACCCTGCCCCATAAATACAGGGGAGAGTAATCAGAAAAGACATTGGACATCATTTCAGGCCTATAAACACACAAGGTTGGCATGCATCTTTGCACACATGCATGCCCCCATACATGCAAAACAATCATGCACACCACATACATGCACTCCCCAAATTAATAATAAAGATAAAGATGTAATGGCTGCCTCTTGTGTATACAAGAACAGACTCAGAACAGAGTGTGTCGGGGAACCACACTGAGAGAGTGTTGGGAGCCTCTGTTATGCAAAGTCAAAGCCCCTTCACACCTGACAGCTCATGCAGCTCGGGAATTATGTGCTGCGGGCTCCTTTCATAGGAAGATATCTTCCTGGCATCTTTCCTGTCTCTCCTTTTGAAGTGTCTGCCACAAAT
>NW_008351224.1:0-1363 GCF_000622305.1 Nannospalax galili | reverse complement strand
CAGGACACTGTGGTCACTGGCGGGGACACGCACAACTCGTATTCCCCCCCCTCAGTGATTGCAGGACGCTGCCCTGGGGTTCGGGAGTTTCTCGTTTTTACATGACCTAAGCCACACCTTTCTCTTCCTGCTCTCTCTCTCTCACTCCCTCTTTCTCTCTCTCCCACTCTCCCTCTCTCTCTCTCTCTTTCTCTCTGTCTCTTCCCTGTAAACTTCCTCTTTGTTCCCCCACCCACCAGCTGAGGTCTTTAACTCTTCTTTCGCTTTCCACCTAATCCATTGCTATGGGAACCAAACACTCAAAACCTCAGGGTCTCACGCCTGTGGCCTGTCTTCTTAAATCCTTAAAAAAGCTAGGATTATCTCACACTATCAGATCAAAAGGCCTAAAATTCTTGTGCACCACTTCCTGGCCCCAGTACAAACTAAATAATAACTCTGTCTGGCCAAACACTGCAACCTTAGACCTCGATATTTTAAAAGATTTGGAAAACTTCTGCCAGTGTAATGGCAAGCAGTCTGAACTACCCTACATCCACACCTTTCTTGACCTCCGTGCTAATCCCTCCCTCTGTGTCAAATGTTCTTCCCACCAGGTCCTCCTGGCTAAGACAGTCCCACCAGATCCTGAAACTCCAGGGGCCTTTGCCCCTATCCCTCCTCCCTACCTCTCTGACTCTGCTTTTGATCCTTCCATAGCTGATAACCTGCCCCCTATCAGAACCCAGCCCCAAGAACCCCCTGCTCCTGAGCCCGAGGCACAATCAAGTCCTCCCCCTGCCCTCCTATCACTATACCCTCCCTTGCCTTCCAGTCCAGGGGCCAGCCCAACTCCCCTCCCTTCTCTGCCTCAAACTCCCTCTCTGCAATCTTCCCCCTCCCTTCCTCAGCATTCTGAGTCTGACACTCACTCTCTCAATTCCCCTTTAATCAAGGAAACCCAAAATCTTAAATACCTCATTACCAAATACTCCTTAGTCTCCCCAAATTTGACTTCTACCTCAAATACCCCATTTACCCCTCCTATATCTGCTTCTACTTCAACTCCAGACCCTGCCTCAGACACCCCTGCCCCTACATCCTCTCATGGACAGGACACCCCTCCCATCTCTCCCACTTCAGCTTCCTCCCAGGACTCCCCTTCTCCTTCTCTTCTGCCTCCTCCCAACCTCTCCCCCGTGTCAAGCCATACCCGTTCCCACACCCAGTCTCAGCCCCCTTCCCATGGCATTTTTCCCCTCAGGGAAGTGGCAGGCATGGAAGGGATTGTCAAAGTCCATGTGCCTTTCTCTCTTGGAGATCTTTATCAACCAGAGCGTAAAATTGGTTCCTTTTCCACTAATCCTACTCACTTCATACAAGA
>NW_008351223.1:0-555 GCF_000622305.1 Nannospalax galili | reverse complement strand
CACCTGATATTTGACAAAGGGGCCAAGAACATTCACTGGAGGAAAGATAGCTTGTTCACCAAATGGTGCTGGCAAAACCGGATCTGCACCTGTAGAAGAATGAAACCAAACCCCTATCTTTCACCTTGCACAAAAGCCAATTTCAAATGGATCAAAGACCTCAATGTAAAGTCTGAAACTCTGAAACTGTTAGAAGAAAACGTTGGCAAAAACCTACAAGATATAGGTGTAGGAAAGGATTTTCTAAACCAGACATCAACTGCTCAGGAAGCAAGGTCAAGAATCAACAAATGGGACCTCAGTAAACTAAAAAGCTTTTGTACATCAAAGGAGGCAACCAGGGAAATGAAAAGAAAATCCACATCATGGGAGAAAATCTTCACCAACGACACATCTGACAGAGGTTTAACATCAAGAATATATAACTAACTCAAAAAACAGAGAATCAAGACAGGAAGGAACCCAATTAAAAGATTGGCTAAGAAGCTGAACCGAGAATTCTCAAAGAAATAAAGATGGCTAAGAAGCATCGTAAAATATGTTCAACATCACTAG
>NW_008351222.1:11037-11315 GCF_000622305.1 Nannospalax galili | reverse complement strand
AGCCCGAACCTTAATCCTACAACTAATCCTAACCCTAATCCTAATCCTTAAACGTAATTCTAATGCTAAATCCTAGACCTAATCTTAAACCTAATCTTAATGTTAAGCTTTGCTCTAAACCTATCTCTAAAACTATGGAGAGCCATGAAATTATCCCTAGCCCCAACATTAAATCTAACCCTAAGCCTAACACTTAACCTAAACCTGACACTAACCCTAACCAAGACCCTAACTGTAACCCTAGCACTAGCCATAGACATAGCCATATTCCTAGACCT
>NW_008351222.1:5218-9371 GCF_000622305.1 Nannospalax galili | reverse complement strand
CCTAAGCCCAAGCCTATCCCTAATGCTAACTCTAACCCTAACCCTAAACCTAACCCTAACCACAAACACAATCCTAGAACTATCCTGAACCTCAACCCTAATCCTAAATTTACACCTCTGCATAACCCTATCCCTAAAATTATCTCTAACCCTAACTTAATCCTTAATCCTAGCCCTAAACTTAAACCTAACCCAGCCCTATCCATAACATTGATCCTAACCCTTAACCTAACACTAACCCTAAACATTACCCTGACCCTAACCCTAAACATTAATCTATCCCCTGCTCAGCACTAACCTACCACTAACCCTACCTCAAATCCTAAATCTAACCCTAACCCTAACCCTAGGCATAACCGTAATCAAAATCCTAAATCCAACCCTAAAAGTAACCCTAAACCTAATCTTAGTATTTACATTTGTCCTAACTTTAACCTTGACTTTAGACCTAACCTTAATCTAACCCTATCCCTATCCTCTTAACATAATCCTAGACCCAACACTAACCCTAACGCTAATCGAGACCTTGCCCATAATCCTAACCCAAGGCCTAAAACTAAACGATTACCCTAATCCTGACCCTAGACCTAACCCCTCTCCTAACCCTAAACTTAATAATAACTGTGCCCTACCTCTAACTCCAACTCTAAGCCTAAGTCTAATCATAATTGTAGCCCTAGCAAAAGACCTAAACCTAACCCTAAAATTAAACATATACCTAACCTTAAGTATAACCCTAATATTCAACATTTACATAATCCTAACTCTAACCCTAGCCCTAAACTGAAACACTAACCTAGCATAACCCTAAACATAACCCTAGCCCTAACCCTAACAATAACCATAAACCTAGTCCTAACACTTAAGCAACTACCAAACATTAACATAACATTAACCATATCACTAAACCTAACCCTAACCCTAGCACTAACCCTAACTCTAATCCTAATCCAAGCCTAACCCTACTCTCACCCTAACTCCAAACATAACCCTAGCCCCAACCCTGAACATAGCCCTAAATATAATGTTAATCCTATCCCTAAATATCACCCTAACCTTGAATCTAACCCTAGACCTAGTACTAACCCTAACTGTGGTGGTTTGAATGAAAATGTTCCCTATAGGCTACAAGTATTTGGACATTTTGTCCCCAGACAATGGAGCTGTTTTGGGAAATTTTAAAAGCACGTCACTGGGGGTGGGCTGCCAGACAATGGAGCTGTTTTGGGAAATTTTAAAAGCACGTCACTGGGGGTGGACTGAGAGAGTTCTGAAGCCTTGCCACATCTCCAGTTGTTATCTTACTTCCTGTGACTGCATGATGATGTGAGAGCTTAACTTCTGCTGCTACTGTTCCAGCCACCTCCACCCACGATGGCTCCCTTCCATGAGGGACTGTAATTCCCCTGGAATTGTAAGCTCAAATAAACTCTTCTTTCTATAAATTGCTCTGGTCAATGTGTCTATCACAGCAATCATTACTGGCAGGCATTTTATAAATGAAAGACCAAACCTCCACAAAAAGACATGTCCACATGTACTATAGAATAGAGAGAGTAAAAGAGTCTGAGGTCCAGGGTAAGAACTCTCTCTGATAAAGCGTATGTGTACACAGACGTGGGATAAGTGAAGGCCAAGGGATCCTTGGAGGGGAAGAGAAGCCCCCACTCTCCCCTCAGTTCTCCTTTGACTCCAGACGCAAATGCCGACAACGATATTCATCCCAGTAAATGACCATCGTGTGTTTCATATACATATATATAGTTATGTTACCATATAATTTTCCCACTTGTCTTCCTAATCAAACTGTAAACTCCTTTAGAAGACAAATATCTTATTCTACCTGTTTCCAGCAGGGAGCCCAGGACTTAGCATCCAGTAACCGGGTGAATCAAATGGGTATTGAAAACAATAACACATAACACTTAACACTTAACACATAACAATGACTTGTAAGAACAAGAGAGGAATAGGGGTCTGAGGAGAAAGCAATTCAGTTACATTTGATTGATGTTGGAGAAATAAGCACCGGTATAGGTAGATGGAATACATGGAGAGTTTTAGGACCAACTAGGGAACCACCTCTTTCTCCTACCTGGGTCATCACTTCCCCCATGAATTCAGTCATTCATTTAACAAATCTCTGTTGAGTGCCAACTACATGCTAGGCAATCCTTAACTATATGTAGGCAATGATTATGACCTAATGAAACACAAGATGTGCTAGATAACACAATTTGACACACTTGGCTAGAGGGAGCCTCAACTGGGGAATTGCCTCCATTGGACTGGCCTGTGGCCATGTCTATGGGGTCCTCTCTTGATTTTTGAATGATGTGGGAGGACCCAGCCCACTGTGGGCAGTACCAGCCCTGGGCAGGTTGTTCTGTATTGTATAAGAAAGCAGGCTGAACATGGGCCAGGGGAGCAAGCCAGTAAGCAGCGTTTCTCCATGGCCTGTGCTCCAGCTCCTGCCTCCAGGTCCCTGCCCTGAGTTCCTATCTTGGGCTCCCTGATGAACTGTGACCTGGGAGATGTAAGTCAAATAAACCCTTTTCTCCCCAACTTGGTATTAGTCAGAGTGTTTTGTCACAGCAATGGAGAAACAAACTAGAACATAAGATCACTATAATTTGTAGTGCTTTCATTGCAAATGTTCCAACAAACAGAGCTGGCTTCAAATTTAACCTCAAACCAAGCCATGGAGCATTTCAAGTTTTCCATTTAAATATACCTTGCCATTAACTAAGTAGCTTCACGCTCCTGAAGACTCAAGAGTTTACTTGAGGATACAATTGATAACTCAGCAGATCTTCCTCAATCCTCGCTAGTACAGATTTGCCAATCTTACGCTAAGTGCTTGTGGTGGTTTTAATGAGAATGTCCTGTATCGGCTCCAGTTGGTGGCACTGTTTTGGCAGATCTTAGGTGTGGCCATGCTGGAGGAAGTACATTGCAGGATCTCCAGTCACTCTGCTTCCTGTGCCTGCTTGAAGAAGTGAGCTTAGCTTCTGCTCCTACCCCAGCCTCCTCTGCCACCATGTCTCCCTGCCATGATGGACTCTTGCCCCTTTGAACCATAAACTAAATAAACTCTTCCTTTTATAAAAATTGCTTTGGCCAGTGTTTCTATCACAGCAACAGAAAAGTGACTAATATACCCATACACACAATTGGGAAAAAACATATGAATAGGTATTTCTAAAAGAAGACATACAGATGGTTAATAGGTGTATCAAAAATTCCTCAGTATAATTAATAACCATGGAAATGTAAATTAAACCATAATGAACTATCACTTACTATCTGTTTGAATGCCTATTATATAAAAGATAATATGTTCTACCTAGGTTGTGGAGAAAAGGGAAAAACACATGTAGTAATTGCCACAACTTATCTCATTTTATTAGTGAGGACACAGAGGCAGAGATATGCAAAGTTATACCGGGAGCTCATGATTTCATTGCAACTATAGGGACAAAAGTCAAATATGTGGGCCTTTAGTTCTATTGAGGAAAGTAAGACTATGAAAATATATGAATGTAGCACATATTATGCTATGAGGGATGCTATAAGTACATATCACACCAGAAATGAGATATAGCCTTCTTTCCATCATGATGTCAATCACTTAGTTCTAACAGCAGCCACCATCCTCCATTGAACCATGTAAAGACTTTTAAATCTATTTTCAATTAAAAAATGTATGTATGTTTATGGTATATAACAGGATTTATTGACATGTGTGTTCATTATAAAATGACTAAATAAATCTGTTAAATGTTTTATGTCATACACTTCTAAATTTTGTTATAAAAGAGAACCCTTTAAACATATTCTCAGAATTTTTCAGGTATATAATTCATTATACTAAGTAAAGGCACCGTGCTGTGCAATATCCTCCTGCCTATCATATTTTAACTCCTTTAACCAACATCATCCAGTTACCACAATCCCGTCTTCTATTATCCTTCATTCTTTTCTCTGCCTGCATTAGCTCAACCATTTAACTTTTTACAAATATCCAAGATTATGTGATCTCTGCATTTCTGTCCGTGATTTTTCCACATAACATAATGTCCCCCATTTTTATATACAGTATGACAAATGAAAGTACTTTCTTCTAAGGTTAACTAGTACTTCATTGTGCACC
>NW_008351222.1:0-645 GCF_000622305.1 Nannospalax galili | reverse complement strand
TGATGACTGTGGAATTCCGGTAGTATGGAAGTTGGAAATCTTGTGAACACTAAAAACAAATGAGAGTCACTTTGAAAAGTCAGGCCTGGGACTCTACCTCCATGCTGCCAACCCAGAGTAATTCTAGCTGAAACCTGAACCCTGACCCACCCGTAGGTATGCAGCCCCAGAGCCCAACTCACAATCCAGACAATGACCTGTTCTTCCACTCAGCTCCCAGAATGACTTGAGTAACTCCTTAAGAACCCTGACCTACAGGAAGATAGGCAGCCCCAGAGCCTCAGAGCGAGCACAGATTGTGATCCTTCCCTCTGAGCTACTGACTCAGGGACCACTTGCCAAACTCAAAATGAACCCAACCCTGAACCCCAGGTAGGTACTCAGCCGTAGAGTCCTGGCAGAGCCCAAAAAGTGATTCTTCCCTATGCATCATCTCCAGGACTGTGTGAATGGCTCGACAATAACCTGAAGCCCAGGTGGATACGCAGCTCCAGAGCCCTGCCTGGAGTGCAGACAGTGAACTCTCACAGGACCACGTATGGCAAGGAAGATCAACCCCAGCTCTGACACCAAAGGAGCATTTGTAGAACCCTTTGAGTCCTCCACGGACTTCTCAAATTGGCAGTGAGAGCTTCCGAACTCTAC
>NW_008351221.1:0-452 GCF_000622305.1 Nannospalax galili | reverse complement strand
CAGACATCTACCGAGTATTCCACCCAAGCACCAAAGGATGGACTTTCTACTCAGCACCCTATAGAACTTTCTCCAAAATTGACTATATACTGGGGCACAAACAAGCCTCAAAAAATACAAGAAGAATGAAATAATTCTACGTATCTTATCAGACCACAATGCAATAAAGCTTAAAATCAAAAGAAACCCTAGTAACTACATGAACACATGGAGATTAAACAACATACTCCTGAATGATGAAGGGGTAAAAGGAGAAATTAAGAAAGAAGTAAAAGTATTCCTGGAACTAAACGAAAAGGACAATACAACACAACAAAACCTCTGGGACGCATTGAAAGCACCCCTTAGAGGGAAGTTTATAGCTCTAAGTGCCTACATTAAAAATCGGAAAGAACAGAAATAAATGACTTAAGGTTGCAACTCAAGACACTTGAAAAGCAACAGCAAATGAA
>NW_008351220.1:0-297 GCF_000622305.1 Nannospalax galili | reverse complement strand
TGGTGTTCTGTATGCTTCTTGTATTTCTATGGGCATGTCCTTCTTTAATTTTGGGAAATTTTCGTCCACGATTCTGTTCAAGATCTAGTCCATGCCATTATCTTGGAATTCTTCTCTTTCCTGTATGCCCATGATTCATAAGTTTGGTCTTTTTATGGTGTCACACAATTCCTGCATATTCCATTCTTGGGATTTCTTAAATTTTCCATAATCTTTGCTTGAGTGGTCTAGTTGGTCCACATTATCTTCCAGGATTGATACTCTTATTTTTTCATTTCATTCATCCTATTGGTGAGG
>NW_008351219.1:0-2431 GCF_000622305.1 Nannospalax galili | reverse complement strand
GTCTATGCTCTCTGAACACACAGTCCTCCTGCCTCAGCCACTGGATTACAAATTGTGTCAGGAGGCCTGACAAGGACCTCATTTTTGAGGGGAGTGGAATTGTTTGAATGAAAATGTCCCCCATACACTTCAAGTATTTGGTCATTTTGTCCCCACATGGTGGTGGTGGTTTTGGAGGTTTTAGAAGTTATGGCTATCTTGGAGGAAGCACTCATTGGGGGTGGGCTTAGAGAATTCTTAAGCCTTGCTGGATCTCCAGTTGCTTCCTGTGCCTGCATGACGTTATGAAAGACCATCTTCCACTGCTCCATCTCCAGCCACCTCCAGTCACCTCCACCTACCATGCCTCCTTGCCGGACAGATTCTGGGCTAAAACTCAAAATATCCTTGGGCCTGTGAGTAACACACTCTGTTCCAAAGGCCAAAAACGTCCAAACGTCAAAAGTATTTGGGAGCTCTTCCTTCTGGTTTTTGTTGTTGTTGTTGTTGTTGTTGTTGTTGTTGTTGTTTTTTGTTTTTTGTTCATTTGTTCGTTCATTTGTTTGTTTGCAGACAAGGTCATCTTGTATTAATTGACCAATTTGGGAAAGTAAGAGAATTCTATATGTTCTTATTCCTGCTTAACACAGCGACATTTACCATGCTTATTAAATATCCCCTTTCAGAACATGCAATTTAAGGTAGTTTTCACAAACTTTCTGTTTATAGGATAGTTAGATTGCCACATTTTATTTTTTATAAGAAGCATTTTATTACAGCTTTAGCATAATCAAAACAACTTCCAGAGCAAAGATATATCTCTTTCAAAGTGACTATAAAAATTTTAGGTTCAGAGTTGCATTAATACAGTTATATAATATTGAACTCAGTATAAACCCTGTAAGAAATGAAATTGAATGTGTTTTTAACCTTTAAAAAGATCTCTATTTCAACAGAAAGACTCATTGTTTTCTAGTAACACTTAGATGTTGGAGCATGTGTCTCTAATCTATATGTCTCTGATTATTACTAGTCATAGCTGGTTTCACTTGGATCCTTGGCAGCTGTATATGGATGTAAAGTAATTGGGTAAATTTCAATGGTAATGTTTAACTTTTACAAAAACTTTATTTAGAATTTCATACATGCATATAAGGTTTTTTGACCATATCCATGCCCACTAGCTCCCCTCCAACCTTCCCCCCTCTGAAAAGGCAATCCTAAAATCTTTTAAGGATTAGATACAAGCTCCCAAATACTTTTGACATTTGGACATTTTTGGCCTTTGGTATAGAGTGTTTTGCTAACAGGCCCAAGTATATTTTGACTTTTAGCCGAGAAACTGGCTACATTTCTTTGGGGCCTTTTTACCCTAACTGCCTCACCAATTCCTATCTCCTATTCTTATCACGCCATCCTCTAAAGGGGTTACCAAATTGCTGGTAGGGAATGGGGATGCAGACTTCTCTGGCTTCTTCAATGCTGAACAGGGTTTCAGGGTGAGGCAATTGGATTACCCCTTCAGTGGTCTGAAGTATATCTAAAAGACTCCCAAATTGCATAACTTTTGTCTCTAAGGGCAAAAGAAAGTCCTTGTATCGTGAATAGGAGATATGAAGGAGAAGTAAATGCAAGAGCAATTAGCATTACAAGTTCTAGACAGGGAACTAGAAAAAAGTCAGAACAGGGCAATTTTCAAATGTTCATGGGAGAGTCCATTAGAGTTTCTCAACAAAGACATCCAAAAGCATTAGGATCTTCCTTTTTCTTTTCTCCTCCAAGAAATAATGGAATTATTTCAATTTTTTTGTATTTCTTGAGGTTTGTTTTGTGTCCTAAAATGTAGTCAATTTTGGAGAGGTTTACATAGGCTGCAGAGTAGGAAGTGTATTCTTTGGTGCTTGTTTGGAAGCACAAAAGACAGTTGACCTGTCTATAGGAGTTAGTGTGATATTGAAATCACCTGCTACTGTTGAGTTGACATTAAACTGTGTTTTATAATCCTGTACTACCGTTTTTAAGAAAATTGGTGCACCAGAGATTGGTGCATATATGTTCATGATTGTAATGCCATCTCGATTCATTGGTTCTTTGGTTAGAATGAAGTGGCCCTCTGTTGCTCTTCTGATTAGTTTTAATTTGAAGTCTTTTGTCAGATATTAGAATTGCAGTATCTGCTTGCTTCCTCAAGCCATTTACTTGGAATATTTTTTTCCATCCTTTCACCCTGAAGATGAGATGAGTTTCTTGAAGACAACAATGACATGGATTCTTTTTTCTTAATCCATTCCACTGTCCTGTATCTTTTGATGTGGGAGTTAAGGCCATTGATAGTTAGAGGTATTATTGAACAGTGTCTTTGTTACTGTCATTTTAACTTGTTTGTGTTCGTGACCCTATTTTGTGTTTCTGTTAATACTTTCTTTGTTTTCTTTTTCTAACTTCTTGAATA
>NW_008351218.1:0-487 GCF_000622305.1 Nannospalax galili | reverse complement strand
TTCCAACTCTAACCCTTTCCTCAACTTAGTGTCTGAGAGTAGTTGTCTTCCATTTGTAATAATGTATGTTTTCAGACTCGACTCCAGTTCAAGCAATACCTACTTGAAGCACTCTGACCATTGGTATTAAATTCACTATTTTCTAGAAATATGGTGTGTGCGGTCCCACGGGGATCGATCCCCTGGTCTCAGCCGCGCGCCCTTGAAGAAGGCGGGTCTGGCCCCGCGGGTTTCTCCGTGTCTCTGTGGGTCTCTGCTGCTGGAGCATTGTCCAGCCGTGTCTCCACCCTGATTTCACCCGTGTACTTTCCTCAATATGCGAGTTCCACTGGCTGCTAGAACACGCGGGAAAGTACGAGGCAGCTGAAGCTGGGATCCACGAGTCGGTGACGGAGGAATGCTGCCTCCGGAGAGGCTGGATCGCTGGTAGTAGGAAGCGGGACTCTGCTTAGTCCATGTTACAGCTTTTATTAAGTGTTCAGTTCCT
>NW_008351217.1:0-694 GCF_000622305.1 Nannospalax galili | reverse complement strand
ATGCCTTTAGTCCTAACATGTCAAAAGCAGAGGCAGGGAGATCTCTGTTGAGTTCAAGGCTAGCCTGTCTGCATAGCAAATTCCAAGTCAGTCAGGGCTATGTAGTGAGACTCTGACTCTAAAAGAACCAAAGTATTTTGTGAAGTCTTTGTACCAGTTATCAGAAAGGATAAAAGTGTGTCCCCTGTTGTGATCTAAACTGCAGCTCTCACTGTAAGCTGCAGTCAATAGTTTTGAAGAATGTTCCTACAGCATTAGAGAACATGCAAAATATACCATCTCAACTGATTCCCTGGTGCTTTGCATTTTCCCTGAGAATTGAGATCAAATGTTACAGCAAAATGAGACAAATTGCTTTGCTTAATTCTCTCCTGACTCAGCCTCAATTTCTTTCATTGGCCTTTGAAAACTTGACCATTTGTTTCCATGGAAAGCAATGTGAAACAGATAGACCTACATTATAGACATAGTCAGATATTTGTCTAGGTAAATTACTCTCTGCATTTCCAGTTCTGATAAAAGTAGGGAATTGGCACTGGGGGAGGCAGAGGCAAGTGGATCTTTGTGAGTTCAAGGCCAGCCTGGTCTACATAGTGAGTTCCAGGACAGCTGGGGCTATAAGGAGACCCTGTCTGAAAATGACAAAAAAAAAAGTAGGGAGTTGGGCTGCATGTCTCTTAAGGAGTGCTATTCA
>NW_008351216.1:4106-5117 GCF_000622305.1 Nannospalax galili | reverse complement strand
CCTTCTTCAAGACAAGCTCTGGAATGGGTTATCCAAGCAACCTCCTCTGTATTTCTTATCTAGAGGTTAAACTGCTTATCTCACCAATTTGCTTTAATCACTTTCCGGTTTTCTAATTTTTTTTAAGCACTAGTTACACACAAATTATTTTCATCTAAAAGTACAACTATTTTAGTTATTCATTTCATTTTTCTTATATAATTTTCCTTTTCAGTCTTGTTCTCCTGTAAAAGTTTTGTAGTTTATATGAGAGTGTTGACACCTTGACAAATTCTAGAATCACTCAGGAGATGGACCTCTGAGGGATTATTCTGATGTGGTTAATTGATGTAGGAAAATCCACCTTGACTGTGGGTGAGACAATTCCCTGGGTAGAGGATTCTGAAATGTATGAAATGGAGCATGTGAGCTGAGCATAGCATGCATCACTCTTTGCTTTTCCATTGTGAATATGTGCTGCAGGAGACAGAAGGGCTACCCAAGCTCTATGGAACCCAGCAGATTTTATCCTGAACTCCAGATGCTGGACACAGATCCTAGACTTTGGTCTTCTTGCTGGTGGATTTTGGTCTTGCTTTGGTCTGATCATTCTTTGCTATGTTCTGATTCTGACCCTTCAGTGTGAGAATGTTTATTTTGTGCCACTGTAGTTGGAGTAATGTCAGAATGTTTACTTTGTGCCATTATAGTTAGGGTATGTCATTTCTTTTTTATTTTATAGGCTCTCACACTTAAAAGATGTTGAATGAATTTTGACTGGGAATAAAGACTATGCAGACTTTTGATGTTGGACTGAATGTGTTTTATATTATAAAATTGTCACATGTCTATTGGGGACAAGGGATAGAAACCTTATGTCTTAAAAGTGACAGAATCTAGAATTACCTCTGGGCGTGCCTGATTGGGGTTGTCTTGCTAAAGCTAATTAATGTGGAAAGACTCATTTTACCTGTGGGTAGTACCATTCCCTGTGCAGGGAATTATGAACTACATGAATTGGAGAAGGTGAGC
>NW_008351216.1:0-3830 GCF_000622305.1 Nannospalax galili | reverse complement strand
TTTTTTTTGATCTGCTTCCTTTTTCCTTTCATATCTCCCATGTCTCTATTTACTCTGTAATCATCCTTTTCTTCTGAGCCCATTTTCCTAGATTACCTGGAGGTGATTTATCTTTGGATAGGCAACAATTTGGGAACATATGATGAGGAGATGGAAGAAACCGTCTTTGTTTGACCTCCATACTCATTAATGTTGAGTTCTATTTCATGTAGGTTGTACTTCTCCCCAGCCAGAGACTCAGGATGGCTTCCAAAGAGGCTTCTCCTCTAGCTAGTCTTCCATCTGATGTTTTCTTCTAACAGGGTAGATTCAGTGTCTCCAGGCAGCCTCAGGCCCCCAGCAGCTCTGCACAATTCAAAGGGCCCTTGTGCTGTTACCACATGCCCAAAAGTGCGTTCTTCCAAATAAGAAATTCTTTGTTCCAAACGTTAAAGTCTCTACTTTTGGAACTATCCACCCTGGGATCAGGAACCCTTCCTCATTTATTTAGTTGAATATCACTTTTTTTCCCCCAAAAGACTGAATTTTCTTCTAGTTACTTTTAGCTAATTTTCTCTTGGAGAAGAGGCTATGCCATCCTGACTGGTCATTTGAAACCCAAAATCTTTGACATTTCAAAAGATCTAACATTCAAAATTAATTTCACCTTAAACACTACATGCAAGAACAATTTCGTGATCAATATTATCCAAAACAAGAAAAAAAATGATGAAAATAAAATACGGCAAAATCATGTGACTTCTCCACAGCCACAGAGCACATCAGCATTATATTTCAAGAAAATATTTAAAAAATATATATCTTCTGAAGCTAGAGAGATGGCTCAGCAGTGGTTAAGAACACTGACTGCTCTTGCAGAGGACCTGGGTTTGATTCCCAGTACCCACATGGTGGCTAACAACTGGCCATAACTCCAGATTTAGGGGATCTATCACCTTCTTCTGACCTTTGTGGGCATCTCAGGATGGGTGCATTTGCATACATGTAGGCTATACTCATATACAAGTTTTTTAAAACTTCCTCTTCTATGTTAACGTGTTTTCTATTCAGATCATGACCACTCGATTTAGTTATTGTTTTCCTCCAGGAATGTAAACCCGTGCTAGGTGAAGGGTGTGTACTTTATAACAGTGATTTAATTTGTGCATCACATTCACAAAATACCCTATTTTGCACTTGAGTTCAGGCCTATCAATCATACAAATATGTGCTTGTCTATTATAATGTCTCACTCACATATTTTCCATTGTATTTTTTCACCAATTCGGCTTTTTTTTTCTAATTTTTTACTGAGGTTTTGTACATTTCATGCAGCCACTCCTTGGCATACACCCAAAGGACTCATCCTATTTTAGATATTCCTGTACACCCACATTTTTGCTCTCTTCACAATAGCTAAGAAATGGATGCAGTGTAAATGTCCCTCAACTGATGAATGAATAATGAAAATGTGGTGTATTTACACAATGAAGTTCTACTCAGTGGTAAGAAAAAGTGAAATTATGAAATTTGCAGGTAAATGGATGGAACTGGAGAGAGTTATACTAAGTGAAGTAAGACAAACACAGAAAAGTAAGAAAAGTATGTGCTCTTTCATTTGCTGATCCTAGTTCCAATCCCTTATATGTGAGTATATATTATATTGTAATAGCAGGAGCCAGGAAAATGGAAACATGGAGGTAAAGGGAAAGAAAGAAACTGAAAGAGGGGGATAGTAGGGAACATTTCCAGGGGGGAAGTGGAGCAAGTGGGAGTGTCCTGCTGGGAAGGGAGGAGAAAGGAAAATTCAGGGGGCCATACTGAGGAAAGAAGGAAATTCAGAAGCAGGGGTGGTAGGAGGCTGGTGCTATTGGGGAAAGGGTAGGGATAATAGGACATTTGGACTTGGGTGGGAGGGTGGAGCTCAGAGAGAGGAGGAGAGAGAGAAGAGATGAATGAATCTTGGGGGGCTAGGGAAGCCAGAGGAAAATGTGTTGCCTCCCAAACCCCCTGAGAAATGCACATATGGTTTCTGAACATTAATTCATATGTATACCTGGGGGTTGTATGATAAGGAACACAGTGCCAGACAAGAGAGACCTCTCTTCGAGTATTTGATCAGAGTGGTCAAAGAGACTCCCCAAATAACACAGGGTCTTGCTGGACTCTTGGTTATCTCCAAGAAAAGGAAGAAAAGATCCTGATGCTGAAGAGATGACATACTTAAGACACAGGACTTGGAACAATGGATCAGGAAGTGACCTGGAAGCGTTCTACCTGAAGTTTATCTCTCATAGTTCTAGAGGATACTATGTAAGCTGCTAAGGGAGAAAAATCAGTCAATGGTCCAAGCCAGTCCTGAAGCCTAATAACCATAATTACTGGCACAGCAAACGACATCTCCTGGTGCACTGTTATGGGGGGGTGGGTAATCAAAAGCTATCTAATTGGACCACTTATATTTTTAAAATTAATTTTGAAATAAAATGTATGCATAAATTGGAAGCGTCCTAGATCTATCTAGAATTCCATGCTGTCCAGGCTTGCCTTCGTGAAAGGGTCATGTGGACAAGGGAAACTGTGTGTGCTGGTACACACTTGTAATTCCAGTACTTAAGAGGTCAAGGGAGGATGATACGGTGTTAAAGCTAGCCTGGGCTACACAGCAGGTTCAAGGCCCTTGTATCTTCTATATACAAGCATTTTTCAGAAACTTCTGAGCCACCAGGAATATCTCTATTTATGCTTTATCCTTTTAGGCAGAGAGTCTCTAGTCTACAATATAAAATGATGACTGTAACTTTGGAACTGACAGACTTATGGGTAGTGTATCTAAGCAGCAAATCCTTGAACCGAAAGGAAACTGTAAAGATGACCACTAAGATTAGGGCCTGGAGTAAGAACTAATTAAGAAAAGAAGAAAATCATTCCAGAAAGATATGTTGATTCAAAGAAGGAAAGAATACAAGGCTCAGCTGTGTATTTGGAAGAACATTTCCTGTAAGGTCATCTGCCAACACTATGTTCTTTATATTCAAGAAGAGTATTTTTGAGAATCTTTTATTGAATCTCCTCCACTTCACCATCCTCTTTCGTTATAGAAATCATTGCCAGAGTCTGTCAACAACATTTATTGAGTACTTCTAATCAAAACAATGAAAAAGCAATATTCAAATGGAAACATGAGCATACTGTCTCAAAGACAATTTCACATATCTTCTTTGTCAAAATATGAAATTAGATATAAGGTAAGTGAATAATCAAGATGAGAAAGGAAAGTCCTTTAAGCTTTTCCCTTAATCAAACTTAGTATAAAAACATTCCTCAAATTCTTTGTAAGAACTTTAGCCAGCTCTCAATGCACCCTCAATTTCCACCAACTTAGAGTTGATTTCAAGAGTTCATTGCCAGAATAATTTTAAGTATTCATTTCTATAGTGCCATCAGCACAGATGACCAAGAAACTGCAAAAATAAATTGAACTGGTCGTTAGCCTCAAAGGCAGCAAGTAAAACAAGAAATGTTCAAGAAGTAAGCAGAGCTATCCTGAGCTACGCTCTTACCTGCCCCCCTCCTTGGCTTTTTGTTTGTTTGTTATTTGGGTTTTATTGTTTGTTTGTTTGTTGTTTGTTTTTTTTACTTTTCGAGACTGTGTCTCCCTATGCAATGCTGACTGGCCTGGAATATGTGCCAAGTGTCTTGCCTCAGCCTCCCGATTGCTAGAATGAGAGGCATTGTTACCATATACCAGCCTTTAACTCCCCGTTTCATAATAATGGAAGGGAACAATTATCTACAACTCAAGTGCTGTGTTTATCATAAATAATAAAGTGCTCATGATTTAGTCTACT
>NW_008351215.1:0-998 GCF_000622305.1 Nannospalax galili | reverse complement strand
ACTGTGAAGAACCTGAACATGTGGGGTTTTGGAAAAATGGTACACTTTGGAAGTTTGGCCTAGGAAAATCCTTGATTGCTGTAAGCGGAGTTTAAAAGGACATTCTAGTAGGGGCTTGGAAGAAAGTGGTGCTGACAACAATGTAGTTCCCAAGGGAAATAAGGACTTAAGCAGCACTTGGGATATTTTGGCTAAGAGTCTGCCTGGAGCCTGCCCTCAATCTAAATGATTGCCTGTGGCTAAGTTGAAAAGCAATGGACTAATTTGTCTGGTGGAAGAAATTTCAAGACAGCCGAATGTTGAAATGGTGGTGTGGCTATTAATGGTGAATATTGTACAGATTTACAGGGAAAAAGAGCAAATGAGGCAGAAATAAATAAAGAGTGTACAGGATGGATTGAAAAAGAGCCTTAGGAAGATAAATATTGGAGCCTTCGCATGTGATGGAGAGGATCCCATTGATAAGGAGATTAAAGTGATTAAGGAGGGGCCTAGAAATTCAAACTTGAAAAATTGAGAGAGCGCCTCCAGGGCAAGACCACTTCCAGTTAAACCTCCCACTTGGGAAAGGAAAATACTGCAGGGACCACTGATGAGAAAAGCTTCTAAAATGGACCCTGGGGTCCATCTCAAACTTGTAGTCAGACTTGGCAGTGTTGCTCATCTGGTGCTGGCTTCAGAGGCATGAAAGATGGAAGAGTGAAGGAGTCTTCAATTCTTCCCCTGAGGTTTCAGAGAACATTGGAGGCCAGGTAGAATGAAGCAGAGGTTCCCCTGCCTAGAAGAGGCTCTGGTAGGCCATTGGGTGAAGCTGTGAAGGTGAACCTTGGTTGGCAATGGAGACCCCAAGACGTTTGTGATGCCAGAGCTGTGAGGCATCTGCCAAGAAGACCTGTACACAGGGAGTGGTACCAGCACAAGAGAGAGATGTATGTTGCATGCAACAAAGCTCATGATTTCATTCTAAGTATAGGGACAAAAGTCAAGTATGTGGGCCT
>NW_008351213.1:15082-16980 GCF_000622305.1 Nannospalax galili | reverse complement strand
AAATACTTTTTCATTTCAAATATTCAGGATTGGTTGTTTTGAATTAGCAGGTGATGGAAGATCAGCACTACTGGTTTATACTGAGGTACATTCTTAGTACACTCTATAAATAAAGCAAATCAACCTTTTGATGTCATTCATGAATTTTGCATGTGGCATTACTAATTCACAGTGCAACTAATATTAATAATGCCTTCATAATGTAATGTTGATTCATCATTTCTCATTCAGCAACTATTGAAACAAATTATGTCATAACCCCTAGAAAGCAAGACACATTGAATTTATTTCCATATTAAACTAACAAATAGTGTACAGTCTTTAAAAAGCCACAATACTGGGTACAAACTACATTTCCTGTAGATGTGATTCTCTGCTTCTCTCTACATATGTATATATAAAGTTGTGTGTATTCATGATTTTTCTAAATATATTAATTTATAGTCATATCTCACATAATATCTTTTTTGCCCCATCATTAATAGTCTGACTTGCCATAAAATGTCTTCATTTTTTTTTTTTTTTTTTTTGAAGAGTCTCCCTGTGGTCCCAGCAGGCCTGGAACTCACTATATAGACCCGGCTGATCTTGAACTCACAGAGATCTGCCTTCCTCTGCCTCCTGAGTACTGGGACTAAAGGGGACACTGTCTTCAATTTTTATCATTATTTGCAATTTTCAAAGACTAGGCTAAAATGTAATAGCATAGCAAAATGTTAAAATAAAAAATCTTGGGAGATAAGCTTTAATTTTCCTCCCATGGTTTTAACTACATTAAGTAATACTGAAAACATCTAACTATTTTGTTCTGTTATTTACCACTAAATTAATACACTTTGCAGATTATTCTCACCTGTGAGTCATTGGAAATGATTGCTTTTGAATTCTAAGGATTCTCCTGTTTTTTCCTATGGTAGAAATATGCCAAACATACATAACACTAAAATGCATTCTCACTCATTAAAAATAGAACTACCGTGATGCATTTTCCTTGTCCATGAATTATTCATGGAACAATTGGCACTAATGAACCATTCCTAGTACATTGAAAAAAATTACATCCCTTCAACTCTGAGTCAACAATTGCTATAAATTTTCATAATATCTTTTATAAATTAGAAAATATGAATTTTGGGGGTCTTTTTTGTAACACGGTATCCTTGTTGCCCCAGGTGACCTGAAACTCACAAGGTACACCACTCTGGCATTGAACTCACAGAGATATGCCTGCCTCTGCCTCTGAGTACTGGGATTATGGGCATGAGTCACCACACTTAGTGAAAAAAATATGGATTTAGTTGAAGGTCAAACTAGCCTATGATACCAATTTAGGCAACACAAATGTTTCTAAATAAAGCAGTTATGTCCATCAAAACCGTATACTATTTGATGAAAATATAGAAATAATTTATACAAATTTTTAAAACTTTTTCTATAATATTTTAGCTTGTCATATTACAGGGACTATACTGTGTCCTGGCCTTTTTATTATGGAATTTCCACCTTTAACGAGATATTTGCATAATTCTTTTCCCCCTTCGTACGCATATTAAGATACAATAACTTCATACACTTTAGGATTTTCCAAGTAGCATATTTATGAATTAACATTTTCACATATTCATAGATATTTACACAATATGTGGCAACTCAGTGATACTTAGGATCTTGTTCTAGTTTGTTTCTCCATTGCTGAGACAAAACACTCTGACCAATATCAAAGCCAGAATCAAAGGGTTTATTTGGCTTACATCTCGTGGGGTTCATCAGGTAGGCCAAGGTAGGAACTTAGGGCAGGAACCTGGAGGCAGAGGCTGGAGCACTGGCCATGGGGGAATGCAGGAATTCTGCTTACTCCCTTCCTCCCCTGGGCCCTGCCCACATTGCTTTCTTATACA
>NW_008351213.1:9376-13133 GCF_000622305.1 Nannospalax galili | reverse complement strand
GTTGTTTTTGCCAGTTTTGTTTCCCAGTTTTTTTTTTTTTTTTTTAAATTTTTTTTGTATTTTTGAGACAGTCTCCTGTAGCCCCAGCTAGCCTGGAACTATGTAGACCAGGCTGGCCTTCAACTCACAGAGATCCACCTGCCACTGCCCCTTGAGTACTGGGATTAAAGGCATGTGCCACCATGCCTGGCTTCCCAGGTTTTTCAGATACAGTATAAGGTACAGATTTACAGTAATTTTACTGAGACTCTGCAGTGAGCCAGGTTTGTGTGGGTTGTTTGCAAAAAAATCTGCTACTGACTTGGAAAGAAGATCTGGGCCCTTAAGGGATTTGTATCTTTTTGATACGGTAGTGTTGAAACTAAGGATTAATTAGAGGAGTGATTTTGCCTAGAGTTCCTGAGGCATCTGAGTGGACTCCTCGAACTTTTTAAATTAAACACAGTGATAAAAACAAATTAGGACTCAAATGGAAGGCATAGGCAGTGAATACCAGGGGACGGAAAGAAGGATAGAGCTGTGGGGGGCTGTGGAAGGCCAGGTCTGGCGGGAGGGTGGCTTGTTTTGCTGTTTTTGTATCCAGGCCCTCTATGGACAGTGTGCAGAACTGCTCTTTTGCAAGTGTGATTGCCCATTTACATTTTTCCTTGCAAGAATGATGGAGGATATTAAAACAGTGTTGCCTACAAATGGAGAGAAAAGGAACCAGACAAGCAGCAGTTAGATTCTTGGTTTGAGAGGAGGTATTCCTGTTTAGTGTGTACATTATCATGAGTCCAGCCAGACTAGCAGTGGTGTTTAGGTGAAAGTTGCAGATTCTTTGGTAATGGACCTACACTGTGAAGAACATTTAAGTAGATTAGCCAGTCAGCCCTTTCTGGGAGTGGTGATAGGTCATTACTTCCTAGGTTTTCTCTTACTGCCCATTGTAGCTTCTAGTCCCATCTGTTGGCTGCTAACAGATGGGCATTTTGAAAGGCTTTCCATAACAAAGGGCTGGTGGGAGGAGAAAGACTTTTTCAGCTGCCCTCCTCACAGGAAGGAATGAACCCCTCGTGAGTCTGCCTCACCTCAAGAAGTCACACAGGAAATGTGGAGTCAGTTTTGTCATTTTTTGTTTTTGCAAATTGCTTAAAAAAATGGTACAAGTTAACAGTTGCTCAGATGTGTTTGTAATGGGATAAGAAAAGAATCATATTTTGCAAAAGCCTGAAGGCTTCATCCTTTCCTTTTCTTAGAGACATTGCTTCCCCCATAGGGAGGTGACACATAGCTGGGAAGGCACAAAGATGCCAAAGCAAGTGGTGTGCGTTGTGCGTGTGTGTGTATTTCAAACAGAACATCCCAAACAATCTTATTCAAAAAGCATTCCAGTATTCCAAAAGGCACCTTTCCATAGCCCCACCCCCAACTGGAGCGCATAATCTCTGTCAGAACGGACAATATGAAGATTAGAAAATAAAGTGGATGAATTATACCACTCCAGCAAAGATTATGAAAAATTTAAGAAAACACAAGATTGAAATATGAAGGAATTGTGGACACCATAAAGAGACCAAACTTACTCATCATAGGAATAGAGGAAGGAGACGAATCTCAGGATAATGGTATAGACCAGCACTTTACAAGATTGTAGAAGAAACTTTTTCAAAATTAAAGAAAGACATGCAAACACAAATACAAGAAGCACATAGGACACCAAATAGACAGGACCAAAAACCAATCGCTCCATGGCACATCATAGTAGAAACACTAAACGCAGAGAACAAAGAGAGAGTACTGAAAGCTGAAAAAGAAAAACAAGAAGTCATATATAAAGGAAAACCTATCAGAAATACAGCTGACTTTTCAGTTCAAGCTATGAAAGCCAGTAAAAATGGCAGGATTCAATACACATCTTTCATTAATAACTTTAAATATCAGTGGACTGAACTCCCCAGTCAAAAGGCAGAGACTAGTTGAATGGATAATGAAACAAAACCCATCTTTGTGGTGTCTGGAAGAAATCCATCTCTCTTTCAAGGACAGGCACTAGTTATGGTCAAAAAGATGAAAAAAAAAATATTCTAAGCACATAGTGCTAAACAAAAAGCAGGAGTTCCAATTCTAATATCTGACAAAATAGACTTCAGACTTAAACTAATCAGAAGAGAAAAAGAGGGCCATTTTACTCTGATCAAAGGAACACTTGAGCAAGAAGACACATCTTTCATTAATAACTTTAAATATCAGTGGACTGAACTCCCCAGTCAAATGGCAGAGACTAGTTGAATGGATAATGAAACAAAACCCATCTTTTTGGTGTCTGGAAGAAATCCATCTCACTTTCAAGGACAGGCACTAGTTATGGTCAAAAAGATGAAAAAAAAAATATTCTAAGCACATAGTGCTAAACAAAAAGCAGGAGTTCCAATTCTAATATCTGACAAAATAGACTTCAGACTTAAACTAATCAGAAGAGAAAAAGAGGGCCATTTTACTCTGATCAAAGGAACACTTGAGCAAGAAGACATTACAATAATAAACATACATTCACCAAACTCTGGTGAACCCAAATTCATAAAAACAGTACTACAGGACACTAAGACCCAGATTAATCCCAACTCATCAATAGTAGGGGACTTCAGTGCCCCATTGTCTCCATTCGGTAGGTCAACAAGACAGAGAATTAAAAAGGGGACATCTAAATTAAACAATACCATACATCAAATGGACCTAACAGATATCTACAGACTACTCCACCCAAGCACCAAAGAATATACTTTCTATTCAGGGCCCCATGGAACTTTCTCCAAAATTGTTTCATACTGGGGCACAAAACAAGCCTCAACAAACACAAAAAGATTGAAATAATTCCATGAATTCCACCAGATCACAATACAATAAAGTGTAAAATAAACACCGAAGAAACACTAGTAACTGCACGAACACATGGAGATTAAAGAACGCACTCCTGAATGACAAATGGATCAAAGGAGAAATTAAGAAAGAAATGAAAGTATTCCTGGAACTCAGTCAAAAAGACAATACAACACAACAAAACCTCCGGGACACGTTGAAACAGTCACTAGAGGGAAGGTTATAGCTTTAAGTGCCCTCATTAAAAAATTAGAAAGAACACAAATAAGTGACTTAACATTGCAATTCAAGACACTTGAAAAGCAACAAGAAGTGAAACCCAAACCCAGCATATAAGAGGAAATCAAAAAAAAAAAAAAAATCAGAACAGAAATTAATAAAATAGAAACAAAAAAACAATACAAAGAATCAACGAATCCAAGAGCTGGTTCTTTGAAAAGATGAGCAATGTTGACAGACCCTTAGCCTAGTTAACCAAAATAAAAAAAAAGCACCTTTAAATCAACAAAATCAGAGGTGAAAGGGGAAACATCACCACAAACACCAAAAAATCCAGATTATCTGGGAATACTTTAAATATATATATACTCTACTAAATTTGAAAACCTAAAAGAAATTGACAGGCACCTAAAAGAATGGGAATCACAAAAGCTAAACCAAGGAGAGATTAACAGCTTAAACAGACCCCTAACACAAAAAGAAATTGAAACAGCAATACAAAACCTCCTGACTAAAAAAAACCTAGGCCCAGATGGATTTACAGCAGAATTCTACCAGACATTTAAAGATCTATGTCCAATACTATGTAATTTATCCAAAAAGATAGAAACAGAGGAGAACTCCCAAATTCCTTCTATGAAGCCAGTATCTAATACCAAAGCCAGGTAAATATAAAACA
>NW_008351213.1:4876-6746 GCF_000622305.1 Nannospalax galili | reverse complement strand
TTCCCTAATGCCACTTAAGCACTTGTGGGGGAGGTGAGGATTAGCCACATGAGAGCACAATCGCTTCTGCGTCTTTTGTGCAGAGATTATACTGCAGTGACTTTATTCCTTTATATCTTCATCCAAAGGCTCACGGCTCATTTATATGCTTGATTGAAAGGCAGCAAGAGCTTGTGCATGCACACAGTGGAAGAAAGCTGGATCTGACTGAAAACAAAACAAACAAACCCAATAAAACAAATGATGTATATTCTCCCTCATATGTGAATCCTGCTCCAAATCCTTATAAGTGAGTATGTATCCAGACATAACTACAGGAACCAGGATATTGAAAAGTAACCAGGGAGGTTAAACAAAGAAAGAACCGGAGAGAGAAGAACAGTAGAAAACAAGTGGTACTAAAGCAAGTATAGATAAAAATGGGGTTATTTACAATTTTCAAGGGGGAGAGAGGGTTATAAAAGGAACCTTGGGGATAAAAGGAAATAACGGTAATATTTTTAAAAGAAAAATACTGAATATATTGAATCATCGACTATAGGCACTCAGAAGGAGCACATGAGACATGAGATAAAATATGGTGAATAAAATTATTTCAGTGGTAAAATTAAAAACTATACCTATAGCTCTGCTTCCTGGGGCCTGCACGACCTGCAGGCCTCTGTCCAACCCACAGGCCCCTCTCTCAGGGGTAAGCTGATCGCACCCCCGGTGCCTTGACTCCCCCAGCCTCATTCACCTTCCCCATCTCCCCCACCACTCTCTTCCTAGCCTAGGTCCTCTCCCATTCCTTGTCTTGGGGGACCACTACTGCTTCCTGATACTTTGCACCTAGAGCAACTCAGTTCCTTCTTGGGTCCCCAGGAGCACTAATGCTGGGTCTGGCCCTCCCCTCACCTCCCTCTCCTTCCCTGGACCTGCACGACCCACAGGCATCACTCTCTGGGCAAGTTGATCGGGTCCTTCATATCTTAACTCCCCCAGCCTCATTTACCCTTCCATCTTCCCCACTGGTCTCTCCTCCTATCGTGGGTCCTGTCGCATTCCTTGTCTTGGTGTCCCATACACCTGGGAAACCACCTCTGCTTCCTGATACTTTGCACCCATAGTAACTCAGTTACTTCTTGGGTTCCCAGGAGCAGTACTTCTGGGCCTGGTCACTCCCTCACCTCCCTCTGCTTCCCTGGGGCTGCACAACCTGCAGGCCTCTCTCTAAGGGGTAAGTTGATCGCACCCTCCCCTCTGTGCCTTGACTCCCCCAGCCTAATTCACCCTCCTATCTCACCCACCGGTCTCTCCTCCTAGCCTGGGTTCTGTCCCATTCCTTGTCTTGGCACCCCAGGCACCTGGGGAACCACCAGTGCTGCCTGATCCTTAGCATCCAGACCAACTCAGATCTTTCTTGGGTCCCCAGGAGCACTCTGGGCCTGGCCCCACCCTTATCTCCCTCTACTTTCCTGGGTCTGCACAACCTGCCATCCTCTTTCCTAGACATCTGGGCTGACCTTTCCTCTTCCATATCCTTTACATCCAGTCCAACCCAGCTCCTCAGTGCAGTCCCCAGGAGCCCTTTGGGCTGCCTCCCACCGCTATCTTCCTTTGCATCTCTAGCCTTTCTATATACGAAAAACAAGCAAACAGAGAAAGAACACACAGAAACACTCCCCTTCAAAATAGCTGAAAAAAAAAAAAAAAAAAAAAAAAAAGGAAAAAAGACCACTTGACATTAAAGACCTCTACAATGAAAATTTTAAATCCTTAAAGAAAGAGATTGAGGAAAACATCAGAAGATGGAAGGACCTTCCATGCTCATGGATTGGAAGAATTAATATTGTGAAAAGGACAATCCTACCAAAAACTATTTGTAGAT
>NW_008351213.1:0-2263 GCF_000622305.1 Nannospalax galili | reverse complement strand
TGGTTTATCTGGGCCAATTGAAGGGTCTTAAACACCCAAAAGAAAAGTATAACCAAAGATTAATGGGGTCAACATAATTTTTAAAAGTCCATATGTATAGCTAAAGGCTACATAACAAGCAACAATGCCAGACAGGAGATACCTTCCTTTGTGCTCTTAGCCAGGGTGGCCCAAAAGACTCCCAGGCAGTAATCCAGCAGAGAACTGGGAAATGAACAGCAGACCCCAATCTTATCTAAAGGAATATTGACAACTGATTGCTACTAGATGAGGAACAGCTGACCTTCCTAAAACAAAGACCTCTAGATAGGCAGACTAGATTCACCAGATGGACAAGTAGTGGGGAATGGCTGGGGGTGCTGACAATGCAGCAGACAGTAGCAGGGATATTAGAGTATAAGGGGCTGTAGTGGGGGGAGGGAGGATATAGGAGGGTTCCACCTTGAAGTTGGTATATAGTTGAACAAGATGGTTTGGGATGTTCCTTGTGTTATAAACACACACAAAAAAAAAAATCAACAAATTTTGAAAAAATATGTTATATTTGAGGAGGAAGCATCGAAATTTACTTCATGTTAATTAGTAGAGGTGATTAACATTACCATTGAAATCTACCCGATGACTTTAGAGACATACACAGGTGCCAAGGATACAAGTGCAACCGATTATGACCTGTAATAATCACATACATACAGATTAGAGATGTATGCACCAATATCTCAGCATTAGTAGCAAAAACAATGAGTCTTTTTGCAAGGGACCATATATTCTAAAATGAAAAGGAAATCTTTTATAAAGGTAAAGAACTCATTCAATTTTATGTCTTACAGGGCTTATACTGAGTTCAATATTGTATAACTGTATTAATTCAACTGTGAACCTGGAAACTAAGAGCCACTAGTGAAAGCGATGTATTCTTGATCTGGAGTGTGTTACTGAATATGTTAAAGCTGTAATGAAATGCTTCTTCTAATCATGTAGTTATTAAAAATTTTATTAAAGATAAAAACAATAATAGCAATGAGAAAAAGTGTTTTAGAAACACACACACACAGATACAAACACAAAGTATACCTATAATAAACTGGGCACGTTGGCACAGCCCTGTAATCCCAGCACTCGGGAGGCAGAGGCAGGCAGATTTCTAGCAGTTCAAGGCCAGGCTGGTCTACAGGTCTACATACTGAGTTACAGGCGAGGATGTAGATAATTGCAGGGCAGATGGGGCTGTACAAAGACCCTGTCTCAAAAAGACCAAACCAAAAACAAAAACCAAAAACAAAAAACATAATCATTCTGAAACTCCTTATAGGAACAATACAGGATGTAGTGTGGAGTCACTCACTTTCCCTAAGCATACTGAGTGGCTGAATGGCAGAAAGAGGAGATGGGTCAAGGACTGAATGGGAAGAGTCATGTGGGACATTTTCAGTGTTCTGTGTAGTCTGTATCTTTTTTTTCTGATCTTTTTGAGACAGGGTCTCTCTGTAGCCCCATCTGCCCTGCAACGATCTACATAGGTTGTCCTCGATTTCACATAGATCTGCCTGCCTCTGCTTCCCTAGTGCTGGGAATAAAGGCATGCACCAACATAGCTGTGACTTTCTTGTCTTAACAATGACTCACAATGAATAACAGAACAGCCTATAAAAACTCATTGGTTGGTAACATTAGTATTAGTGTAATCAACTATATGTAAAATTTTCTAAGAAAATTATAAAAAGTATAGCTTTTTTAAGTTAACAGGAATAGGAATTGTTCAAATAAAAGAAAACTCTGTGACTTTACTATTCCACTTGTGTGCCTGAAATGGTTGAATACATTTGAATGAAATTTTCCCCCTTTGGCAAACACTAATCCTTGTTATTTTCCAAGGAGAAAGCATAGCAAAAACTAAGGTCATCTCTCTCTTTTTATTTATTTATTTTTTCCGTCTTTTTGAGACAGGATATCCCTGTAGCCCCAGCTCTCCTGAAACTCACCAGGTAGACAAGGCTGGCCTCAAACTCAGAGAGATCTGCCTGCCACTGCCTCCAAAGTGCTGGGATTAAAGGTATACACCACCACTTCCTGCAACTAAGATACTCTCTGTTTTTAGCTTATTTTGAATTTGAAACTGAATATTATCTATTTTCCCTCATTTCACCATACAGTCCATTGTGAATTGTTTTCATCTGATCTACAACTGAGAAAAATTTTTCATATGATCAATATTAAACTTTGGCTCCATCTTTAGAAGTTTCAGTCCAGTATCCATGGGGCT
>NW_008351212.1:0-424 GCF_000622305.1 Nannospalax galili | reverse complement strand
GAAACAAATTAGAACAGTGTATGAGGGTATTGCTTGCCTATATGTAAATGCGCCCATGTCCTGCACTGCCCATGGAGGTCAGAAAAGGGTATCAAATCCCTTGGAAATGGAACTGTAGTTAAGTACAATTTTTACCCACTGTGTGTGTTGTGAAGTGAAACTGGGTACTCTGCAAGAGCAGCCAGTGCTCCAAGCCACTGAACCATGTCTTTAGGCCCCTCTTGTCTTTCTTTATGTTTCTGAATCAATCAGTCCTGTCAGTCAGTGACTCAGTAATGAGAGTTCTAAAGATGTCATTCAATATATTGTCTTCTTTCCTTATATTCACCCTATAAATGAAATAGTGTTTGCCAAAGGGGGAGAAAAACGTTTTTTCAAATGTATTCAACCATTTCAGGCACTCAAGTGGAATAGTAAAGACACA
>NW_008351211.1:0-3052 GCF_000622305.1 Nannospalax galili | reverse complement strand
TTGGGATTAGAAATATTGCTTTCTTAATTTTAAGCTCAAATACTATTTTTTTCATAAAACTGCGTCTATTATTTCTATCTTTGGAGCGGAATGCGAATTTTCCACCTACTCAGACTCGTCAGGAAACTTGAAAACATGTAATGTTTTTTTCTTGACCCACTATTTTGGGTCAATTCACATTAAACAAACAGCTCATATTTTGTCAAGTAAGTTTGTTTTTTTTTTTAATCTATAATTCAAAAACTAGATAATATTAAGAAAGTATTAGTGTAGTCCAGTTAAATAGCACGGTGAATGTCACAGACAGTAAACTGATTTTGGAAGAGGAGGAAGAGCAAGCATTCTGGACTGAAGGAACCACATTGAGAAAAATTACAAATTTAAAATTTTTGGATAGACTTATAAATTTTACTCTGTGTGTGTGTGAATGTGTGTGTGCGCACATGCATGCGTGTGCATGCACGTTCACATGTGCCATGGATATGCGTGGGTATTAGAGGTCAATTCTAGGGACTTGGTTCTCTCCTGCGTCCATGTGGGATCCAGGGATCAAACTCAAATCATTAAGCCTGCAGGCAAGTGCCTCTACCTGCTGAACCATCTTACCAGCCTCATTTTTAGTTTTGAGGTAGGGTCTTGGTGTAGGCCAGGCTTGCCTCAAACTCCCTGTGTTCTTCAGGATGAGCTTGAATGCCTGATTCTCCTACTTCAACCTTCCATAGTACGGGATTACAGATGTGGATGACCACACCAGGCCTACAGAGAGCAACTTACTACTTTCATTCATGTATTCAATGATTTTTAATCCTTAGGATAGTAGTTATCAGCTTGTGTATTGGTACAGCCACAGACGTGAGAGTAGAAATACCACAATTTTCCTTATTTCGTTCTTTTAACGGTCTGGACTAACGTCTTCTCACAGTTGTTTCAGCTGGGTAATGTGATTTGCTTTGCTACAGAGAATATATTGGAAATAAGTTTGACGTTCTCTGTCTTACTGAACCACAACTAGGTTTTTCAGACTTGGATTTTACTTCCTCCTTTTTTTAAACATGTACAAAGAAAAGGTAAATGCAGACACGATGCCACCTATAGAGAAAGACCAACCACCAAGTGACGGAGGTCTTTCCCCTCCTCTCTGCATTTCCTACCCTGTGCATCAAAAGAAGAAAAAAGTCTACCGAGCTTGCCAGACCACCTTCATCATTGGAGAAACACCAAAAGGAATCTGCAGGTGTGTCTTTTGTTCTGTGCTAGGAGTTCAAATGTACAGGGGCCACAGTTGCAGGTAAAGGCAAGGAGGTCCTATCTTTTAGTAATCATGCCTGTACTGTACTTGACACATGGAAGGCAGGGACCTCAGGCTGGTTCCAGCTCACATTCAGACGCACTGCTTTGACTTCCCCTTAGTTAAGCTGGCAGGACTGTGATGTGGGAACTGTCCATCTGTAAAATGGCAGTAAATCAGGTTGTTCAGGAAGCACTGTTAGGAAAAGGGACCTGTAGTGTGAAGGATGTGGAGCCAATGCACAGAAGTGAAGAAAAAATTCTTTTAAGGAACTGAATAGCCAAATATGTTTTTTCTTTAAAGAAATGTTTTGTCCTAGAGTATTATATCGATGCAAAATGTGTATAGTCCATCTTGAGGAATAAAAGTTTTTTTTGTTGTTTTTTGGGGTTTTTTGGTCTTTTTGAGTCAAGGTCTCCCTGTAGCACCAGCTGGCCTGAAACTTGCTGTGTAGACCAGGCTGGCCTGGAACTCAGAGGTCTGCCTGCCTCCGCCTCCCAAGTGCTGGGACTAAAAGCGTATGCCACAATTCCCGGCTGAGTCCTAAAGTGTTAATTGTCCTGGCATCGCTGAAAAGTTCCAAGTCTAAAAATTCCCAATTTTGTCCTACTTTCATTTCTGTTGGTGCCATAAGATACACTGACAGAAAGAATGAAGGAAGAGATTTTTCTCAGTTTACAATTCCAGGTGACAGTCTCTCTTTGTGGGAACTCAAAGCAGGAACTTCAGACAGCTAGTCATATCACATCCACAGTCAAGAACAGAAGAAAATGATGCCTGCCTTCTTGCATGGTTCCTTGCTGTGGTCAGCTCAATTACTCCACTCTTCTATAGTCCCAGACCCCTGCACTCTTCTATAGTCCGAGACACCCCCATGCATCTATAGTCCCAGAAACCACCAACTCTTCTATAGTCCCAGACCCCCTGACTCTGCTATAGTCTAAGACTCCCCACTCTTCTATAGTCCCTTACACCCCACTCTTCTATAGTCCCAGACCCCCACACACACTCTTCTATAGTCCCAGACCCCCCACTCTTCTATAGACCCAGGCCTAAACTCTTCTATAGCCCCAGAACCCCCCCACTCTTCTATACTCCCAGACCACCCCCAACCCTTCTATAGTCCCAGACCCCCCTCCCACTTTCTGAGTTCCAGAACTCCCCAACTGTTCTATATTCCCAGACCCCCCCACTCTTCTATAGTCCCAAACACCTGTCTCACTCTTCTGTAGTCACAGACCCCCACCACACTCTTCTATAGTCCCAGACGCCCCTCCATCCTTCTGTCATCCCAGAGCCCACCAACTCTTTCATAGAACACTACAGTCCAAGACCCCCTCCCACCCTTCTGTAGTCCCAGAACTCTCCCCACTCTTCTATAGTCCCAGACGCCCCTCCATCCTTCTGTCATCCCAGAGCCCACCAACTCTTTCATAGTCCCAGACCCCCCAAACACTTCTACAGTCCAAGACCCCCTCCCACCCTTCTGTAGTCCCAGAACTCTCCCAACTCTTCTATAGTCCCAGACCCCATCCCACATTTCTGTCATCCCAGAGCCCCCCAACTCTTTTATAGTCCCAGACACCCCCACTCTTCTATAGTCCCAGACTCCCCACTCTTCTATAGTCCCAAACCCCCCAAATTTGCTATCGTTCCAGACCCCCCAACACTTCTAAAGTCCAAGACCCCCTCCCACCCTTCTGTAGTCCCAGAACCCCCCACTCTTCTATAGTCCCAGACTCCCCACTCTTCTATAGTCCCAGA
>NW_008351210.1:4089-6931 GCF_000622305.1 Nannospalax galili | reverse complement strand
AAGTCAGGAGGTTCCAAAATCAAGAGTGTAGCTAAGCCATTTTTAAGGGAACTGGAAAGCATGTCCTTTCCATTTCAGCCCTGTGTGAATGGAACAAATAAGTATCAGGAAACTCAAAAGACAGGGAATTTACTGCTGACTTTATCTAGTATTTTCCAGACTCTATGCCTGAGAACATAACCCAGTCTACTATTATATCAACCTCGACAGAATCTTGTGTTCATTGCTCTTTTTCTGGAATTTTACCTCCAAGGTAAAATTGATCTGCAAGGTTTATTTATTTTTTTTCAAGTATCAACTTGTGTCACAGATAAACCATCCTCATTGTTTAGTTTACTTTGGCAAATCTTATCTGTGTATGCATTTCTGAAATTTATTCAATGCTCACATAGCTTGAGTTCCTCACATCTGTATAAAAAAGGTGAAATTTGTAGGTTATATCAATATTAAAAACCCTAAAATCAATCCATGGTCTCACATTTGAAGAGATTATATTTAAATGTGTATGCAGATATATAAATGTATATATGTCATTAGCAAAAATGTGGACAATGGTAGTATCTGGAGTAATGTGAGTCAAAGGAGTGTGATGGTGCAAATAGGAAAGGACAGCTAAATACATACAGCATATATATAATATATATTTTATATATATGAAATATGCTACTCACACTATTTGGGTGCTTACGAAGAAGGCATTAAAATAGAAATTTTGCATGGCCTGATTTTTTACATAGAGAAGATGAAAATTAAATACAGTGATATCAGGAACTGGATTGGAAAATACTCTGATAAACATATAACTCTAGTAACTCTGTGCTCCTAGGTACTCACAGTGAAACTGAATACCTACACATGAGATGCATGTTATACTTCGTCTCAACAATATTTCATCTGAGAGCAAAATCTGCTCTTAGATGTGTGCCAGTTATCCCTGAAGTATTAGTAAAGGTCTAGTAAGGGCAGTTAAATTACTCATGTATTGGCATGATCCAGAATGCCAAATTAAAATCTGGGTGGAGCAATTAGTCAAAATATATGTCTGGGGCCAGTTATTTATTTTTTTAGCACCTTTGACATTTCTACCACAGAAATCAAATAACAAGCTTTAGGCAGTAAATAGGATGAGCTGAAGGGCAAGATCTCCTGTCTCCTGTGGACATGTGTCTAAGGGGAAGAGCAAAAAGGAGAGAGCTCCCTGTGACAAGTAGGCACTACTATCTATAGCACATCAAACCTAATTCAGGAGTGGTTTCTGTTCAGCTCATAGGACTGTGACTGCATGAGAACATAGCACAAGCTTGATCTTTTGAAGCCAGTCTCTTCTTTGAAAACCTCTATATGTATTCTGCTGAGATAACATCTAGTGCTATGACCTTATGAATGCCTCAAACAAGAATCTTGTCTTCTAATAGTAATAGGAAAGTTCAATATAAGTCTTCAACTTGGCCTGTTCTGCACTACTGTCTAGGGATAACTGAGTTTCCCTGACAGAGTTTTATTTCTCAGAGCTTCAAGAAGTGAAGACAGTCTCAAAACACCATTTTAATTTGTATCACATTTACCCTTCATATGAATCTCTGTATATATTTCAAAATAACTGCATATGATTAACAAGAATTCAATTCCTGTTTTCTCCTCACATTATAAATACAATCCTCACAGTTTAATACAATGGGTGCTTAGGAAAGGCACTGTGACCAGGGGTTATAAATTGGCAATTTCCTAAGGATCTAGCATTCTGACTTAATTTACTAGAATACTGAATCTAATTCAAGATATGTCAGTGACATGGTCAGAGTGGTGAATTCATAAAACGTGAATGGACACTCCAAAGCACTCAAGAGCAACTTCAATCATAAATAGTTGAAAACCTAGACATATAAATGTGGAGATGGTATAGTGGCATAATGCCCATGGACCTAGGGGTGAAAAGGAAGAATGAAAAACTGTACAAAGTTAGGAATTGAAACAATCAAAGCTGAATGTGTATCCCTGTAAAAATAAATAATTTTCATGATATCCCTTAAAAATTAGAACTTAAAAAATTAAATTTTATTTCACTTATGAGAATACTGAGCATGTCTTTTAAATAATGTTTACATTAGTATGCTCTCTACATTTCCAAGTTCAATTCTAAGTACTGTTCCTCTACATGAAGTAATTTAAAATCACAGATATTGTCAAGGAGGTACATAATTTCCTAATGAAAATATGTACTATTTCTCACATGTGTAATATGCAAACAAACCAAATAAGAATTGCAAAGGGAGATTCAGAAACATTGAGATATGTGACACTTTAGGCACTGTACAGAATCAAAATAAGGGCCTCAAACTCCAGGCATCTGGCAAGAAAATCAGAGCCCGAGGTATGGAATATTTGAGATGGATAGCAGAGCAAATAATTCACTTTTCATCATTTCCAATGCTTTGTTGTCTGATAATTCTTGAATCTTTGGGTATGGGCATAAAAAGGACTCTCAGAGTCTCATGTGTTGAATATTTGTGCTGTGGACATCAGGATTAAGAAAAGGATTTATGGAAAGGCAATTGGATCATGAGGGATACAACCATTACTTCATGGCTGTTCCTCCATTCAGCCGTGGTTGGAGGAAGTGTAGGTCACTAATGTACAACACTAAGCACAGAATTTGTTTCTGCCCTTGGAAAGACCCTCTTTATTTCTATCTCAATCTTTTTCCTCCTCTCCCTTTCCTCCAGAATGAGAACTCTCCCCTCTGCCACATGGTTACCAGAACCCTACATTTTGTTTCTCCATAAGCCATACCAATATAGACAAATATATGTGAACCAAAAACTTTGGAGTAGTGAGAAAAAAA
>NW_008351210.1:0-929 GCF_000622305.1 Nannospalax galili | reverse complement strand
TCTTATACTTTTAAACATATCCCTTTAGTACAGATTGTTTGATTTCTAAGGATTGAGAACAGAGTAAAGGGTTTACCACATTCTCTATATATAAGTTGCCTTTGCATTAGGAATATTTGATAACTGCTACCATTTCAATATGATTAAAGAATTGCCAAATCATATATATGTGTATAATATATATATATATCCCTCCCTTTATTATAAATTTGTTAATGTATTTGAGAGTTGCTACATGAATAAAGGACTTCTCACACCCTTTTCATTTGTAGGGTTTCTCTCTGGTATATATTCGTTGATGTGCTCTAAGACTGGATTTTTGATTAAAGGACTTGTCACATTCTTCACATTTTTAGGGTTTTTATCCAGTATGAATTCTGTAATGTTTCCTAACTGTTGAGCTGGCAGTAAAGGACTTATCACATTCTTCACATTTATAGCAGATCTCTCCAGTATGAATTTGCTGATTTGATTTTAAATTTGACATAGAAGTATAGTTCTTGTCACATTCTTCATATTTGTAGCGGTTCTCTCAAGTGTGTATTCGATTATGTAATCTAAGTCTTGATATTATCTTAAATGACTTGTCACAGTCTTCACATTTGTAGTGGTTCTCTTAAGTGTGTATTCGCTGATCTAATCTACGTCTTGATATTATCTTAAATGGCTTGTCACAGTCTTCACATTTGTAGAGTTTCGCCCCAATATTATTTCGCTGATTTCATCTTAATGCTGATATTTGCCTAAAGGCATTGTCACACTTTTTATGACTGTAGGGTTTCTCTCCAGTATGAATTCTTTTATGTACTCTAAGAGCTTCCATTTGACTAAAGGACTTGTCACACTCTTCACATTTGTAGAATGCCTCCCAAGTATGTATTGCCTAAGACTTGACATGTGAATACAGGATTTATTACATTCTTCACATT
>NW_008351209.1:0-256 GCF_000622305.1 Nannospalax galili | reverse complement strand
TTGAAGATCTGGTCCATGCCATTATCTTGGGATTCTTCTCCTTCTTGTATGGCTATGATTCGCAAATTTCATCTTTTTATGGTATCACTCAATTCCTGCATATTCCATTCTTGTGATTTCTTAAATTTTTCATAGTCTTTGCTTGAGTGGTCCAGTTCGTCCACTTTATCTTCCAATCTTGATACTCTGTTTTCCATTTCCCTCGTCCTATTGGTGATGCTTTCTCCTGTCGTTTCTAATTGGCTTACTGAGTGTT
>NW_008351208.1:0-266 GCF_000622305.1 Nannospalax galili | reverse complement strand
GTGTGAGTGTGTGTGAGTGTGTGTGTGAGTTTTTCTGTGTGTGAGTGTGTGAGTGTGAGTGTGTGTTTGAGTTTGTGTGTGTGTGAGTGTGTGTGTGTGTGTGTGAGTGTGTGTGAGTGTGTGTGAGTGTGAGTGTGTGTTTTTGTGTGAGTGTGTGTGAGTGTGTGTGTGTGAGTGTGTGTGAGTGTGTGTGTGTGTGATGAGTGTGTGTGTGAGTGTGTGTTTGAATGTGTGTGTGAGTGTGTGTGTGAGTGAGTGTGTGTGTG
>NW_008351207.1:3113-8813 GCF_000622305.1 Nannospalax galili | reverse complement strand
TCCAATATGACTTCACAATATTCCAATGTGATTTCACTATGCTTCAATGTGTCATCCCAATTCTCCAAAGTGCCAACACTATCTCCCATGTGCCATTATATTCTTGCAATGTGTGATCACAATGTGACAATATAAATTCCCAATGTTCCATAGGGAAATCACAATGCTACTGTGTGATATCACAATGCTCCAATGTTCCAACACAATTGCCACATGAGTGATTATATTGCTCCCATGTGCCATCACGAGGTTACACTATGACTTCACAATATTCCATTCTCACATCACAATGCTCCATTGTGACATCAAAATGCTCCAATGTGCCAACATTGTTGCCCCATGTGACATTATATTGCTCCAATATCCCATCACAATACTACATCATGACTTCTCAATGCTCCATTGTGACATAACAATGCTCCAGGCTTATATCACAATGCTCCAATGCCAACCCTATGGACACGTGTTCCATACTTTGCTCAAATATGCCATGACAATGTTACAATATAACTTCACAGTGTTCCATTGTGACATCACAGTGATCCAATATGACATCACAATTATCCAATGTGATATCACAATGCTCCACTTTGCCATCACAATGTTACAATATGAGTTCACAATATTCCATTCTGACATAACAGTGCTCCATTGCGACGTCATAATGCTCCATGGTGCCCTCACAATGTTATAATATGATGTCACATTTTTGCGTTGTGACATCACAATGCTCCAATGTAACACTATTGCCCCATGTGCCATTTTCTTCGTTTCAATGTGCCATCACATGCTTGTGGGGAGCCGTAGGCCCCCAACTCAGAAACAACAACATATCACAACACTCCAATGAGCCAATACTATCGAGCCATGTGCCAATATATTGCTCCAATGTGACATCACAATGTTCCATTGTGAGATCACACTTATCCAGTGTGACATCATGATGCTCCAATGTGACAACACAATGCTCCAATGTGACATCACAATATTCAAATATGGCATTCAGAGTGTTACAATATGACTTCACAATGTACAATTTTGGCTTTACAGTGCTTTAATATAACATTACAATGCTCCAATGTGCCAACACTATCTCCCCAAGTACTAGTTTTTGCTCCAATATATCACCAGAATGTTACAATATGCCTTCACAATGTTCCATTGTGATGTCACAATGGAGCATTGTGATGTCACATTGGAGCATTGTGAAGTCATACTGTAACAGTGTCATGGAATATTGGAGCATTGTGAAGTCATACTGTAACAGTGTCATGGAATATTGGAGCATTGTGAAGTCATACTGTAACAGTGTCATGGAATATTGGAGCATTGTGAAGTCATACTGTAACAGTGTCATGGAATATTGGAGCATTGTGAAGTCATACTGTAACAGTGTCATGGAATATTGGAGCATTGTGAAGTCATACTGTAACAGTGTCATGGAATATTGGAGCATTGTGAAGTCATACTGTAACAGTGTCATGGAATATTGGAGCATTGTGAAGTCATACTGTAACAGTGTCATGGAATATTGGAGCATTGTGAAGTCATACTGTAACAGTGTCATGGAATATTGGAGCATTGTGAAGTCATACTGTAACAGTGTCATGGAATATTGGAGCATTGTGAAGTCATACTGTAACAGTGTCATGGAATATTGGAGCATTGTGAAGTCATACTGTAACAGTGTCATGGAATATTGGAGCATTGTGAAGTCATACTGTAACAGTGTCATGGAATATTGGAGCATTGTGAAGTCATACTGTAACAGTGTCATGGAATATTGGAGCATTGTGAAGTCATACTGTAACAGTGTCATGGAATATTGGAGCATTGTGAAGTCATACTGTAACAGTGTCATGGAATATTGGAGCATTGTGAAGTCATACTGTAACAGTGTCATGGAATATTGGAGCATTGTGAAGTCATACTGTAACAGTGTCATGGAATATTGGAGCATTGTGAAGTCATACTGTAACAGTGTCATGGAATATTGGAGCATTGTGAAGTCATACTGTAACAGTGTCATGGAATATTGGAGCATTGTGAAGTCATACTGTAACAGTGTCATGGAATATTGGAGCATTGTGAAGTCATACTGTAACAGTGTCATGGAATATTGGAGCATTGTGAAGTCATACTGTAACAGTGTCATGGAATATTGGAGCATTGTGAAGTCATACTGTAACAGTGTCATGGAATATTGGAGCAACATAAAGAAAGGCACATGGGGCGATGGTATTGTTACATGGGAGCATTGTGATGTCACAATGCTCCAAGGTGACATCACAATGCTCCATTCTGACGTCACAATGGTCCAGATCACAATGTTACAATAGGACTTCTAAGGTTCCAATGTGACATCACAATGCTCCCATGTAACAATACCATCGCCCCATGTGCCTTTATGTTACTCCAATATTCCATGACAATGTTACAATATGACTTCACAATATTCCTTTGTGACACCACAATGCTCCAAGGTGACATCACAATGCTCCCTATTCCAACACTATTGACCAATGTGTTATTATATTGCTTCACAGTCCCATCAAAATGTTACAATACGACTTCATAATGTTTCTTTGTCTTTTCACAATGCTCCATTGTGACATCACAATGCTCTAGTGTGCCAATACTTTTGCCCCATCTGCCTATATATTGCTACACAGTGCCATCAAAATGTTACAATACAAATTCACACTGTTCCTTTGTGACATCACAATTCTCCAATGTACAACTATCACCCCATGTGCCAGTGTGTTGTTTCAATGGGCCATCACAATGCTAACCTATGACTTCTCAGTGTTCATGCTCCAATGTGACATCACAATGCTCCAATGTGACATCACAATATTCCAATTTGCTTTCAGAGTGTTACAATATGACTTCATAATGTTTTATTTTGATTTCATTATAACATCACAATGATCCAATGTGCTAACACTATGATCCAATTGTGCCATCACAATGTTACAATATGACTTCCCAACGATTCAGTATTACATCACAATGCTCCATGGTGCCATCACCGTGCTACAATATGACTGCAAAATGTACCAATGTGCAATTACAATGCTCTAATGTGACATCACAGTGCTTTCATCTGCCAACACGTTAGGTCCATGAGCTAGCATATTGTTCCAATATGCCAACAATTTTACAATATGACTTCTGAATATTCCCTTGTGACATCGCAATGCTCGAATGTGACATCACAATGCTCCAATATGCCAACACTATCGCCCCACGTACCATTATATTGCCCCAATTTGGCATCACAATGTTACAATATAACTTCACAATGTCACATTTTGACATCACAATAATCCATTGTGCCATTACAATGTTAAATTATGATTTCACAATGATGGATTGCATCATCACAATGCTCCACAATGTTACATTATGTTTTGACAATGTTCGATTGTGTCATCACAATGCTCCAATGTACCATTACAAAGCTCCAAAGTCTCAACACTAATGCCACGAGTGACATTAGAGTGCTCAAATATGTTATGACAATGTTACAGTTTGACTACTCAATATTCCAATGTGACATCACAATGCTCCAATGTGCCAACACTGTCACCCCATGTGCAATTATATTGCTTCAATGTACCATCACAATGTTATAATATGACTTCAAAATATTCCATTGTGACTTCTGAATGCTCCAATTTGACATCAGAATGCTCCGGTGTGCCATCACAATGTTACAATATGACTTCACAATAATCCATTGTGATGTATCAATGCTTGAATGTGACACCACAATGCTCCAATGTGCCAACACTATCACCCCATGTGCCATTATATTATGTGCCATTATATTGCTCCAATGTGCCATCACAGTGTTCCATTGTGACATCACAATGCTCCAATGTGACCTCACAATGCTGCAATGTGCCATCACAGTGTTCCATTGTTACCTCACAATGCTCGAAATTGAAATCACAGTGCTCCAATGTGCCAACACTAACCCGACATGTGCCATTATATTGCTCAAATGTGCCATCACAATCACAATGTTCCATTGTGTCATCACAATGCTCACAATGTTACATTATGATTTTGCAATGTTCTATTGTGTCATCACAATGCTCCAGGGTGTCATCACAATGCTCCAAATTTCCAACACTAACGCCACCTGTGACATTATATTGGTCCAATATATCATGACATCGTTACAATTTGACTTATCAATGTTCCAATGTGACATCACAATGATCCTGTGTGAAATCACAATGTGACAATATGACGACACAATAATCCATTGTGATGTAACAATGCTTGAGTATGACATCACAATGCTACAATGTGCCAACACTATCGCCCCATGTGCCAATATATTGCGCCAACGCGGCATCACAATATTCCATTGTGACATCACAATTATCCAGTGTGACATCACAATGCTCAAGTAACATCACAATGCTCCAATGTGACATCACCATATTCCAATTTGCCAGTCACAGTGTTACAAAATGACTTCACAATGTTCAAAGTGCCAAAATTATGGCCCCCCATGGGCCATCTCAGTGCTCTACGGTGCCACCACAATGTTACAATATGATTTCACAATGTTCCATTGTGATATTACAATGCTCCAAGATGACTTCACAATGCTCCAATGTGACATCAAAATACTTCATTGTTCCAACACTATTGCTTTATGTGCCATCTCAGTGCTCTATGGGGCCATCACAATGTTACAATATGACTTCACAGTGTTCCATTGTGATAACACAGTGATCCAGTGTGACATCACAATGGTCAAAGGTGACATCGCAGTGCTCCAATGTGCCATCACAATGTTCCAATATGACTTCACAATGTTCCAATGCGATTTCAATATGATTCAATGTGACATCACAGTTCTCCAATGTGCCACCACTATCTCCCCAAGTGCCATTATATTGCTGTAATGTGTGATCACAATGTGACAACATGACTTCTCTATGTTCCATTGGGAAATCACAATGCTCGAGTGAGATATCACAATGCTCCAATGTTCCAACACTATTGTCCCGTGAGTGATTACATTGCTCCAATGTGCCATCATGAAGTTACAATATGACTTCACAATATTCATTTGTCACATCACAGTGCTCCATTGCAACATCACAATGCTTCAATGTGCCAACATAATTGTCCCATGTGATATTATATTGCTCCACTGAACCATAAAATATTGCAACATGACTTCTCAATGTTCCATTCTGACATTAAAATGTTCCAATCTTAAATCACAATGCTCCAATGCCACCACTATCGACGAAGGTGCCGTTTTTTTGATCCAATGTGCCATCACAATGTTACAACAGGACTTCACAACATTCCATTGTGACATCACAGTGATCCAATATGACAACACCATTCTCCAATATGACACCACAATGCTTCAATTTGCTAACACAATGTTACAATATTAGTGCACGATGTTCCATTGTGACATTACAATTCTCATTGTGCAATCACTGTGCACATTTGTGTCATTACAATGATCCATTTTGTCGTCATTATGCTCAATATGGAAACACGGTGCTCAATGTCCCCTCACAGTCCCCCAATGTGACCTCACAATGATCCATGGTGCCATCACAATGGTACAATATGACTTCATAATATTCCATTGTGAAATCACAATGCTCCAATGTGACATCACAATGCTACCATGTGCCAACACTATAGCCCCAT
>NW_008351207.1:529-1397 GCF_000622305.1 Nannospalax galili | reverse complement strand
GTGCCATCACAATGTTACAATATGACTTCACAATGCTTCATTGTGAAGTCACAATACTCCAATGTGACGTCACAATGCTCCCATGTGCCAAAATTATCGCCACATTTGAAATTCTATTGCTCCAATGTGCCATCACAATGTGAAAATGTGACTTAATAATGTTCCATTGTGACATCACAATATTCCATTATGACTTCTAAGTCCTCCAATGTGAAAGCACTATCACCTCAGGTACCATTATATTGCTCCAATGGGACACCACAGTGTTACAATATGACTTCAAAATGCTCCAATGTGAAATCACAATGCTCCAATGTGTGAACACTATCTCCTCAAGTACCATTATATTGCTCTAATATGTCATCACAATGTTGCAATATGCCTTCACAAAGTTCCCTTTTCACATCACAATCCTCAAATGTGACATGACAATGCTCCATGGTGCCATCACAGTTACAGTATGAATTCGCAATGTTCCATTGTGACTTCACAATGCTCCTATGTGACATCAAAATGCTTCAATGTGCCAATACTGCGGCTCCATGTGAAATCAACATGCTCTATAAGGTACCAACACAACGTTACAATATGACTTCACAATGATCCATTGTTACATCACAATGCTCCAATGTGAAATCACAATGCTCCAATGTGCCAACATTAACCCCACTTGTGCCATTATATGGCTCAAATGTGCCATCACATTTTAATACTATGTCTTCTCAAGGTTCCCTTGTTCCATCACAATGCACCTATATGCCATCACAATGCTCATTGGGCCAACATGATGCGCAATTTTGTCAGTAGCCTGATCCATTGTGTCATAATCATGCTCAATATGCAAACACGGTACTCAATGTCCCCTCAT
>NW_008351207.1:0-155 GCF_000622305.1 Nannospalax galili | reverse complement strand
ATCACAATGTTACAATGCGATTTCATAATGTTCCATTGGGACATCTCAATGTTCCATTGTGACTTCAAAGTCCTCCATTATGACATGAAAATGATCCAGTGTGAGAACACTACCACCTCATATGCCATTATATTGCTCTAATGTGACATCACAAT
>NW_008351206.1:0-649 GCF_000622305.1 Nannospalax galili | reverse complement strand
GTTCCTTCCTCTTCTGTCTTGCAGAATTTGATGGGTATTGAAATTTGTTCTATTTTGAAAATCTGACAGAATTATTCACTGTATTTATGATGTCCTGGGATTTTCTTTTTAACTTGGGAGATTTGAAAATATTGCATACTTGCTCTTGTTGGTTTATTTTAATTATCTCATCTTGGATTAATTTTGGTAGGTCATCCAAATCTAGAAATTCATTCATTTCTATTATATTTTCGAATTTGTGGAATACAGGCCACCAAAGTAAGTTCTGGCTCTCTGAAAATCTTCAGTATCTCTTGTAACATTTCCCTTTTGCATCTATGATTTTTTTAAGTCTTCTTTCAGTTAAATTGACTGAAGGTTTGTCAATCTGGTTAATCTATTCAAGAACTCACTCTTCATCCCATTGATTCTTTGTATTTTTTTTTCATTTCTATTTGATTGATTTTAACCACAGTTTTATTATCTCTTCTTATCTAGGTTTTTTTGGCGGGGATTGTTCTTGTTTTTCTAAGGCTTTCAAGTGCATGATTAAGCTGTTATTATGCAACTTTTCAAGCTATTTGATGTAGACGCCTAATGGTATAAACTCCAGTCTTAGGGCTGCCTTTCCTGTGTCCCATATATTTTGCTATACTGTGCTTTCATTTGT
>NW_008351205.1:0-299 GCF_000622305.1 Nannospalax galili | reverse complement strand
AGAGATGAATTAGGAAAAATTTTGTTTAAGAAATGGTGGATGGGACTGGAGGGATGGTTCAGCAGTTAAGAACACTGGTTGTTCTTGCAGAAGACATGGGTTTGAATCCCAGCACCCACCCGTCAGCTAACAACTGTTCGTAACTCCAATTTCAAGGGATCTGATGGCCTCTTCTGCCTTCTGTGGGCATTGTGTGACATGGCACCCGGACATGCAGGCAACACACTCATACACATAAAATAAAAGTAATAAAATAATTTTAAAAAGAAATGTTGGAAACATCTCCCTAAGGTCAAATT
>NW_008351204.1:306-442 GCF_000622305.1 Nannospalax galili | reverse complement strand
CATGAAAAGACCAAATCTATGGATCATAGGAATGGAAGAAGAAGAATTTAGCCTGATGTTGTTGACGTGATCTTAATCAGGATTGTAGAAGAGAATTTCCAGAAATTAAGGAAAGACGTCCCCATACAAGTACAGG
>NW_008351204.1:0-155 GCF_000622305.1 Nannospalax galili | reverse complement strand
ACAGCTGACTTATCAATGCAAACTATGAAAGCCAGAAGAGCCTGGCCAAGGTATTTCCACTTCTACATGACAGTAGATGCCAGCCCAGAATACTATCCCCGGGTAAAATGTCTATTATACTTGAGTGGGAAAGAAAAATCTTCCATGACACGAAC
>NW_008351203.1:0-538 GCF_000622305.1 Nannospalax galili | reverse complement strand
TCATACAAATCTAGAAATTCATTCATTTCTATTAGATTTTCGAATTTGTGGCATACAGGCCAACAAAGTAATTTCTGGATCTCTGAAAATCTTTGGTATCTCTTGTAACTTTTCCCTTTTGCATCTATGATTTTATTGAGTCTTCTTTCAGTTAAGTTAACTACAGGTTTGTCAATCTGGAATCTATTAAAATAACTCACTCTTCATCCCATTTATTCTTTATATTATTTTTTTCATTTCTATTTTATTGATTTTAGCCACAATTTTATTATCTCTTCTCATCAAGTTTTTTTTTTGGGGGGTTGTTCTTGTTTTTCTAAGGCGTTCAAGTGCATGATTAAGTTGTTAGTATGCAACTTCTGAAGCTATTTGATGTAGACACCAAATGTCTTAGGACTGCCTTCCCTGTGTCCCATAGATTTTGATATACTGTGCTTTCATTTGTATTCAATTCTGGGAATTTCCTCAAATTTACGTCTTGATTTCCCCCTTGATCCAATTTTCATTCAGTAGTGTTTTTTAGATTCAACAGTTTGCA
>NW_008351202.1:0-1128 GCF_000622305.1 Nannospalax galili | reverse complement strand
CCTGGTAGGAGTTAGCCTGGTGGCATCAGTGGCAGCCATGGGACTCATGGCTGGGGCTTGAGACACATGCTGATCTCAACCCAGCATCTTTCTAAAGAAATACAGGACCTCAGACAAGAGCTCACTTCAACAGTGGAAACTACAGCCCAGTCAATCCAGTTCCTACAAGAACAATTACCTTCCCTAGCTGAAGTTGCAATCCAGAACAGGCGAGCCCTGGATCTATTAACTGCAGAAAAAGGGGGAACCTGTATTTTTCTGGGTGAAGAATGCTGTTATTTTATCAACCAATCCAGTAAGGTCGAACATGATATAGAACAACTCAAACAGGTAGCAAAAAATCTTTCACTTCAAAATTCCCAGTACCAAGCACAGGCCTCCTCACTTTGACTCCCCAAGCCATATTCACCCTTCCATCTCCCCCACTTTTCACTACTCCTAGTTTGGGACCTGGGCCATCCCTAGTCTTGGGGCCCCAATACCTGGGGAACCAATACTGCTTCCTGATCCTTCTCATCCAGACCAACTTAGTGCCTTTCTTGGTCCCCAGAAGCACCACTTCTGGTCCTGGCCCCACCCTCACCTCTCTCTGCATCCATGGACCTGCACCACCGGCTAACTCTCCTAGCCTGCACCCCTATCCTCAGGCCTCTTGGGGTAAGTCTATAGTGCAGCTCTCCGTGCCTAGACTTCCCAAGCCACATTCACCCTTCCATAACCCCAGCTGTTCACTACACCTAGTGTGGGACCTGTGCCACTCCTAGTCTTGGGGCCCCAGACACCTGGGAAACCAATACTGCTTCCTGATCATTCTCACCCAGACCAACTTAGTGCCTTTTTTGGGCCGCAGGAGGACTGCTTATGGTCCTGGCCCTGCCCTCACCTCCCTCTACTTCCCTGGTCCTGCAACACCCACCAGCCTCTTCTGGGGCTGACAGCCTCTTTCTGGGGCTCCGAGGCTTCCCTTTACTCTCCCTGATCCTTTGCATCCAGTACAACCCAGTTACTCAACCCACTCCGTGGGAAATCGTGGGGCTTCTTCCCACCACATCTGCCTTTGCATTCCTGCATGGCGCAGCCACTGCCAGGGTCTCAGGTCAGTCCAAGACCCAAGTTCCTGAGGCCAAA
>NW_008351201.1:0-809 GCF_000622305.1 Nannospalax galili | reverse complement strand
TTACAGACAAATATACCTCTTGCACATCATCAAAGAAGCTTCTTTTTGCAACAGCAGCAACTACTATGGAATTCCAGAACTGATCGATATGGAGAATAAGTGTGAGTCACTTAATCTTAAGTCTTCAATGCTGACACATCTTCAATGCAAACTTTTCACTTAGGATGAATGGATCCCTTAACTCTCACTACAGAAGTTTCCATATGCAGCAGATGGTGATTAACAGAGAGACCAAAAATTAGCCAATGTGCAGAGAACAAGAGGCTACAGAGTGCTTATTCTTGAATAGGACACCTATTTCAAAGCTCTGCCTCCCAAGACTCAGGGATCATCTGGAAGAGGATACAGAAAGATTGTAAGAATTAGAGATGTTTGATGACCAGAAGGAAACAGGCTTCCAGACCGCTTGTCATTTACTCATATGACCTCACAGCAATGTTGACTACATGCACAAGTCTTATGTAAGCTCACACCGAAGAAAAAAGTCCAGCATAGACGTGCGGAAGCAAGCCACAAATCCCATTCCAACCTAATAAACTTAAAAATAAATTATTTGTTAATTTTATTGTATGTGTATGAGTTACTGCCTGCATTTGTGTAAGTGCACTTGTGTCGTGCAATGCCCAAAGAGATCATAAGCGGACATCAGGCCCCCTGGAACCGGAGTTACAGATGGTTGTTAGCAACCATGTGGTTGTGGGAAACTGTACCCAGGTCCTCTGCAAGAGAAGCAAGTGCTCTTAACTGCTGAGTCATCCCTTCATGCCCAACCTAAGTAATTCATGGCTGAAGAGAGGTGGAAAGACAGT
>NW_008351200.1:0-406 GCF_000622305.1 Nannospalax galili | reverse complement strand
CTGGCATTGTTGCTTGTTATGTAGCTGTTAGCTATGCATATGGACTCTTAAAAATTATATTGGCCTCTTTAATCTGTGGTTATACTTTCCTTTTGATTGTTTAAGGCCATAGAGTTGGCTGAGATAAACCAATTTATTTTTACTCTTAAGGCCATTTGAGAATCTGTTCTTCAGGCGTCACATGGGCTTGGGAGGAGGCCCTGGCTCTTTTCTTTTACCAGTTCTGCCTATGTGAAGATAAGTCAAAGGTTCTGCTTGACCATGGCTGGCTTCATTTGGAAGCAAGGAGGAAATGATTCCTCTATGTTGACCCTCCTCTTTGTAGACTAGACACTGGTTCAAGTCCATCTGGGGAGGGGGTCTCCTAGGCCTCCTTGATCAAGAGGATACGTGACCTACCACAATT
>NW_008351199.1:0-500 GCF_000622305.1 Nannospalax galili | reverse complement strand
GGAGGAACACTGCTTACTGGCTTGCTCTGCTGACCTCTGATCAACCTGTATTCTTATACAACATAAGCCCGCCTGCCCAGGGGTGGCACCACCTCCTGTGTTTGGGACCCTGGAACCCTCCCATATCACTCAATAATCAAAATGATGTCCCACAAACAAGGCCACAGCCCAGACCAAAGGAGGAAATTCCCCAATTGAAGCTCCCACATCCCGGGCTGTCAACTGTACAGTAAAGCTATCCAGCACATACACATGACTTAAAATGAATAAATAGAAAGCAATTTTTAAAAGAGTTAGGAGGCAAGATTATGAGTTCTCAAACAGTACATAAAATCTTTTTCTACAGTCACAAACCTAGAGTAGCAAATACCTGAGGAAAGGTTAGATTAGTTCAAAAATTGTCCATCACTCTCATGTCACATTTCCCAAGGTGAAAAGAGTTTATAGATTAAGATAGTTCACACTTTGATTATGATAACTTATTTATTTTGTGAAATGCA
>NW_008351198.1:0-239 GCF_000622305.1 Nannospalax galili | reverse complement strand
AAGAGTCATTCACAGTCACTACTATCTCTTTTTTCTTCCATATCATGGGGTACAATGTAGTGGGTCAGGAACATAAGTCCAGTATAATTCAGCCACGATCACTTGCAGGAACATCATCATCAGCCACGTCTGTCTCCTCATCATCTTTTTCTACTTCTTTTTTCTTTGGCTCATCCAGCAAACCTGACCAGCCTTTCTGGCAGCCACCTGGCTCCATCAGTGTCCTGTGGAAAGACACA
>NW_008351197.1:0-517 GCF_000622305.1 Nannospalax galili | reverse complement strand
GTTAGGGATAGGGTTAGAGTTAGGATTATGGTTAAGGTTAGGTTGTGTTTATGGTTGGGGTACAAGGTTAGGTTGTGTTTAGGGTTGAGGTAGGTTCTGAGTTAGGATTAGGCTTACGGTTAGGGCTAGGATAACTTTAAGGCTGAGGGCTAGGGCTAGGGTTAGGAGTAAGTTTTGGTTTTGGGTTAGAGTTATAGTTAGGTCTAGAATTATGTGTATGTTTAAGATTCTGTATATGGTTAAAGTTTTGGATAGGTTTCAGGTTGTTTCTATGGTAGATATTTAGGTTTAGTTTTAGGAGTAGGGTTACATTTGGGTAAGATTTCGGTTTAGGTCTAGGGTTAGGTTTAGATTTAAGATTAGTGTTACGGACAGGTTTAGGGTTACCTGTAGGTGTTTGCTTACGGTTAGGTTTAGGATTATGATTATGGCTAGTGTTTGAATTAGGGCTAGGTTTATTTCTAGAGCTTGTGCTAGGACTAGGGTTAGGTCAAGAGTTAGTATTAGGTTAGAGTTA
>NW_008351196.1:0-287 GCF_000622305.1 Nannospalax galili | reverse complement strand
GGGGGGGGTGGCAATTAATATACCAGATTTGAAGCTGTATTACAGAGCTATAGTCATAAAAACAACAATGATACTGGCACAAAAATAGACCCATAGATCAATAGAACAAAATTGAAGAACGATATATGAGTAAATGCAATTTCAGCCACCTGATATTTGACAAAGGGGCCAAGAACATTCACTGGAGGAAAGACAGCATGTTCAGTAAATGGTGCTGGCAAAACTGGATCTCCCTCATAGAAGAGTGAAACTAAACCCCTATCTTTCACCCTGCACAAAAGTCAATT
>NW_008351195.1:0-687 GCF_000622305.1 Nannospalax galili | reverse complement strand
CCTTTAAAAGCTCTCATCCCTTCCCACTTAGTGCAGCATTCTCTAAATTGGTTCAGAGAGGTGCAATTTCTGGCCTGTTAAATGGATTCAGCTGTTTCACAAAAAATAAATAAAATACTGTCATGTATTTTTAAGTAACAGCAGACAAAAACTACAAATAAACTAGAAAAGAAATGAAAGTCTGTGCAAATATTATTTCCTGAGCAAATTTCATTTTAATGAATTTTGGGTCATTGTTCTACCCAAGATGGGAATTTTCAAATTCCTACAAATTTCTTCTTTGAAGAAAAAAACATTATTGATAAAGATCATGACCTCAAACATAGGTTTGAAAAAAAATAACATATAAATGGAATTCAAATTTCTCCTGAATGAAGAAGATAAACACTGTGCATTAGATAGTGAGAAATAACCAAGAGAAAAGAAAAAAATCAAAATACAGAATATAAAATACTACATGAAATCCATCACGCTACCTATTGGGAAAACCTGACCAAATACTGGACAAGGGAACCAAAAAAGTGCTAGTAAAAAAAAATTAATAAATATACAGGTGAGAAGTTGTCAAAAGAGACTTTAATGAGCTAAAATTTGTCATTAAAAATAACTGATACATAAAAAGCAAAAAGAAATGGATCTAGAAGAAATGCATGAATTCCTAACGATATTTGCCCTGTCAATATTAAA
>NW_008351194.1:0-435 GCF_000622305.1 Nannospalax galili | reverse complement strand
TTTACTCCTAGGGCCCAAAGTATATATCTTACAAAAACTGAGAGACTGTTTTCTTGCCCCATCTTCTCCCAAGATAAATACTCACTGCTCCCCGATTGTACCGAGTATAACTTCTCCAGCGGTGTCCTTCACTTTATCCCCTACTTTTCAGGTCCCTGTTCCAGGCGCCACTATGCCGGTGCCAGCCGGCCAAAAAGGACAGTACCTGAAAGGGGGAGTGAGGATTGAAAGAAAGGAAAGGCGACAGAAAAGATGCTTCTTGGGAGGGCTCACAGTGAATACTGCCAGCCTCGGTTTATTTCAGCTCTGTCTCTTTTATACAGAAGAACTCAATTAGTTACAACTGCTGTATTTCCCCATCTGTATCTGAGGGTCAGGGAGAGTTCAGATCAAAGGCTTCTTGGATCCTTTTGTTTACCACTAATGTCACAAGGT
>NW_008351193.1:0-258 GCF_000622305.1 Nannospalax galili | reverse complement strand
TTCAGGTTTACTTATGCCTGTTCTGCTCTACAACTACCACCCTGGGCACACTATTCCCCAAGGTCTCATCCAGATGCATTTCACCTTTCTGTAACATTCCACCTTTGTATTTTTGCATAAATCACCTACATTGTCCTACCTTAGTTTTCTCAACTCTCAAAAATGAGTTATAATCATGTAATTCAGAAGTTGTTAAGAGATGAAGTTGTTAAGTAAGATGAGGTGAAAAGTTAAAAAACTCAGATGCTATTCAAAGAT
>NW_008351192.1:62889-63306 GCF_000622305.1 Nannospalax galili | reverse complement strand
TCTCTCTCTCTCTCTCTCTCTCTCTCTCTCTCTCTCTCTCTGGGTCAGGAGATGCCATGAACTGGACCGCTTAGCTGTGCCTAAGTGTGACCCCCGCCCCAGTTAAACCTAACGTCAGTCCATGACCCCAAAATCTGATTCTATTTTTATTTCTTATTTTAGTTATGTGTGTTTATGTGTGTGTTGGGTGGGGGTGTACATGTAAGTGCGGGTGTCAGGAGCTAGAGTCACAGGGGCAGCCCGGTGTGGTTGCTGGGAATTGAACGCTGGTCCTTGGAAGAGCTGTGTCAGCTGCTCCTAACCAGTGAGCTGCCTCTCCAGCCCTTGTCCTTTTTTTCTAATGCGACAATACTGCATAAATCTCTCTGGTTTCTTTTTGCTATTTTGTTATTTATTTGCTATTTTATTTATTTATGA
>NW_008351192.1:51517-59250 GCF_000622305.1 Nannospalax galili | reverse complement strand
GCACAAGACGGTTCTGTTTGTAAGAAGTGATCGTAGTTCCCAAGCCAAGCTGTTGTGGGGACAATCTGATTAGTATTCATTGACAGAGCCCGCAGTCTGCCTTTGTTACAACCAAAATCAAGTGTCCACCACGGTGTCCACGGTGACGCTGCTGAATACCACCCAGTCTCTTGTCTGCTGTACAGCCCCAAATTGGCTGCCACCTTCGTCCATAATTCATAAGGAGAGAGTTCAGGATTCCATGTGACCCTTTTCTGCGCTTTGCTTGACGTAACTTGTTGCTAGAACTCATGGACTGAACTTGTTGCTAGAACTCGTGGACTGAACCTGAGCTGGCCAGTCGTGTCTGGTTTGCTGCTGTGTTAACAGATACTAAGGCAGGAGTTCATTAACTTGAGGCAGGCTCTGCGGGTTATAGTGAGTATTACGGCTTCCTCAAACCAGCTCTCACTGACATTTTCCCATCTGCTGTTCAAATACATTTGATGGTATGAAAGAAAATAAATGTCTCTGTATGACAAAGTACAGCACGTGAAATTTACCATGCACTCAAAATGCCTATAATGTTAGTATTTGGGAGGCTGAGGCCAGAAGGTGGAAGATAGTCTGCACTACACAGTGAATACCAGACCGTTCTGGCTACAAAGGGAGATGTGTCCCTCCCTAAAAATGAAAAATAATTTAAAAATACCTTTAAGCAATCATCTTTGAATGAGGATCCTATCACGTATATGTTAATGAATTATTCACATGTGTAGTGATGAACACCCACCTGCATGCCTTAGAGCAGTAATTTATTTTGAAGTCTTCTGAAACACTGGGTGTTTGGAAGGACCGATGTCTTTCTGAGTGGACACGTTCGCTCTAGAATCCATCTACCTGTAGGCAACCGAGTTAGCATTGTTTATCTGAGCGCATCCGACGATTTATGTCATAGAATCATGGCTTAATGATGGGTACTTACGCTGAGCCCCGTAGACACCATCTCCGATGTGGTTTCCCTGGACCAGGGTAAGTGCGAAGACATCTTCATTCAAAGTTAGAAGCAAAGCAAACGCCCGTTACCCGCTCTTCAGTCTGTGCACCTTGAACAGCTGAACGTGTTACGATGCGTCTCGCAGATGCACATTAAGGTCTAGCTAGAGACCCTCAGCTGCAAATGCTACTGGTGACTTTCTGCATTTCCTGACAATTATCAATCTAATTGTCCAAATGGCCAAAGATTTGGGTAAAGGGAAATTACTATCAATATTTATTGATTGCATGGCTTGTATTCCCTAAAGTTATCTCTTTACCAACTATACAATATTTTCCAAACGTGAAGAATCAGGGACCTTTGAAATACAGCACACATCACGGTGATTTCCGTCCTGCCTAACGTAAAATTAATACTGTGCACGCATGCATCGCCCCGACACAGTGTATCGGGATTTCTCACCTGTGTAGACCTTGAAACTCAGCTGCAAATGCTACTGGTGACTTTCTGCATTTCCTGACAATTATCAATCTAATTGTCCAAATGGCCAAAGATTTGGGTAAAGGGAAATTACTATCAATATTTATTGATTGCATGGCTTGTATTCCCTAAAGTTATCTCTTTACCAACTATACAATATTTTCCAAACGTGAAGAATCAGGGACCTTTGAATTACAGCACACATCACGGTGATTTCCATCCTGCCTAACGTAAAACTAATACTGTGCACGCATGCACCGCCCCGACACAGTGTATCGGGATTTCTGACCTGTGTAGACTTTGAAGTCATCCCTGCAGGTGTCGATCATGTGAACGATAAAAATCTGCCTCTGAATTTTCATATTCTTCTGGTTCTTAAACACATAAAATGTCTGGTTCTTTGTCTGAGTCACACCATCTGCACTAGTTATGATGATGGTTCTCGCAACGCAATCTGCACGTAGTTTAAAAGAGAAAATCCAAGCTCCCTGGATCGGCTGCTAGATTCCCTTAGGAAACATGTGATGGAATTGGGACTTTTCTCTTTTTTTTTTTTTTGTCAGGGGGAATGTCACCATAGACCCATCACAGAATAATATTATTCCATTGCTAGTGATGAGGGCATTCGCTTTCTTAGACGTTAAGATGCATGAAATTCAAAGTAAGGTATCCTTGAAACCACGCTCATATATAGAATTCGCAGTTGACAGATTCGAAAATGACGGAATAGAGAAAATGTCTGGTTCTTTGTCTGAGTCACACCATCTGCACTAGTTATGATGATGGTTCTCGCAACGCAATCTGCACGTAGTTTAAAAGAGAAAATCCAAGCTCCCTGGATCGGCTGCTAGATTCCCTTAGGAAACATGTGATGGAATTGGGACTCTTCTCTCTTTTTTTTTGTCAGGGGGAATGTCACCATAGACCCATCACAGAATAATACTATTCCATTGCTAGTGATGAGGGCATTCGCTTTCTTAGACGTTAAGTAGAAATCTGCCTGCATATTCCTGGCAGTTCCAAGTGTCAGAACTCAACAACTTCTTGCCTTTAGATGGAGCACCGTTTGCTTTACTTGACTTGAAAGGTGACGTCGAGGTTTTTACAGTCTGAGCCACACTGGAGGGGACGCACGTACAGCCTCAGAGGTTCAGCTTTGTAACCTCGTCTCCATTCGAAGCCGATTTAATATAAACCACGGCACCTTCAAAGACGACAGAAAAGTAGCACATTGTTCTCTCTTCTGTGAATGTTCCACTGTGGAGAGAATCCATGTGCATGGACTGACAGGTCTATAAATGCCCTCCATTCCCCCACCCCACGGATACGTACATACACATGCTCATGTACACAGATCAAATGAACTTACACGTGCAGCGTGAGCCAGACTGAAAGCAAGAACGACCAGCAGAAACTTGATCATGTTGGTGGCTGTCTTTGCTTTTCTTTCGAGGATCAAAGTCGTAGAGCGGTTGGGAAAGACCTGAATCAATGGCACTTTTATTCTGTGAGTCTGTCGGTGCGACGGGTATTCAACAAAAGGGTGTTCACCCTACAAGGATACGTCTGTGCAACACTTCCTGTTCACCCTGATGGAGGTTCCGTGATCTTTTCTTCCTTAACTGAAATGTTTGTATTAAGAGACGCTTAAGATAGGATAAATAAATATTTTTTCCTGTCCAAATGAAATCATAATCCATAGGGCTTTGTTCAAAGGAAGGAAATTATTTCTAAAGTATCTCCATTTTTAAATGTAGGTGATCGATAATGTCTATTTATCTCTCTCTAATATATGTAGCCTTCATGAGACATCTGAAATTATTGTATAAACCTATATATAATGATTTACAGTTATATCAGCATGAAGATTTGACCTGTTCAATATGAATAACAGTTACCAGATAGTTCTCACAGGAATTAAAGTTTTAAATTAAGGGTCTAATTCAGTGTACTCAGACATTTCTCCTGACGTTTAGATCTTGATTCTTTAGGATGTGAAATCCACTTAACTGTGAATAACCACGGGGCACGAGTGCAATCGTACATAATAAAGGTCTAAACGAACGTAAAAGATGTTTTCTGGCTGGTGTGCGCCCACCCTACCTCATCATCAATGAATGGTATTTATTCAAGGTCTGAAAGTAACTATTTATATTGAAAGTAAATGGTATAATTACAACTGTTTAAGTGAATTCTATTTCCTAACTAAAGATGAGCATTTAAAGATCCTACTAGAAAGAAGTTTCTAGCTTAGTTTACCTTCTTTACAGCTGTGAATATTTGCAGTCTTCGGCCCTAGGGCCTTTTCATGAAGTTAGCGCTTGTGGACGACCAAGACTTATGTGTCAGAAGCCTGAATTTCTAACCTCTTCTGAGACTCACTTCAAGTCTTCGGCCCTAGGGCCTTTTCATGAAGTTAGCGCTTGTGGACGACCAAGGCTTATGTGTCAGAAGCCTGAGTTTCTAACCTCTTCTGACACTCACTTCCCCAATAATCCATAAAGAAATGCTGTCCTTATAGATTCCTCAAACGTATTTTCAACTATGTTAGTACTTTTACGAATGGCATCAAACTTTCAAACTTTTGGTTGATCTTAAGTGTCGGTCCCTTTAAATGTGAGGAGTTATGGAAGTTTTGTCTGTTGTCTTTATAATTTAACGTTATTCAGTGTCAAGACCACTGTCATGCCTTTTAATCGGTAGATATATGACTCCAGTTAAAGAAATGCTGTCCTTATAGATTCCTCAAACGTATTTTCAACTATGTTAATACTTTTACGAATGGCATCAAACTTTCAAAGTTTCGGTTGATCTTAAGTGTCGGTCCCTTTAAATGTGAGGAGTTATGGAAGTTTTTTCTGTTGTCTTTATAATTTAACGTTACTCAGTGGCAAGACCACTGTCATGCCTTTTAATCGGTAGATATATGACTCCAATGCTGTGGACAATGGCATTAATCTCACCTTGACAGTCTTTCTCTGCCCTCCGATTGGTATTTGAATTTCGTCGTTGGCCAGACTTGGCATTTCTAGGAGGGAAGTGGGCATCACAGTCACAAGGGGCTCAGGTTGCATAAACTGTATCAGAGACCCCAGGGGCACGTAGACAGCCATTCAAACTAAGTCACCCAGAAACGCCCTTGAAGTTCAACGTCCTTTTTCCAATAATTACATTATTCACAATTGGAACATGGAACTCATCACGCACGTCAATGGGGCTTCACGTTTTCCTGCCGTCCATCGGCTTATTAATTTGAATCCAAACGGCTTCAGTTAACCAGTTTCTCCATTTTTAATGAGTCTTTTGCCAAATGATTAACACCTTGATTATTTTTGAACTTAATCCACGGCTTCCATGTGACATGGGATATGACAAAATCTCCACCGTGAAACCTAGAAAACAATCATATTCATATTAACTTACTTTTGAAGTCAATACCATTGTTAATCTACATATCTAAGGGAGTTCCCCAACAGAGTGCAGTAAATTCTTTTCGTTATTTTCCGATTAATCCCGTTTTCAATTATGTGTACGTGTGTGTGTGTGTGTGTGTGTGTGTGTGTGTGTATACAGCTATCTGCACATGAGGCCAGGTTCCCTCAAACTGGAGAAGATGGAGTTTGATCTCCCGCAGCTGTAGGAGACTGGGAGGCAGTCAGTGTGCGTGCTGTGAAGCCATCTGTGTCGTGGGAAAGAAAACCAAGCGTTCTTGTCAGATGAGCTAAGCCTCTTCCTCCAGGAATTATGATTTCACGAGTCTGGCTTATGATCCTTCACATGGCATTGGTGTTTGGGAACGCATTCACATTCCCAGAGTAGGTGTATGACACCACTCAGTGCGAGTCACGGTTTGCCGAGACGTTCAGTCCACACACGTCAACAATCTTGTGCATCTGTCCTGACAGCTTTGCCATTGACCACGCCTTTCCAGTGCTGTGGGATCTCTGGCGTCCACTTCTGCTGACACAGGAGGCCCTGGAGGACAGAGTCTTATATAAAATTCCATCCCAATTAATGGTCTTCTGCAATTCTGCAACCGCAGTGAGAAGGATGATTTTCGAGAGGTGCTCACACCTTGTTTTCTAAGACGGGTTGTCACTGCGCAGCTCTGATTGACCTGGGACTCACTGTGGCGTCCAGGGTGGCCTTGAACTCACAGACATCCCTGTGCCCTTATCCCTGACATTCTGGGACTGAAGACATGGGCCACCACAGCCCGGTGGAAGAGATGCGTGTTTGAATGATTGCATGTCCCCTTGTCTTCTAAGGAGAGATCACAGGAGATCCAGGAAATGGTCTATCAAGCCTCATCTTTAAATCTGCTCTGTGGGGCGTGATGGCGGACAGAGGTGGGGAGGGGCCTAAATTTGATTAAGTTCTATTATATGAAATGCACAAAATCTCAATCAAAAAGAGGGAGTTGATCCTCAGTCTGTCACAGATATGAGGACATCCTGAGTTTCTCAACTCTGAGTGCCTATTTATATGAACAGCAAAACGTCCAATGATGTTTCTGAATTCCTGGCGATTCCTGTCTGTTTCTCGTGTTAATCTCACTCAAGACTGTTGAACTTTAATCAAGTATCGACTTTTCCCCTCTGCAATCATCCTTTTCTTCGGGTCGATGTCTGACTTTTTGTTACCATCACCACACCTAACACAGCGCACGATCTGCAAAGGAAAGCATACCTTACTGCTTACAAAACACAGAGAAACCCTCCTTTTAATTTTTCACACAAGCGAATGTTCAACTAGCCATTTGTCTCTTTTCTCAACATATTTCCCCCAATGTTTTCTGTGTGTGTTTTTATTTTCACACCGTAAATCTTGTCAGACGCATCCTCAAAGAATCACTGGAAGTTAGGAATGAAATGATTGCAGTTGGTATAATTATTGGTACTTGAAATCATTTTGAAATGTAGATGAATTTGTAGCTTCAGACTCTTCTAATCGTGTAAAACTCAGGTGGATAAACAAAGACATCAAAGTCGGCATCTCTGTTTTTTAATTATTTCTATTTTATGTGTGTGTATCTCCTGCGTACAGGTAAGTGCACCCGTGTCGTGCAGTGCCCGTGGAGGACAGAAGAGGCTGTCGGATCCCCTGGAACTGGAATCGCGGACAGTTGTTAGCCGCCATGTGGGTGCTGGGATTTGAACCCGGGTCTTCTGCAGGAACAGCCAGTGTTCTTAACGGCTGTGCCATCTCTCCAGCCCCCAGACTCAGCATTTCTTTAAAAAATTATATGATGCTTTATTTATCCCCATTCCTTACTTAATGTTAAGAATCATACTAACGTCAAAAATTGGATTCTTGTGGACACACATACACACACAGACACAGAGAAGAGACAGGCAAAAATGAAAAAAACTAGTCTGGAAGGAGGTCCCCATATGTCCGCTTTGTAACTGGTGCTTTACAAGATAACTAGAAGAAACATTAGAATGAATATGTGTCCTTTATTAAATATTTTTAGAAACTAATGGATATTTATATATTTTAAGAGTAAAAGTGGCCCTGTCATGGTGTCACATGCCTTCAATCCCAGTGCTCGGGAGGCAGAGGCAGGCAGATGTCTGTGATTTCAAGGGTGTGTGGTCTACGTAGTGAGTTCCAAGCCAGTTGGCCCTCATCTCACACAAACAAAAGACAAAATAAAACTGAATGGAGAATCCTCAAAGAAGCACAACTGGGTTTACCGTATGATCCAGCCGTACCGGTCCGCAGCATATACTCAAAGGACTCGTTCTCTTGCGAGGCTACATGTGCATCCGTGTCGGTTACTGCTCTAGTGAGACAATCGAAACGTCCCTCACCCGATTAAGGAAAATATGCAGTATTTGCAAAATGGACGCCTACTCAGTGGTAAAGAAAGACAAAGTCATGCAACTTGCCAGCTGGGTGGAACTAGAGACCGTTATACTGTTAAGTAACACACAGTCAGGACAGCAAGTGACATTTGTTCTGTCTGATGTGTGGATCTTAGTTCCATTTGCTCTGAGTGTGCTTACGCAACCCGGGGAGCCAGGAAAATTAAAATAACCGTGACACAGGAAAGAAGGAGAGGTAGCGGTGAGGCGTAATCAGGACACAGGTGTTCTTCAGAGGGAAGTGGGGTAAGAAGAGGTTAAGTGGGGGGGGGTTAATGAGGATGAGAAAGAGGAGAGATAAATAATTCATAGATGATATGTATATCAATATATATCACTATATCTATATGTCATCTATATCTACATCTATACCTACATCTACATGTACATCTATATCTATAGCTAAT
>NW_008351192.1:46162-51399 GCF_000622305.1 Nannospalax galili | reverse complement strand
TAATCTATATCTATATCTAATCTATATCTAATCTATAGCTATATCTAACCTAATCTAATGTAATCTAATCTAAATCTAATCTATATCTCTATATCTATATCTAATCTATATCTATACACACATGTTATATATATATTATATGTATATTTGGATTTCTTGATGTCCATGGGATCCCAAATTTTTAAACAGTGTCTCCTTTTACCTCAGGTTGGCTGGAACTCACAACATAGACGAGTCCGTCTTCTTACTGAGATCTGCAGGCCTCTGCGCCCCAGTATTTTAGATTAATGTCTGTGCTACGCTGCCCATCTCTCTGTTAGTGACTCTTGAAAAGAATATTTGAAGAGTGTCTTTTCGCTGCAGGTGAGCGCAAAGCGTAAAGCCTTAGAACCTGTTCTCACGTGGGTTTCTTTTTTTTATTAATTTGAAACATGTTTATCTGTGTCCAAAAGGAAACACGGAGCACACACAGCCACACTCAGGAATGACTTTCTTTGCTTTCCTTAAACACATTAGATAATCAGACATACCCCTATGGTTCCCAGGTGAGTGGGACACAACAGGCCTGCAAACAGCAGGCACCCAGGGCTCACACTGAGGACTCGGATTCCTTTGGATTTGACTCTTGTATGAATATGTGGCTAATCTCATTCTTTCACAGGTGGACATCCAATTTTTCCAGCACTGTTTGGTGCTGTCTTTCCTCCGGTGTGTGTTCTTGGCACCTTTGTCAATCACCGGGAGGCACAAATTGTGTGCGTTCACATACGGATCTGGTGCTACGATGTTCCATTGATCTACATGTGTGTTTTGTGCCAGAACATGCTGTTTTTAAGGATCGTGACTGTATAATACAGCTTGAGTTCTGGTACGGCAAACCCCCATCGTTGCTCTTTGAAGTCTGGGTTCAACCTGAATTTCGAGATGGTTGTTTCTAATTTTGTGAAGAATGGTCATGGGGATTTTTGATCGGCCTTGCAGTGAATCCATACATAATTTTTGGAAGGATCATCTTTTTTTTTTCACAATACTAATTCTAGCAATCTGTGAATGTGGGACTCTTTCCATAATCCTGTGTCTTCCTCTCTCTTCAGTATTTAAACTTTACCTCGCGTTGATGCCGAATGCCTTCCGTTCGCTTTCTTCCTAGATATTTTTTTGACGACTTTGCGAAGCGGAAGGTTTCCGTGAACTGCTTTTCCATTAATATATAGAAAGGCTGCTGCTTCTTGTAAATTGACTTTTGTATCCTGCCCCTCTGCTGAAAGGTTTCATCATTTGTAGAAGTTTTCTGGTTGAATTTTTGGGCACTCTTATGGTTAATATTGTATCGTGTGTAAATAGGGATAATTTGATCTGTTCCTCTCCAATGACTTGAATTTCCTTGAATTCCCTTGAATTTCCTCCCATATCTGATTTATCTTGCAGGAGTTTCGAGGACTAGAAAGGAGTTCTGTATCCTGCATCCTTGCCATTGGCCATGACTGAGATAATTTCTCTTGTATGTCAACCCACATAGCATGACCATCTGTGTCACGGCTTTACCATGTTCTCTGAACAGACTCCTGCTTTCTTCAATACTTTCCCTGGCTTAAGCTCCTAAGATTTTATCCTCTCCCTTTTAGAAACTTTCAACGGTTGAATTTTTTTACCCAATATTGTGAGATATAGAACAATTTGCAGAAAGTGTCAATGCGGTCAGAACAAACCGTCTAACAGCAGTAAGAACTTGGGATTTCGGGAGACTCGTATTCATGTTTGTGGTGTGTCAGCACCACCGGATAAAACACACCAACATTTTAAGTCCTGCCCTTCCTAGGTAACTTCTTTTTGTGTTAATGACTTTAATATTTGATCAAATTGTCCATTAACTTTCCTTTTGTTGAAATCACTTTCATTGAAATATCATAGTTTTCTATGTTGAGTTTTTAGTTGGGAAGATATTTTTCGATTTTGCTATTCAAACACTCCTTCCTCCTACAGGGACATGCGAGTGTTATTATTTAAATATTCTGTTTGAAGAATTTAAATTAAGATAACTCAAGTGTTTGACAGGACAGACATACCATGGGTAAATAACCCAGGTTTGTTTACCTTGAAGACATGACATTGCTCTATCTCAGGATCGGCGACCTACGAAGATTCAGACATAACGGAGGTCGAGCTCATCGACAGGCTTTGGGAGTGTTTGGTTCACAAATGTTTTCTGTCCTCCCCCCTTTTTCTCTGTGCCGTACACACTTGGAGATTTTTTCTCTGTCTTCTCTTTTGGGCAGTTACATACAAATTCAGGTACAATATCCACCAGAAAAGCATAAAATAAATGTATGTTTGTGGGGTCCTTCATCAGTGAACTTGGTGAAAAGTTTTTCTCTCTCGTCTGCTAAACCCTGGGCCTCATCTGAGTGATCCTTATTCATATATGATGGTTTGGCGGTTTATGGAACTGATTTGTAAGACATGGTGTCTGACTAAACTGTGCAAAGGCCATGTTGTCAACTGATATCCTTTAGTGGGACATTGGGATTGACTATTAGGGTCCATTCTATGACACATATTAAGAAATTATGACCCTATGACCCCACACTTCAATCCACATGCAGTAAACAATTAGAATCCCACGGCTTTCCACGTTGTCAGGAAACATTCCGTTCTCACACTTTTTTTGTGACTAGCAATTCTCACGTTACTGAAGGAAAAGTGCTCAATTTCAGGTCTACATGTATGTGCATTGTGAACGAGACACATTTTTTTTTCACACCAGAATGCATGCTTACAGAATCAGTGTATTTAGGCACCAGGAAAAGACACCCAGCACCATAGGTCACGGGACAGCATGGGATGTAAGACAGGAATAAATGATCTGGACTTCCTAGGAAAGGGGAGAATTCACTTTGACACGACGGGCCAATCGTGGATGATTGCGGTTCCATCTTGAGAGGGAGTGGTGATTATTTCTGTCCCCTTCATCATCTGTGGGAACATGAGTAAAAAAACTCAATATATGGTCAACATTACGTTTTATTCTTACACAGGTTAAGAATAAAACAGGCAGTGAAAGTTTGCAGACTCTAGTGGGGGCATTTGAAGCAAATAATTCTTTTACTAGACTCCCCCCGAGAATGGTCCTCTGGACTCTGTAGGATGCTACTATCTAGAAGTTGAATTCCTTAAATTTATATTTTAATTCGGTTGAGCATTTCCAACACGCGCAAGTGTACGTAGAACTTATTTCTGCACATATCTTAGTGATGTGTGGCTTCAAGAAATCAATGAGAACATTAAACACTGAGTCGTGAGCAGATTCTTACCACGTTGTGTTCAGTTAAATGAGGGAAGTATTTTTACAGTCAGACTAAGAGTTATTCCATGATGTTCTCACATGACACCGTCTCGTCATGATGTGAAACACGGAATACTCTTAATTTGGTCTGCTTCTGAGAGCACTTTGATCAGATATCATCTCTCGTGTCTTATGGAAGGATTCCTACCCCACCCATCCACATATCAGGAGAGAAAAGCGTGTGTTTTGATCGGACTCACCGAGATCATGTCTTCTCTAAGCACAGGTGTCTATAAAATGAAGTTAACGGGTAAAAAGGTACAAGACACAATCGTTAGAATTTTACTATAAATCAAAATACCCACTTCAGTTAAAATAACAGGAAAACGTGTGGGAACACAGCCTCAACCCGGCATCGTCCTGATTCAACGGTTTCTTACACATTTTCACGCTGGGTCGAAGCGTTCACTGAGGTTACCTGTACGGTGGACGTATTCAATATTTTCTATGGGAATTTGCTCTGACGTGGCATAATGTTCAAGTCTCTTGATTTCTGCAGCATCCAAGTCTTCTTTTCCTGTGTTGCGTAAAAGAAGACAGAGAACACGTGATTAGTACAATACTGATTATTTCATGATGCACCCCACATTTCAGTGCACGCTCTCACATTGTGTCCGCGCTTTGGGGGTCAGTGCCATACAATAAGCAGGTGAGTCGGGTACATCAAATAGAGTCTAAATGTTGGCATCAAATCACTTCCCAGCTTTTTTTTTTTTTTCTACACACTCTATAAAGACTAATCTGGTGAACTCAAGAATCCTGAAATCCTATGCATTTTTGAAAACACATCTGAAAACTGTGAATCCTCCTCTTAAAAAAATCTCTATTTCAAATGTGTCTGGATAGTAGATTCCATCCCCTATGTTTCCAGACACTAAAATTGATGCGGAAGTTTTGACCATTTCATTTGGTACCCTCTAGTCACAAAGGAAGCTGTAAGGAACGTCTTCCTGACATCCTCCTGCAGCTCCCTCAATTCTCCCTTCCTATCTTACTGAAAATTAAATGTAAGTCAACAGAGAGTATTCGGGCTGCATTTTAGAGGACAAGAGGCTGCACTGTTCAGGCCCTGTTGTTTGAGAAAGGAAAGTGATTGACATTCATTACAGAAAAACCTTGTGGTCTCATTGGAGAGAACAGCCCCCCCCCCCCCCTCACCTAGAACGTAGATCATCTTTGTTTTCCTGCCGGCAGAATCCACGTTCTCATTGTAAAAGGTGATGAACTTTTCCGTCTGCCTCACGGCTTTATAATGATTGTCTCCTTGATCTGTGATTCATGAGGAAGCATTGGAAAATGTGAAGTTAACATTCTTCCATTATTCAGTCTGACTTGGTTTCAGAACCCTCGTCCGTACCCCAAGTTCAGCACTGATGTTATTTATCCTTATATGTTGGATGGTACTAAGGCACTAATGCATTTTAGCTTTCGCATTGTAATTTCAAAAAGAAATCTTGTCATCTTCAAACTGAACACATATAGGAAGTCCATGCAATGTTTCTTCCGTGTGAATTCGTTGAACAGGATGTGTGGATCACGGTCGAGTGTAAACCTGCCCTCGCAAAAAGGTTCTCAAAGCACGAGTCTTAAGTGTTGGAAACTTTTAGTACTGCCTTTCAAACGCCGGTCAGGGTACGATCGAAAAATGTGTATTATAATAAAATGAAATTTTCCATACAGTCACATTTTCACATTGTCAAATTTTTCACATTTTCTATAAATGAGGAAAGCTAATATCATTTTAGAGACTGACACACACACACAGACACAGACACAGACACACAAAATCTTTTGATTACTACTTGACATTTAAATAAATGAATTTGTTGTGATAAATTAAAAAGAAAAATGTTTTGATTACTTTTTCCTTCCTATTATACGGTGATATTTACGT
>NW_008351192.1:38955-44677 GCF_000622305.1 Nannospalax galili | reverse complement strand
CTATTTTCATGTTTAACTTCATTTTTGACATTAGTGATGTTTTTGGCTTAATATTTTTTAATTTCTTGGTCTTAAATTTTAACAGGTGAACATCTTAAAAAATTTTTAACACAAAACAACCAATCCAGTGTTCCAAAGATTAAGAGTTTTGGAACAGGGAAATCCCACTAATCTCTGTGTTTATTCATTCCATAGGAAATCTTCCTGAAATCTATCCGTTTATCCCTATATGATATCTTCCCAACGTGAGAAATGAGGGGAGACGTTTCAAGGGCGGCATGTTTCTGCAGTAATTTTTCTGTCTTCAAAGCAGAAAATCGCATCTATAGATTTAAAATTCTCCCCACACAAATGTCTGTTAGACATGTGTGATCACCTCTCTACAGAGGATAACAAAAGTCTACACCTAATTTTTCATACCCTGTAGCTTTTCCACTTCTCATTTTTTTGCTGATTCTTGTTTGCAAGACATAGTTCAAGTTTTAATCATAGGGATAACTTTATATATACAAGAAATTTCCATATAATCTGAGAGATCTGATAGATCCTTTATCCAACCATGATTATCCATTGAACATCTCTTTTTTACCATATCAAGTACCTTGATTTTAGGCAACGGATAACAGATACAGGCTTGCAAGTATATATGTTAATTGTTCATTATGGAATGCAATACTTACATCCATGTTTATAGAATAGAATTCTAAATATTTTTAATTACTGCTCAGGGTTGAACTAGTCATTCAATGGTCAGGAGTATCAGCTAGCATTCAGTTGAAGAAAACAGATTTAGAAAACTAGGCTTACATGTCCCTGTTGTAGTAGACCTTGCTGAATCTCTGAAGAAATAATATGCTATTAGGCCCCTCGAATTTACCCCATGCATGCTTTGAAGGATAATAGTTCCTTCCCTAAATGCTTTCTATATTTCATGTAAAATAAAATCCAAGCACAGTGCGTCCAACGGAAGCTTCTGTTAGTAAACACTCAGGGGGATTGGAGAAGTGGGATTGACTTGGCAGGTGGTGAAGGTGGTGTCAACTCGTCAGGAAAGAAAATGTTTGTATTGTGGTAGATGAAGCGTTCTATGTTTTAGCATAATCTAGAGGTTTTCCCGTAAATGAGAGAACTGGCCACGTGTCCGAAGTCAAACATGGGAGGTCAGGAGGTTCAGAGCAACGTCACTTACTAGACTTCAAAGGTGACCTTGAGCTGTTGACATTCTGCTTGACACTGGAGCTCACGCATGTAGAGCCTCAGAGGTCCCCCTTCCTGGATCGTGTCCACGTTGTCAGCTGCTATGGCAGCCGTAAACCAGACCCCCGACATCTGAAAAAAAATTCATTGGATCATTGAGTACAAATCATTATGAAATCGACCCATCGATATGATCTCGTTGAGTGTTTCAGAGCTGCGTTTCCAGGATGACAGGATCACACCGGGCAAAGCCCAGCGTAAGCTTAACGTGGAAATACCCCCTTGTGAGTTTGGCGAACAGCTCACACTGTCTCCAAACCCTCTGTGAACACACCTACGCTTTTCACATTTAAATAGTTGAAAGGTAAAGTAGATTCATGTGTAGGAGCGAGCACAGACTGATAGAACTGCAAATCCTGTTCATGAACGTATTCTGTTCACACACACACACACACACACACACACACACACACAGAGACACACACACACACACACACACACACACACACAGACACAGAAACACAAACCTAATGAACTTGCCTCATCAGCATGAGCCAGACCAAGCACAAGCACTAGCAGCAGAAGCTTCATCATGACGGTGCTGGTCCTTGGTCCTTCCTCAGAAGATGACAGCAGACGACTGGTGGTGAAAGATGTGAACTGACCGCACGTTTTATACGGTTCGGTTTGGGCGAGGGGCTGACGTGGGTTCAGCCAATGGTTTTCTCAAGATAACAAGTTAACTTCCTCCTTGGCCCTCATGGAGGCTACATGATCTTTTGTTTTTCAAGTAATAAGCTTTGCATGCAATAAAAGGTTTAGTTGCGATGAAGAATTGACCTTTAATGTCAGAGTGGAGTCTTTATTTGCAGGACACGGCTCAAGGACAAGCAATTTTAGATCTAGTATCTCCACGTTTAAACGGTATTTCCAAATGAATGTGGCCATACCAAATATCTTATGTTCTGTGTTTGCCCTCTGGAGTTGTTTGAACGCAGATGAAGAAGCTAAATGTGTGTCTTTATAGAAATTCTACCCTGTTTAATATAAATAACAGTTACAAGATACTTTTAAAGGAATCAATGCTTATAACTGTCTAATTGAATCTGTGTACTCTGACCTCTTATTTTAGTAAGAAATGCCTGATGATATTCAAATATTTGTTCTTTCAATCTCTGAAATTCAAGTACTTATTAATATGGCATGAATAGTAACATGAAAGATGTCAATATAGATATAGGTATATATATATGTAAAACTATTGCTTACTGATCTACGTGAAACCTAAGTATTCACATTCATTTTGTTCACAGGGTTGTGAGTGGCACTGATGGACTCAATGCCTAAAAGTGAAAATTTATTTTAAAATCAAGCTGTAGAATAGTTTTCTAATTGACCGGAACTTTCCAATTCAACATTAGCTTCTGGATATCTTACTGAAAAAAAGCCTTTCAGCTCACTTGCACGCCAGTTTCTTTATGCCTTGGGCAAATATTTTAGGGCCTTTGGCAGTAACACCCTATCACATAATTCTAGTGGAAAATTACGTTATTTTGATTACCTCTCAGGCTCAGTTCACTACTACATCATAAAGATGTATCCCACAACAGGTTCTGTAAGCTTTTTTAAATTTTTCTTCTTTGATTTGTTTTTTTTATGGGGCTTTTGGGTACTCTAACATTCCCCCCTCTGAAGAGGTAACCCTAAAATCTTTTAAGGATTAGATTCAAGCTCCCAAATACTTTAGACATTTTTGGCCTTTGGAACAGAGTATGTTGCTAACAGGCCCAAGAGCATTTTGACTTAGCCAGGAAACTGGCTACTTTGCTTTGTGGTCTTTTTACCCTGACTACCTAGCCAGTGCCTACCTCCTATTCTTATCACACCATCTTGTGAAGGGGTTCCCCAAACTGCCAATAGGGAACAGGGACGGAGACCGCTCTGGCTTCTTCCGTGCTGAACAGGGACGCAGGGAGAGGCAATTGGGGACCGTTGGATTGAGGAGCATCATTATCCGGCTTAACGAGCCACCTCCTTTCAAGACCTTTATTGATGTATTTTACGTAGTTGCTACAATAATATTTTTCTATATGATAGTTTTTTTATCTAATATTTTCAGGTCTTTTTGAGACAGGGTCTCCCTCTAGCCCCAGCTGGCCTAGAACTTACTATACAGACCAGGCTGGCCTCGAACTCGCAGAGATCCACCTGCCTTTGCCTCCCAAGGGCCATGCCCGGCTGCATCATTTTATTTTCTTAGCCCTCATCTGCTGCTCATCTCTTCCATGGACCAGCATAGGTCCAAGCTCAAACATGACCAGACTCAAGATTGACCGTCTGCTCTTTCATGAGACCTCCTCTCTACCACATTCATCTCCAGAAAGGCATCACTGTCTTTATAACTTTGTAATTTTTGTGCTTCTACAATCTGACCCCAAAATGTCTCTGTGTCCACACAGTAAATGATATTCCAGGAGTGTATGAGGAGCCTCTCCTTGGGAAGAATGCTTGTGACTGCATTGGCCCTAAGCAGGACATTTACACCAATCCCTGTAAGGATCAGAGAACATGTCTGAGGAGATCTTGGAATGATTCCGGCATTCAGAAGGTCCGAAGGAGGGCTGAAAATTACCATCTGGAGGACAAGACAGAGGCCTTCAAATCATGAAACAGCAGCAGTGACCACCGTCTGCGTTGGCCTGTGCAGGCCTGCAACTTCCGACTGCCACTGAGAAAATCTACGTGGCATGGTCTCAGGATCTACCTACATTATACTTGGCATACTTAGTTCCCGTCTCACAGTGACTGATTGATAGGCCACTTTATAATCCAATCACATATTAATTCCTATGTTTTTGAAATTCTGACCTTTTCAAACAAATGAAACATTCATATCCAAGATTTTCTGAAGACTTGTGTTGTTGTGGTTCTTGGCTTAATGCTTCGGATTCATACCGACAAGTATAATCTCGTATAATTTAAAATTTCCCATCCACACGTTGGAATCCATTCTTTTTAACCATATTTTATCAGTTCTTCACGCCAAAGCATTAACGTAGCTAAATGCACTTTTATTTTACCTTTTCAGGATGGGAGGATTCATATATTTCATTTTATCTGTAATTGTTTTTGTAAAGTAGTTGCTTATTAAAATTAGATGCTTCAGTGTTGGCAATAGCAGACATTTTTGCATTTCCAAGGTCCAAGCACTTATTTTCCAACAGTTTTTGCACTGTTGATTATTAAATGTGCTGTGCGTGGTTCTCTGCATGTTAGTTTAAGCACAGTATGAAAATTCACTTGGATATTTGTGTTTACATTTTTTGTCCAATTATTATTATTATTATTAATTATTGGTAAACAGTCAAATTTTCCGCTTACAAAATTTCCTGTGCGTTTCAAATCACTTGACAATATGCAGATTATGTTTCCCATGAAAATACTCTTTATCGTTTTCAAAATTGACATCCAAGTTCTGAGTAGATTGCATTAAGGAGTTGAAATGACTGTCTTAAAAACAAGTTATGTTGTAAGCTGTTCAAGGACGAGTATAACAAATTAAACCATAGTTACTTTTCAGTCGAATGACAAATTAGCTTAGAGTTGCAGAATGTCGGCGGATCCCCTCAGTCTCAGGTCCCTGTATAATCCCAGGTAAATGGCCTCGCCCACCAGGACCAAGTCCAAACCGTGCATGGATGCTGGCTGCTTCCTTCCTGTCTGTTTGAGCACCTGAATGCTCCTTGGGAATTCTGTCATGGGTGGTTGGAAAGCTTAATAAACACAAGCCGGGTTCACAGCTGCACTTGTGGAGAAGTTTCTGAGAAATTCGGAACGTGGAGTCATTATTCGATGGATACTGGCTTTACTCCGTGGGACCGGAAAACAGTGCCTATAGCTTTTCCTAATTTACCTCTTACAAAGACAACCGGTAGACTGGCCTCGTAAAGCCATTTGTTTGGAGCAACAACACTTGTAAAGCTGCTTTTTCTGGCTTTTCTATTCACACACACTTTTATTTCCTTTTCCACTGAGCCTTGCTAAGGAGGACGTTTAAATATGTATTTTATTCTTTCAGCAGACACCAAACAACTTGAACCACTCAGCAAATCAACACAGGATATTGAAACCAGTTCTTTTAAGGAAGGGACCTAGGCTTCTCTTCTGTTTGACGTTTGACCTTTACTAAAACTTGGCTAGAACCAAAATACGTCAGGAATTTCATCCAAGGGAAACACAGCTTCACGCTGAGGAGAAACCTAAGTTGCCGTCACCCACACTGAAAAATTAGTTGTTCCGTCCACTATTCCCCTTGAGTCAACTTCTTTCTAGTCAGCGTACCCAGTCACTCCCTTAAAGGACATCTGTTCTCCCTCACTCCACACTAACTGTTTGTGAGAGTTCTTTGCGTAGGGAAGGACCTGCCGCCCATGTCCCTGCCCCCCATGTCCCTGCCCCCCATGTCCCTGTCCCCCATGTCCCTGCCCCATGCTGGGTTCCTGTCTTACTGAGTGTGCATGGGCGT
>NW_008351192.1:34850-38866 GCF_000622305.1 Nannospalax galili | reverse complement strand
CCCCCCATGTCCCTGCCCCCCATGTCCCTGCCCCCCATGTCCCTGCCGCCCATGTCCCTGCCCCATGCTGGGTTCCTGTCTCACTGAGTGTGCATGGGCCTTGTGCGGGCTCTGTGCATTGCTGCAAGTTCACATGAGCACATGTCCAGTCACCAGACAGTCTGTGCTTCCTGACGTTCATGCACCGACCCTGGCTCCTGCAGTCTTGATGACTGCCCAGAACTTGAATGTTAGGTCGTATTGCTGAAGACAGGACATGCGACCCACACAGGACTTGGAGCTGAAACTGACTTGGAAGCCTCCTCCCTGAAGACCAGGTCTCATGGTTCTGGAGAGCACCGTGCAAGCGGCTCAGGGAGAACATCAGTCAACGTCCGGCCCTGCTCCAAAGCCCAATAACCACAACGACTGGCCCAGCAAACTGTTATTGGTGCAGAGGTGGCACTGTTATCTGGGAGTGATCACCAGCTGTCTGTTTGGACTTAAAGCAGACTCAATGGGAGGGAAGTCACGTGTGGAACTGTAAACAGGGAGACACACGTGTGTGGAGAGGTCATAGATCCTACATAAACCCTGTCTCTCTCATATCTCTAAACAAATGAAATTTCCTACCATATGCCAACTATATTTACAAACAAAAAGAATGCACCGTAAACCACTCATCAAAGATCTTTGGCAACACAGATGGAGGCTGTTCCAGAACACAGAGTTCCACAACGGCTCACACATAGAAAACATATCCCTGTGACATGCCCGGTCCTACGTGACACATCTACACGGAAACCGCTACACTTGAAGTGCGTGTCCCTGGATGGGACCCCTGTGTTAAACCTCCCCTATCTACGCACACACGTTCGTTTTCTTTTCCATGAATCTTATCGATGAGGAAGTTTAAATATACTTTTTTTTTCCTGCTCAGCAGACACTAAGCAGCTACTATAAATGAATGAACTTGAGCCCGCTAAGCCACACAGGATACTGAGACAAGGTACTTTTATGTAGGAATGCATGTAGCCTCCTGGCCATCCTTTCTGTCTGATGTTTGACCTTTAACTGAAACTTAGCTCAAAGTAAAACATGTCAGGAATTTCTTCCAAGGGAAACGAAGCTTCAGACAGAGAAAGAAACAAAGTTTCCGTGAGCCACATTTTCCAGATTGCTGATTCTACCTGTGCTGTTCCAGATCTCTCTCATGGGTCTCTGCTTCTGTTTCCAAATTTTTGTATTTTTTATTTCCGTGGCAGACGTAGCGACAGAGCCTTTACCCCGCGTGAAGCATCACGGTCTTCTTATGCACAATTATTGCTTTATTAAACCATGTTTTAGTAAAATAACTACTTCACAACAACACAGACAACTTATTATGTTTCCTAAATACTAAATTAAACTAATCACTTTGTGATGTGAATCTTCCCACCTGCTGGCATTTATTCTTAGCTATCTTTGACTCTATTTTGTTACCTAATTTGACAGTATTCCTACATAATCTACTGTCTCATCCAGAAACAGTTTGAAAATACTTTAGACCCAAGTTCTCTATGCTCATAGTTCCTAAACACAATGAGTACATTTCTATCCCAGAGTTTGCATTTTCCTCCAGAATGTAATGTTCAGGGAAGATGATCATGAGAAGATTCTAATTTTCATCTTTCTATGGAAGTTTTCTACAAAGTTTTAGGTTACTACAGAGTGAAATTCCCAACCTGCCAATGAATTTTCCAAGTCATTTTTCTGTGGAAAAAAAAACGAGAGAGATGAGCTGGACAGTTGGCTCAGAGGGCTTGGGTGCTGGCTGTTCTTCTCGAGGATCCTGGTTCGATTCCCAGCACCCTTTGTGGGCGTGGATGCACTTACACACATGGACGCAATTCACTCATACACATTAAATAAAAGTAAAATCTATAAAATATTAAAAACTATGGGGAAGTATATATATAAAACATACAGGAGATCCAATGGCCGTTTCTGACCTCTGTGGACGTGGATGCACTTACACACATGGATGCAATACACTCCTACACATAAAATAGAAATAGAATATTAAATATCAAAAAATGTGGATTAGTGTATATATGATTACATGTGCATATATAAAACATAGTAACTTAAAAAAATCACACACATATTTATATATTAACTTTGAAAAAATAAGTATTAATACACGATTCCATAATATAACATTATACTTCAAATACTATACGCATTACAGATAAAGAATTCTAGTTATAATCAAGTAAGAAGGTTCATATTTCTTCACACTAACATAAGTGAGGAAACACAGGACCTCTATAGTAAAAACATTAAAACAGTCATGAAGCAAACTGAGATGGACCCGAAAGAACAGGGAAATGTGTACTGAAGACAGTCAATGTCATGAAACCAGCTATCTTGACAGAAGCAATCAGTGTGGTCCAAGCAGTTTCCATTCACATGCCAATGCCATTCTTCAGTGGAATAGAAAATAAAGTGTTGTCATTCATAAGAAAAAAAAAAAAACACAAAAAAAAACAGTGGAAAACCAGAGTCAGACCGATCTTGTAACAAATGAGTGTTAGGGTAATCAACATAACTCATTTCTGCTACCTGGTCAAAAACAGCCCACCCTGTTCCCATCAGCTTTCCTCTGACTTGGGACGTGTCCCCAGGAGGCCACAGGAGAGCACCGGAGAGAGAGCCACGTTCATGGCCCCAGGATGCCGCTTATCTCATTTGAGAACAACCCTCATCTCTAGCCTGCAGGGCTCACACCGTTTTGCTAACCTAGATGGAACCGGTCTGGCTGATACCTATCTCCTTGGCTTGGGCCTAGACTCCTTTGCCCTCTCGCAAAGTTCCTGACTACCTTGGCTGGATCCACCCAGTCCCTAAGTCAAAAACAGAATGAATCTGAACCAGATCGATTAATCACACAGAGCATGTCAGAAAGGAACCAAGCTACATCCGCAGTGAGAACAGGATCACAGTCAGCAAACACAGGGTTGCGTTTCATTTCAGACACCAAGCAGCAAAAGGAATTCACGTGTACAGACCACAATGAAAAAATGTAATAGACGCGAAAAACTAAAATGATATGTACCCACTACATGCCTCCACCTATGGAAATGTACAAGGTGAACTTCCCAGAGGAACCCCAGGACACAGGATTAAAGAAAGCAATTATAAACGTGATCAAAGTGTTCAAGAAATTTACAGGACACAAAACCAACTCAATCACCTCAAAGAGGATAGGAAAAAACTTATGACCAACGCTTAAGAAAATACAAATACACGTGGAAAAAAATGACAGACAAAAGTTAGGATTTGGAAACTGAGCTCCTGAAAGGAAGAGAGAGTTGAAAACCCGAATGAGCCGATTTAAAACGACGGGGAAGAAAAAAGCCTCATCAACGGAATGAAAGAAATGGTAAATGGATCATGAAGATGCGATGGTAAAAGCGGAGAACTGGAACTCTCAAACAAATATTTTAAAAAACCTTTAAAAGGGGCTGGAGAGATGGCTCAGTGGTTAAAAACACTGGTTGTTCTTCCAGAAGACCCAGGTTCGAATCCCAGCACCCACATGGCAGCTAACAACTGTCGGTAACTCCAGTCCCAGGGGATCCGACAGCCTCTTCTGTCCTCCACGGGCACTGCACGACACGGGTGCATGGACCTACATGCAGGCGATACATGCACACACATAAAAAATAAAAATAAAATATTTTTAAAGTTTTTTAAAAAACCACAAAAATAGAATATTGAAATGCAGGGCAGAGAGAAAACACCGACTTTACACATCATAGTATGTATAGCGGAATGAGAACATAATATCAGGTCAATGGCATTTACTAGATGTTCAATACAATCACAAAAGAAAATTTCGGTAAACTAAGGCACGACGTAGTCAGAGTTCAAAGACACTGAAAGCATGTAGACAGCAGTAGAAACATAGGACAGAGCACATGCTGAATGCTTCAAGTGAAACACAGAAAGTCATGAATGAAGGAACGCCCAACAGATCTGCAGCTGACATTTCA
>NW_008351192.1:22841-34838 GCF_000622305.1 Nannospalax galili | reverse complement strand
GTGTGTGTGTGTGTGTGTGTGTGTGTGTGTGTGTGTGTGTGTCTGTGGTTTCTTGATGTCCTTTTCTCGACAATTCATGTTTCCTCCCTGTATTATTGAATTTTCTTTTCTCTTTATTTAAGACAGTGTCTTCCTCTAGCCGCAGCTTGCCTGGAACTCACGACGTAGACGAGGCTGGTGTCTTTCGTGTACACATCTACCCCCGTCTGAGCCCCGATTTTTTTATGGATTAAATGTGTGTGGTACCATGCGTAGATCTGTTAGTGAGTTTTGAACACAATTTTGGTAGTGTTTTTTGTTTTCTTTTCTTTTTCAAATATTTCATTTATTTTTATTTTATATATATGCGTGTATTGCCTGCACATTGGTAAGTAAGTGCACCCATGTTGTGCAATGCCCGCAGAGGACAGAAGAATCTGTTGGGTCCCCTGGGACTGGAGTTACGGACAGTCGTTAGCTGCCATGTGGGTGCTGGGATTCGAACCCGGGTCTTCTGCAAGACCAACCAGTGTTCTTAACCGCGGAGCCGTCTCTCCAGACCCTTGTTTTTTAGTTTTTTGTAGCAGGTGAATGCAAAGCCCAGAGTGTTAGATCACGTTCTCGTGTTTTTATTTTTATTTTTTCAAATCAATTTGAAAACGTTGTGCGTGTCTGTTTGCAAAAGGAAAATGCAAACAATACATACCCTGACATTCGTGATAGTTCCGTGGATTCTTTGAATACAGTAGGTATTTGCAGATACCCACATTGTCCAATGACACCCACGAGTAGGACGCAACAGGCATCCAAAAGCAGGTGCTCAAAGCTTCGCATAGAGGCCTTTTATGCGTTTGGAGTTGACTTTTGTGCAGGGTGAAAGATAAGGGTCTCTATTCATTATGTTCGTTCTTCTCCACGTGGAGATCCAGCTTTGCCAGCACCACTTGTAGAAGACGCTGTCCTTCTCCACTGCGCCTTCTTGGAACCTTTGTCTAATATCAGATTCCTGAAATTGCGTGGACCTGGGTTTGGGTCTTCAGTTACGTTCCATTGATCTATGTGTCTGTTTTCTGCCAGTACCATGCTCCTCCTCTTCCCCCTCCCCCTCCCCCCCCCCTCCTCCCCCCCCTCCTCCTCCTCCTCCTTAATAAATATAGCTTTATAATATCATTTGAGGTCTGGTATGATGACTCCCCCAGGATTGCTTTGCTTATCTGGGGTCTTGTGCCATTCAGTATGAATTTCAAGATTGTTGCTTCTAATTTTGTGACGAACGTCCCAGGGATTTTGGTTTGCGATGCATTGAATCTATAATTTGCTTTTGGTAAGATGTTCATTTTCACAATAGGATTCTACCAGTGAGTACGGGAGATCTTTCCATCTCCTTCTGTCTTCCTCAATATCTTTCTTTAAAAACATGAAATTTTCATCATGGAGACCTTGAATGTCTTTGCTTAGGTATATTTGTTTATTTATTTATTATTTATTTCAGCTATTGTGCAAGGGAAGGTTTCCACACACTTTTCTCTGATTGTCATTGGTGTCTTAAAATCTGCTGACTTTTGTAAACTGATTTTGTAACCGGCCATTTCGCTGATAGAGTTGATCATTTTTAGTCTTTTCTAGTGCCAATTTTGGGATCACTTACATATAGTATCATATCATCCACAACTATAGGGACAATTAGACCATTTCTTTTCAGTTAGGACCTCTATAATTTCCTTCTCTTCTCTTGCTAACTGAGGAAGATTGTCAACCACTACATTGAAAAGGAGGGGATCGTATACAACCTGTTCCTTTTGAAATTTTTTCTATTGAATTTTTGTGTATTTCATATATAAAACCTTTACACTGCCTTTCTCTTTGGCACCCTCCCACTGTAGATTATACATTCTGTCATTTGTATTAAGGCCTATTATATAAAGTTAGTGTCCCGAGATGTCCCTCAGTTCAAGTTCATCCACCAGACTTTAGTCAGCCTATCCAGAGTCCCTCCTTTCATGAAGATCAGCTCTTCCTCCCCCCGCAGTAATCAGCTGCCAAGAATTCTTTGACTAAGATTGGGGCCTTCTGTTCATTTCCACAGTTCTGTGCTGGGTTTTTGTCTGCTTGAGTTTGCATGGGTCTGGTGCATGCTGACACTAGGTTTGCATGAGAAGGGTCCCAGGGGCCTGTGGGACCATTTTCTGGGTTTTTGTCTGCTTGAGTTTGCATGGGTCTTGTGCATGCTGACACTAGGTTTGCATGAGAAGGGTCCCAGGGGCCTGTAGGACCATTTTCATATGGTCATGCACCTCCTCCCTGGCTCTTACAATCTTTCTGCCCCCTCTTCCACAATGGTCCCTGAACCCTGGGAGGGTGGATTTTAATATAAGAGTCCTGTCCGAGGATCCACACTTGACAACTCTTACTCTCTGCGTTTTGGCCATTTGTGGTCTTCTGCACTCCTGACACTGTTGCATGACAGTTCAAAGATGCACTAGTGTTCCATTCATCCCTCGTTCTATGTTCCATGAGTCTTAGGGGGAGAGGTCGCATCCTGCATGTGCCACTTAGGCCTGGGAAACTCACAGACAGTCTCTGTGTGTGACCAGTGGTGTAACTCTGTAATAATCTCTGTCTAGTTTACAGCCTTTCCTGGATCCTGATTTTAATAGGAGTGCTCTCTGTTTCTCTCCATGTAGAATGATGTTCATTGTGGATCTGGTCTCCTTTTTACATTGTGTTGGTGAATATTCCTTTTTTGGTTTCTTTTGTGTGTCATTACTCCAGCCAGCAGGTCTCCGGAGCCTTCCACACGACTGAGGTAATTTCTGTGGTTTATCAGTCTATATAGTGTTATATCCATGTCCTTTCTTTAATTCCCACTCTGAAAACAGTCCTACCTCTTTCAATAATTCTCCCATTTAAAACCCTTAATGTTATATTATCTTTCTTTAGGAAGCATTCAATTACTCTTTATTGGATCCAGTACTACAAGATATAAGAAGGACAATTTACAGAGAAGATCATTTCAGTCAAGACAAACGTTCTGACAGAAATAAGTACTGAAGATTTTGAGAATTTTTTTTTTTGGTGGTGTGGTAACATTCCCATATAAAACACATTATTTTATGTTATTCCCATATTTAGTAGGTTGGGTTTTTACTTTTTCAAAGATAATAACAATTAGATGAAGTCCTTCTGTTAATTTTCCTTCTCTGGAAATCAAAGTTTTCTGTTACATTTTCAGACGTGATAATGTTCCCAAATTTCTTATAACAGTGCAGCCTCCTCCGATAACATGTGAGCACTACCGATTGATGCTGCGATTTCAATCACTCGCTTTGAAGATTCAAATAAGAGAGCACGTGTGTTTTTCATATGATATATGATGGATCAATAACAGAGCTTTATTGCTTAAAGCCACGGTTTTGCCTTGTGTCAGGTGCAGTGGTTTATAAAGATTAAGAAATAATTATAGTTGATGTCATCCATTTTATTTTCTATGTCCCCTTTTTCCCTGTGCCATACCCTCCTAAGAGAGTCCGTCTATTTTGTTCTTGTCGGTAGACACCCACACTCTAAAATTCAAGATCCGTGATAGCCAGGAACGTGGAACATGATAGGTGGGACTCTGTATCTATGAACTTCTTGACAACTTTTTTCATATTTCTTAGATCACTGTCTACTGTTAAAGCCTGAGCCTCAGATGAATGATGTTTAACCATGTTATGATTTATGGAAGCGACTTGAAGAAACAAGTTCTTTCTGGGTGTCCTGTGCCCTTCCTCGGGTTACGTGAGTGGGTCTTTGGAACTGAATATTAAGAGTCCATTCTGTGACACAGTCTTAAGGGATTATGACCAGTCAGCATCAGATTTCAGTTAAAAAACTGATACGCGCTAGTATAATAATGAAAAACCTTTCATCCGTGGACTGCTTATGGCTTTCCACATAATAAGGAAAACTTCTGTTTTCACACTGTTTTTATTACTATTAGAAATTCTTAGATGTTATAAAGAAAAAATTTGAGTTGCTAAAGTGCAGTGTATATTTACCTGCATTTGGAATGATACTTTTTTTTGTGAACCAGGGTGTATGTGTTGGGAAAGTCTGTCTTCCGAGGGAAGTAGAACCGAACTCCAAGAAGCTCAGAGAGGGCATATGGTTGGGGCGGAGGGTTCAATTTGGCACAACAGTCTGCATACAGAGTGAGTTTAGTTAACCATTCAGAAAAGTAATCGCACCACAGAGAGATCATGGGACAAGTTGGGAAAGAGAGACAGGAACCTGAGATATTGAATTCCCAGGAAAGGAGAGAAATTCGTTTGATGTAACAGATGGATCATGCGTGATTGGCATTCCATATCAAAGAAGGTGTGGTGATTATTATTTCTCATCTTTTTTTTTTTTACCAGTTGTGAAGACATGAGAGAAAAAAAGTGAATATATAGATAACATATGAAATATATATGCAGAATGTAGGGATGTTTGGAAAGGGATTTGACACAAACAATTCTTTTCCTAGCCTCTCAATCAGAATTTTTCCTAGTCCATTACTGTCTATAAAACCATATACTCTAAAGGCTAAAATCATATATACTCTTACATTTTAGTTTGGCTTGAGAATTCCCAAAGTGCACAGAAGTAATTGCAACATATTTCTGCACGTGTCTGTTTAAAATGCAACTTCCAGAACCCACATGAGATGTTGTAAGATCACTAATGACTAGATTCTTTATGGTATTTGTGTTCAGTAGCAGGAAAAATAATTTTATATTTAGAGTGAAAGTTATTTCATTAAGTCCTCATATAACTGTGTCTCCTATTCTTTTATCATTGTGTAACACTGATAGGATTCCCTCTTAATCTGTCCTGATTTTGAGGGCAATTCCAATGAAATGATCATGTCAAACGTAGAGGCTCTTGGGACCGGGGAGAAATTCTCTTACAGGGATGGGTCTCTTAATAGGTTGACGAGGATCCAGTGCATGGACCCGTGCTGAGGGACACGTGGGAACAGAAAACTAACTCTACAGGCTGCAGGGTACATGTAGTACATTGAATTGAGTCACGGTCAGTGGGTTTAGGTGTAGAAGGCGTTGGGGAATCAAAACACCAGCAAATTATATCGTATGAAAGTAGCAAACACTTTATGTGATCGACGTTGGCTGACACAATGTGGTTTACAGACATGACTCCAAACACTGCTTGGATCGTCACAAGGCTTGTCCCTGTGTGCACACGTCTGTTTCCAACACTGTTTTAAAAAAATACTTTATTATATATATATGTATATATATTTTGGTCTTTTTGAGACAGGGTCTCCCTGTAGCCCCAGCTGTCCTGGAACTCACTATGTAGACCAGGCTGGCCTTGAACTCACAGAGATCGTCCTACCTCTGCCTCCCGAGTGCTGGGATTAAAGACATGTGCCACCATGCCCGGCTTATTATTATTTTTATATTTTTATGCATATGTGTGTATTGCCTGTGTGTGGGTGAGTGCACTCATGTCGTGCGATGCCCGTGGAGGACAGAAGAGGTTGTCGGATCCCCTGGGACTGGAGTTATGGACAGTTGTTAGCTGCCATGTGGGTGCCCAATGCTGTTTTGTTTTAATCTTTTAAACATATTTTTCTGGATTACTTAACAATTTCCCACGAGTTTTCACGATGTTCAGGCATTTTCCCCAATCTGCCTCCCACCGTGCTCCCAACCTCTGACTTCAAATTGACCAGTATTGTTTTTTAAAGCTTACTTGAGTCTATTTGTTTACCCCAAATGCTCTTGGCTGTGGATGTCTCCCTGGCATGCTGGTCAAAGCAGCAGGTGTGGAATCAGTGAGGCCAACTAGCATTCTCTCTCCCCCAGGATTAGACAGATTAGGCTTTCTGTCCATCTCCCCACCCATGTTGGGCCCCTGCCTGGGCTGGATTTGCGCAGATTGTGAATCCTGTCTCCAGTGCTGTGAGTTCACATGGTCCTGTTTTGTCCCCCAGCTCTGGCTCCTCCAATCTCCCCACCTCCCACAATGGTCGAGGAGAGGAGGTGATACACGTGTCCTTTACAGCTGACCCATCGGGAGTCTGTAATTCTCCCAACTTTGACCGTGTGGGCCTCTGTGTTAACTGTCACGTCCTCTAAAACGTTTCCCTGGTGAGAGCTGAGACATGAACAGATCTATGGTTACAACAATAAGCCATTAAGAGTTCGCATAATACTTTGTCTATTTAGCCAAAAATAGTAGCAAATTGTCCCCTACTGTGTGAGACCCGCTGAGCCCGATGTTCACACATAGTGTTCATTTCCCATATTCAGAACTGCACAGTTTGTTTCTGTCCTGAGAGAAAAATCTCTGGAGAAACCGGTAGAGCATGTTTTAAAAAAAATGTACCAGAGCCCCAAGGCCTCACAAGGCTGAAGAATGTGTGGTGTTTCTCCTTCTGAGCGTCGGATTTCTCACTGTTATGATAATAAAAAGAGGAAAATTGAGATTCTACAACTACAATTAAAACCTAAAGTGATCCAAAGATTCTTTCAATTTTTGATCTCAGTATTTTCATGTACTTATAACAGTAGATTTACAAACTTCAAGTTACGATGTATCCTAAGAGACTCTTGCTTTTCCTTTAAATAAAAACATAAGTAAATTTATCTTTCAAATAACACATTATGCAGTTTTTAAGGTGGTAAGTAGGATGGACAGACACTGTTTTTTAAATACGATCTTCACTATTTCAACATGTTACATAGAAAACATTATTAAAACTAAGGTATCCGAGAAGAAATACTTTATTGGGGCTGGAGAGAAGGCTCGGCAGTTAGTACAGCTGGATGCTCTTGCAGAGAACCCTCATTTATTTACCAGCACCCACTGTTCTTGACTCCAGTCCCATGAGGTCCCGTGGCCTCTTCTGACCTTAGAGCTCTCCAGGACAGTAGAGCACATTCATACTTGCATGCAAAAAACACGTTTCTCCTTGAAATAAAAAAAAAAAAACAAAATGCATTCCCAAATGAAAGTCTTATATCGTAATAATTCAATAAATTACATGTATTGATAATCATATTAAGGACCTGGCTTGTGCAGACCACATCTGTATTATAGCCGTTGGGTGATGGCTCAATGAAAATTAGGAATGAGTGCTGATTTCACCTAAATTGCAAGTCTCTGCCTACATGACTACTGCATTTTTGGCCAAGGGGAGAGGATCTGGATGCCTGCTGTGCACACAAGAATCTGAGTTCAAGCCATAGCTCTCACCTAAAAAGCCAGGGGTTCTATTGAGCATCGATTAATCCAAAAGCTTGCAGAGTATCGATGGAGGACCTTAATGGGCAGCCAACTGGGGCTAATTGACAAGTACTAGACAAAAGAGGAACTGCATCTGTAAACAGGGTGAGTGGATTCTGGGGATGACAAAGGTCTGAGTTCTCTGCCCTTGTACACACATATGCTACAGTCAGTCATGACTGGGTCATGAAAAACTTGTCATGGCCCTGAAGGCAAATTATTTAATAGGTTTGGAATGAATAGCACAGTTCTATTATGCATTTACTTTTCGCAACGTAAGTTTTCTACAACCGTGTGTACGAATCATTTCCTTTATTATTATTATTTATTATTCCAAAATTGGGGGCAGGGGCGTTCATTCACCTAAGTATTTTCAGATATCTTACTAAAATAGAGTGTTTTTGTATGTGTTACATCCACGGTATCCCTAAAAGATACAAATATTTAAAATTTTGAACAGTTTAATTCTTTCTGTCTTATCAATTCCGAGTCATGATCTGGTATCTTTTTAAAAAAATATTTTATTATTTTTATTTTATATGTATGCCTGTATTGCCTGCATGTAGCTAAGTGCGCCCGTGTCGGGCAATGCCCGCTGAGGTCAGAAGAGGCAGTCGGATCCCCCGGGACCGGAGTTACGAACAGTTGTTAGCTGCCATGCGGGTGCTGGGATTCGAACCTGGGTCTTCTGTGAGAACAATCATTGTTCTTAACCATTGAGCCATCTCTCCAGCCCCATGACCTGGTATCTTACAAGAAGAAAATTTATGCTTGGGCTGGAGAGATGGCTCGGCGATTTAGAGCACTGGCTGTTCTTGTGGGGGACCCAGGGCCCAGCACCCTCATGGCATCTAGGAACCACACAGAATTCCAGTTCCATGGGATCCGACACTCTGTTCTGAGCTCTTCAGGTATTGCGTGACATGGGTCCACTTACATAGGTGCAGGGAATACACTCATACACATAAAATAAAAATAATGAATTAAATATAAAAAGAACATTTAGTCTTTAAAATATTCAACTTCCCATGGAATTCCCTATGTGTTCTGCATAGTCCTAGTGTTACATCTTATGGACAACGATGAGCATTAATTATTGACTTTTATCCTATTGTAAGAATTGAGGTATTTAATTACAGATGTACATTTTGTCCTAACAAATTTTGTTTGACAAAAACGAAAGTCCCGTGAAGTACGCTTCCTACAGTTTCTGTGGGAAATCTGTATTTTCCCCAGTTGAAATCCACATTTATGGGTGCGTTATATTTAAAAGGAGATATGAGCTCCTTTTTCTTTATAAACAAATTGTGTTTAAATAGTCAAAGATGAGTCAGCGAAGCAAAATCTGAAATGCAAACACTTGACTTTTCCATTGAGGGACACTTTCAGGAGGCTTAGCCAATACCGCGGAACTTCTTTTCTTGCTTGCCTTACTTTACAATGTCAGGCAAATTGCCTAGTCCATACAGGTCAACATCAAATCACTACATTGAAAGACACATCAATTTTAAGCCTTTTTTCTAGGATTTTTTATTTTTATTTTTTGGTCTTTTTGAGACAGGGTCTCCCTGTAGCCCCAGCTGTCCTGGAACTCACTATGTAGACCAGGCTGGCCTTGAACTCACAGAGATCCGCCTGCCTCTGCCTCCCGAGTGCTGGCATTAAAGGCGTGCGCCACCTCACCCGGTGAGGATTGATTATTTTGAAGAACAAATTAGTCAGTGATTCCTTTTATTTCTTACAGACTAGCATATATTTTCATTTCAGTTTCTTTCTTAAAATTTATTTTGATGGAGCTTTTTTAGCCCTCCTCTACCATCCAAGCCCCCCACACCAGACCTCATGCATTCTGACACATATGTAAAATCCTCCCGGGTCAAGCATTTGCACCCAGATGTCCTTTGGTGCAAGTTTAACTACCGGAGTCTATTTAGCCTGTAGAGTGTTCTTAACGGACGTCTATGCGCCCTCACCCAGCAGTAATCAGTTGACAACAGTTCCCAGGTTAGACCCGGCCCACCGTCCATGTCATTTGATCCACTCCGGGCCCTTGTCTAATTGAGCCAGCACACGTCTTGTGCATGAGGCTCACACTGTTGCAAGTTCACATGAGCAAGCTTCCAGTGGCCGGAAAGCCTCTTTTTCCCTGTGTTCCCGCACCAGCCCGTGGTCGTACAATCTTTCGGCCCCCTCTTCTGCAATGGTCCTTGGGCTGTAGGTGGGTGAGGTTTTATTTAATGTATATTTTATACTGCATTTTTCTGCAATTCAGATAAAACATTTTAATCATCTTATACCTCCTTCTCCATCCACAACCCCTGTAGCCTCCCACAGGATTTTGTGGATTTTGTCATTATGTCACTGTTTGTACCCAGAGTCCTCCAGTGGAAGTTCTTACACTGGAGCCTGGTCAGTCTAGCTAGGGTCTCTCCCTTAAAGAAGATCAATATTTCTACTCATAAAATCATATTCAGTTCTGTTTTGCAAGCATCAAACACAACAGTAGCTGTACTAAATCCAAGTGCATCAATTATTCCAATAATAATAATTATAATATGATTATAATTAATAATTAGAATTATTATAATTCCCATTATCTGAATATAACACAACAGATTCTTATGCAGGGACTTTTCTCCATTCTGAGTTGGCCTTGGCCTTTTCAAATCTGACCTTTTAGTATCTCTGCTTCTCATTTTTCTTTGGAAAGAAAAATACAGGGACAAGCATATATATATATATATCATATACATATATAAGCATATATATGTCACATGCAAAAGTAGCAAATATATATATAAACATGCAAAAAAGTAGTACCCTAATATTCTAGTATATATGCATATAGCACAGGTACCATAGACTGCACAGTAAAACAATCCAATTTATAATAAACTAAGAAATCTCATACCACAAAGGTATCAAAACACTAAAGAAAGATACCAAGGAAGGTACTGGAAAACGGAGCGATGTTCAGACATGAGAAGAATCAATTATGAAACCATCTACTTGATAACAGCGAGCTCTACTAACACTGTAGTTTCCATCCATATCGTAATGACATTCTCCACTTAAATAAATGTTCTAATTCCAAAGAAAAATTGATAGCAACAAACTATCAAACCATTCGTAAAACAGATGAATAACATTATAAGAATCGTTAGAACCGATTTCAAGCTATGTTAAGAACCCATCGTAGAGGGCCCAAGCCTCCTCAGCTAGCTAGTAAGAACCAGCCCATCCTGCCCATGTCTGCTCTCCTTTGGCCTTGGCTCTGCCCTGCTGAGGCTACTGGATTGCTGAGAGAGAGACAGACGGATCCCATCCTGCTAGGTCACCACGGCCCTGATAGGAGACCAACCCCAGTAGCTTTATTTCAAGGCTCGAATCTTTGTGTAGAAAGTTAGAACCAGAATGGTGGATAGACCTCACCCAACTTGGCCTACGCTTCTTAGATGTCCTGGACAACTCCAGACTCGTCTGCTTGGATCGAACCAGTCCCTCCAATTAAAAAAAAAAAAAAATCAAGGGACTGGATCTATGTGTGGACCGACTGACTCCTGATAACTGATCAGCGAGCAGGAAAGCTACATCAAAATGTAAACAGAATGAAAGTGAAACTCAGTAAAGGCCGGCTAGAGTTTTATGTCAGACACAGAAACAACAACAACAAAAATCCACACAGGCAGACCACAGTGAAAGAATACAAATTATACGTAAAATTAAACGAATACCTCCATACGAACACCACCAGTCCTACAGAAGGGTTTTTAAAAACATTTCTTTTGAAATTTAATAACCACACGATCGAAGAAGGATTTCATTACCATTTAATATATTCAGTAACACACTCCAGAGCAAGAATACATCTCTTTCAAAAGTGTTTTATAATAAAAATTCTCTCCAGCGATGAAAGTATTTAAAACAATAATCACAAACATGATGAAAGGATTCAACAAATTAAAAAACACACAGACACAATTCGAAGAACTCAGAAACTATAGGGATAAAGTCCTAGCTGAAGGTCGAGAAAATTCGAATGACTAAAACAATGGAGGGTGTGAAAAATAAATTCACAAGAGGGAACTGTTAACGAACACTGGGGCTGAAATTAAGACGGGGTTCAGAAACTCAGCCAATTTGAAACGAGAAGAAAAAGCCTCACCAGCAGGATGTGTGAAATGAAAAACAGATTGTCAGTAAGGGATGATAAAGCTGGAGAATTTTACCAATGAGGGAAAACATAACAAAAATTAAAAATGAGAAATGAAAAGTGCAGGAAACGTGGGACTCCATGAGAAGACCAAATTTATAGCTCACAGGCACGGCAGAGGAGAAGAACCCCAGATCAATTAATTGACCAGGTCATCAATAGGGTTATAGAAGAAAATTTCCCTAACTTCAGGACAGAAGAGCACGGGATAGACAGGAAGACGACCATGAAATCATAATAAAAAGTTTTTACTGTTTCATGGTAAAACTATTTACTGGTTTATAATAAAAAAAAGTAAATATGAAGAACAAACAATTCTCAAAGTTGAGAGAGAAAAACGTCATTACATGTGAGGAACACCCACAGATTTACCGACCGCTAACAACGTCAAACGCACACTAGCAAAGCCAGAAGAGTCTGGAACAAACTTTCTCAAGTTCTAAATGATCACAGGTGCCAACCCAGCACACTGTACTGAGAAAAACTGTCTATGATAGTCTAAGGGGGAAGAAGCATCTTTCATGAGA
>NW_008351192.1:19993-21525 GCF_000622305.1 Nannospalax galili | reverse complement strand
ATAAGACATCACAACCGACAGCGGAAAGATATAAAATATTCCAAGGAAGCAGATTAGAAACCTAAACTCTATTGAATGACAAAAATCGCAAGGACGGGAGTAAATTTCTAAATTCACTGAAACCACTAAAAATCAACTAGGAAGAGATCAACGGCTTGAAGAGGTCCACAACAAATAAAGACATTAAAACGGCCAAACAAAACTTTGTGACCAAGAAAAGCCCAGGCACAGTGGGCTTCACAGAAAAGTTTTAGCAGCAAGTCAAGGAAGATTTACATCTAGTGCTAGTTCAGCTGATGTGAAAACCGGAGAGAAACGTATGAGCCTCAAAAGCTGATTGAAGATTACACATATGAAATCCACATGTGAGTGCACGTATGTATAGCTGGATTCCCTTAGTCTGTCCGCTTTCTAGCCTCGGAACCAGGCCCACTCCTGCTCTTGTGCCTGAGATCTCTGGCCTAGCTTCCTAGCCCAGACTAGCTCAGTCCTGCATCTTAGTTTGTTCGACCGTCCATAAGCCGGCCCCACTGACAGCTTCCCCCTGGTCTCCTGAGCTGCCTGCCACAGACCTGCCTACTAGCTACTAGGTTAGATGTGATCCACTGCAACTTGATCCCTCATAGGCTGGGCAGCTCCTGTCCCTGCCCCCTTTTAGCTTGAGATAGAAGAGAGAGAGTCTTGGGCTAGGAAACAGAGTCTTCAGACAGTTGGTGAGTAAATCACGGGACCTCACACCAATGGTGACAACATACACATGTCCCAGGCAAACTCAAACCAGACAAAATCCCAGCATAGACGCAGGAAAGTGGGTTGCAAATCCCAACCGAACGTAAGGAACTTTTGGAAACTGATGGCTTCTGGGATGGGGAGAGACAGTGTCTTACAGGGAGGGGACTGTTGGTGCCTCAACGGTTTTTAAAAAGAAGAAACTTCCAGCCACTTGTGAAAGAGATGTACTCTTGCTCTGGAGTGTGTTGTTGAATATGTAAAAGCTGTAGTGAAATGATTCTTCTAATCATGTAGCTATTAAAAATTAAAAAAATAATGATTAAAAAAAAAAAGAAAAATCGTCAGCATTTTCTAACAGACAGTTACAAGCTGTGAAAACAGAGGAGCCACTGTAAACCTCCTTCAAAAAGTGGAAAAACAGGTTCGGCGAAAAACAAAGGCTGTTTCCCCGTCTCCCCACCCCTACTGTGAGGCCTTTGTTAGCTCTGAGGTCCATCTGGAGATTCTTCCTCCCCTGGTTCATCCTGAGACGTGGCTTGGTGGTTAAGGCACCGTCTGTCCTTCCAAAGAACACAGGTTCAATTCCTGCTGCCTTAAGTCATTGGTTTTTCTGTCCCTTCCCATTCTGTGTCTCTCTGTTGGTTTCGTTTCTTTTTATACTGTTTTCACTACTAATAGAAATCTTCAGGTAGTAGTCAAGAGAAAACATTTCAGTCAGTAAACAAGTATATATTTATGTGCATCGGGGACGACACTGTTTCTACACTAGAGTTTTTGCGTGCAGAGTCAGTTTATGGCAC
>NW_008351192.1:16427-19240 GCF_000622305.1 Nannospalax galili | reverse complement strand
GCTTTGGGGATCACCTGATAAAACAATTGTCTGATTTTACCTAATAGGACGCACCGCATTCACATATCTGGAGAGAAGAATGTGTCCCGATTCTACTCACCAAGGGTCAAATCCTCTCTTAGACAGGTGTCTGTAAAACAGAGTGAAGTGTGGTGAGAGGGCCGAAAACAGCGGTCATTAGAATTTTACTGCGACCACACAGTATATCCAGATTCCAACTACAATTTGACCAAGGTCTGCATCAACAATCCTCTAGATTCAATTCCTACATATCTTTGTGCAAGTGTAAAATATTCATCGAGATTACCTGTAGATTTGACATGTTCGATATTAACTGGAGAAATGTTGTTTGATTTAGCGTATGCTTCAAGAGTCTTGACCAGCTGTGGGTCAAGACTTACCCTTCCCTGCATTGCATGAAGAAGGAGGTAGGAGACATGCTTAGCAGAGTACCGCAGAATTCATGATTCATCCCTCATCTCACCCCATGCTCTGCTGTGAATAATCCCACCGTCTCTTCTCCAGGTCCCACAACTAGGAGCTCAAGCCTGTCTCATCAGCTCTACCTTAGGTGAGACAGACATATTGAACGGAGTTTGGATGTTAGCACCAAATCACTTTTGAGTATTTTTTTTTTTTTTCCTTACAGAATTCGTTAAGACTACTGATTTGGTGAACTCAAGAATCCTGAAACGCTATGCGTATAGAAGATTTTGGCAGCGGACCCGATACGAAGGGGTTGTATTTTAGAGGAGAGGAATTGTACAAGCTCCAAACATGTTCTTGGAGGCCTGTATCTGATTAGTACTCATTGCAGAAAACTAGTCTGTTCTCGCTCTCCTGTTTGAAAGAAAACACGGCCATTCTTACCAAGAACATATATCAGCTTGGTCCTCCTGCTGGTGTGGTCTACGTTCTCTTCGTAAATGAATAGAAAGTCTTCAGTCTGGTTCAGAACTTGAAAATGATTGTCCCCTTCATCTGTGATTTGGAAGGCAAGATTTCACGACAGCATGTAAATATTTTCCCGTTTTATTTCACAGGAATTATTTGAAAACACTACTATTGACACCGGGCCTAGCGATAATCTCTGTTTTGCCAGTATTCATCCCTATAAGCTAAGAGCTCGAAAGGCAGGAAGAGATACATTTTAAATATCCCACTATAATACGGAAAACAGATCTTCCCGACTTCAAACGGAGTACACCTCCTAAGTCCATATGGTCTTTCCTGTGACTTAACCCCTTGAGGCAGGATGTGCAGATCGCATGGTACGGACCACACATTGCACCCATAATTTTCATTTACTACTACTACTTATATTAAAGTTATCTAAGAAGCAAAGTTAAAATAATATGTTTTGAGCACGTGATTCCTTTCTGTTATAGGACTACTATTTTTTTTTTCTTGTGGTTCGATGAAACCTTAGACATAGGAGCATTCTATCTTCTCTATTAATTCAGATGAAACCAGCGTAAAGTAAAATCACGTAAAATTTGGTTGATTATTATGCAATTGTTTTAATGACTCTGTACTACAAAATTGAAGTAATTGTCATGTCAACCTGAGCCAGATTATTGCAGAAATACATTTCAATATTTAAATAATGACCTCATGTAATTAATGTCGCTTCTCGGCCGAATAACGGAAAAGCCATCTTTGGCTTCAACGACCTTGTTAATTTAAATTATGGTTCGATCAAGCACAACACTTCCTCTCCTTGCTCTAGTTGGGAGCCCGAGGCAGGAAGATTGCAAAGGTTTTTGATGTAGATCTGAACTACAGAGTGAGTTTCAGGTCATTCTGAATACAGAAGATGACACCGTCTCAAAAGGAAACCAGGAAAACATACAATCAAGAAATTTTCAATGTATATAAACTATATGCTGTATATGTCTCATACGTGTGTGTGTGTGTGTGTGTGTGTGTGTGTGCGTGTGTGTGCGTGTGTGTGTGTATAATTAGGAAAATTGCTCTTGGGATCAGCAGTCCCGGCCTTGAACATATAAACCATAGTCGACCTGTCATTTATTTCACTTTGTAAAGGAACTCAGATGATTGAAAGTTTTGATATTTCATAGCAGGGAAAGTTGTTCTGAAATCCATATGTCTATGGGGGACTGAATCAGAGGCACCAATCTGAACACAGCCAATGGTGTTCTTCATAAAGTCACACCGGAAGGACACGCACTTACATTGAACCCTGAACTGGTCATCTCCAATGTAGTTAGCCTGGACTATGATGACAGTACAGTCTCCATTTAGTCTTAAAAGCAAACAAACAATGTTCATTACTTTTTCTCATCATTCAAAGCACATTGAACCGCTCTAAGTCTCCGAATGCATGTGGAACACTAAAATTAGGAATCATAGCGTTATTTCCCCAAGAAAAGAAGTCAGTAACTAACCATATTGCCATCATCGAACTTGCATAGGTTTCGTGAACCTTAGTGATGACTATTCTTTAAGACTGCTGTGGTAAAACAGACTATGTAACCTGGCTGTCAGTGACACTGCGTGTGCATCATAGCATAATACCAGGTCACTAGAAGAATCTCATCTCGTTAGAGTAGCAAAAAGCCACATTTAGAAGGAGGAGGAGGAGGAGGAGGAAGAGGAGGAGGAGGGAGAGGAGGAGGAGGGAGAGGAGGAGGAGGGAGAGGAGGAGGAGGAAGAGTACATGAAGTTGTCAGAAAAAAGTGATGGGGAGATATGGGAGGAGGTGGAGGGGAGGGAGTGGGCGTGGATTTGATCAAACCACCTTATATGCTTATATCCCTGTATGAAATTCTCAATTAAATTTAAAAAAAAAC
>NW_008351192.1:13663-15714 GCF_000622305.1 Nannospalax galili | reverse complement strand
AGGTCAGAAGAGGACATCAGATCCCCTGGAACTGGAGTCACGGACAGTTGGGAGCCACCGTGTGGGTGCTGGGATTCGAACCCGGGTCCTCTGGAGGAGCAGCTGGTGCCCTCGCCTGCTGAGCCGTCTCGCCAGGCCCCTGAGAATCCTGACACTTTGTACATGAAGTTGTCAGAAAAAAGTGATGGGGAGATATGGGAGGAGGTGGAGGGGAGGGAGTGGGCGTGGATTTGATCAAAACACCTTATATGACATTCTCAATAAATTATTTAGAAAACAAGAATCTCTTCTCCATTTTTGAACACACAACTCAGATTTTTCAGTGCTTGGGGGCCCATTCTTGTTACTGTCCTATGAACACCAATGTATTAAATACCGAAGTCAGACACCTTATGTTAAATATCCTCAGTTTTTTGATAACTGAAGATCCACTCCTTCAGGACCACAAGGCAAGTAGATGCAGCTTTTTAAAACAACGCACACAGAGAGAGCATGGAAGGCTGTCTTCATGTAATTCGATTACAAATATTGAATAGAGGCTATTAGAAGGCAAATTTCTCGAGTGCATTAGTTCAATTTCATCTTGCCCATATTGACATTAATGACGTTGGACTACGAGTGTATTTTGCTAACTTAATTTGTATAAGGGGACCATAGTAAACATACTTCAAAAATTGATAATCAGTGCAACGGTCCACATAATAAAATTTTAGAGAAGGAGAATTCCAAGCTCCGCACTTATTCATTCCATTACAAATATTTCTTAAATGTGCCTCTATACCTCTCTATGGTATATTCTTCCAGCGTGAAGACTTGGAAAAGCAATTCTCTGGATAGAAAACTACTCTCACACACGGCAGGATTTTTTTTCCTGTCTATTCTGTGTGTTCACTTGTATGCGTGTGTCAGCAGACGGCAGTACATGGAGATCCACGTTTTGATTTGTGCTAGGTTTCTGCTTTCTCCACACCTGTCCTCGGGTTTTGCAGATTGTTGTGTGAAAGATATTTTTCAGATTACAATTATATTTACTATATTTATTATACAAATAATCTGACGGATGCATCATCTAACCCCAATCCTATACTGAATTTACGTCAATTATATCTGAGAATCCTGACACTTTCTGATGGCGTGCTTTACAAAGATCTTTGTGAACTGAAAAATCTACTGACCAAGGACAGACTTGGATTTTCCACTGAACACTCTATTTTTCTCTTTCTCAAACTGATATCAACATTTTGTGCCATACTCCATGAGACCATCATATGAATTTCTTCCTAAAGCAGTTAAGATGTAAACGGTAGAGAAATGAACCAATCACAGCGAATCTGACCACTAAATACTGTATCATGTTCGATTGACTGACTGATTATGTGAGTGTCCCCAACCCTGCGGTCACTGCTTTTCCTTTGGGGCATCCCCTTTAATTCCATGGAAACTTCCTAATAGTCTGTGGTGAAAGTCAAACAAGGAAGGATAAGTTTCTTCCCTACTTCTTCCCTCTTTGCCTCTCTAAAGGGGACGCACTGCGTGGAAATTGACCGCATCCTCGCAATTACAAAAAACATATGTGAGTGCGGGTGTTTGGGTGGGAGGGGAGAGGGACTGTGGGTGCAGGGGATGGAACTGGAGGACAAGGGCATCCGGGTATAGACGCTTGACGGCATAGGGCTTACCATATATGATAGAACGCATGAGGTCCGTGCAGGGAGAAGTAAGGGGGGGACATGGATGGGGCAGGGGTCAAATTTGATTAAGAATTATTGTATGAAATACACACAACTCAACCAAAATATTTAAAAACTATGTATGTCATGCATGGGGACTCACACTTTTAATTCCAGGTTTATGGAGGAAGAGGCTGGGAGATCTCTTTGAGCTTAAGACCAGTCTGGTCTACATAGCAACTGTCAGACCAGCTGGTGCTTACTGGGAGATGTTGTTAAGAAATTGTACGAAAATACATCTGGGCATGGTGGCACATGCCTGTAGTCTCAGCACTTGGGAGGCAGAGGCAGGCGGATCTCTGTGAGTTCAAGGCCAGCCTG
>NW_008351192.1:10144-13010 GCF_000622305.1 Nannospalax galili | reverse complement strand
TTCTTTTAGGGACGTCCAGGTTGTTTAATTTACCTTGACTCCTGCAATGTTCATTTTGTCTCTTTTTGGCTTTAATTATATGGAATCAACATGGTAAAAAATAAAGTGGGACTAGTAAGATCTAAGACATGTTTTCGACTATGCTGATATTTACCACACCCTCCATGTCACGAATCAAAAGTCCTACTTCTTTGAACTATTTCACTCTGTCAGGCTTTGGATAATCTGGGCAAACGATACTCTCGGAATTTAATTCTAAATCCACAAATAATAGGAAAATGCTCTGGGAACACACTCTTGGAGTCGCCGTGAATCCCCTACGCTGATTAGACATGAAACGAAAATCAAAATCATCACCAGCTCAGGTGGAATCAGAATCCCCAAACAACCAGCGGATGCCCTCTGTACTTTAACTGCTGTTTGAATCAGACAGCAGCTCCTGACTGATGGAAACAGAAATAAACAGCATTTCACACTTATTTTCTTAATATTTCATTTATTATTGTTACTACACGTGTCTAAGTCTATTGCCTGCACGTAGACAGGTGCGTCCGTGCCGTTCAGTTCCCATGGAGGTCAGAGGAGGGCATTGCATTCCCCTGGAGCTGGAGTTATGGACAGTTGTTAGTCGCCGTGGGCGCTGGGAATCGAACCCGGGTCCTCTGCAAGAGCAGCCAGTGCTCTTAACTGCCGAGCCATCTCTCCAGCCCCAGCATTTCACACTTAGGAAGAGAAAAAGCTCAACAGTATCAGGAGGGTTGAATCCTGCTGGGGCTTCGAGACTCAGAAACATGTCCCTGTTGATGATGCAGGTTGGCTGGCAGACTTTGGTGTATAGACAGGATCCAGACCCGTCCTTTGTTTTCACACAGCCGCACACACAGAATCTGTTCACAATGCTTTTGTTTCGTTCCTTTAAATGACTCTAATTTCTTTTCCCCAAATGTTCTTGGATGTGGCTCCATCCCTTGGATTCTGGTCATGGCGTCCCCTGTCACATCAGTAAGGTCAGCTGCCTTTTCCACTGACAGCCCTGATGCCATCAGAGCCTCGGCATCAAGGACTTTCTGTCCACCCGCCCCGTCCATGCTGGGCCCTGTCTGGCTTGGGTTTGCACAATATTGGGTATCGGGTCATCAGTGCTGTACTTCATATATACAACAGGAATATTTTGTCTGGGTGACGGGAGGTAAACTGAGATTCTACAGTTATGACTAAAATCTCAATATTCAAAAGCGAGTCAAGGATTCTGACAATTTTTGGCCTTCGAGATTTCAATATATGAGAAGTGTAGATGGACACCGACTCAAACAGACAAAATCCCAGCACGGAACTCGGGAAATGTGCAACAGGCCCCAACTCTGGCCGAGGAACTATTGGCAACCGGTTATTGCTGGATGAGGGAGAGCTGATCTTCTTTAAGGAACTGACTGTAGGTAGAGTGACTAGACCCCAGTGGGTGAACTCACAGTCACACTGACGGACGTCTGGGTACAAAGGCTTGACCGGATAGCACTTAGAATATACAACAGGACGCGTTGAAGTCAGTGGGGTGGGATATGAGGGGGTTCCACATACGAGAGGAGGACCTAAATAGGATTAAGATCTATTATATTCAATGCACAAAAGTCAATAAAATGTACATAGAGGTAAAAGTATAAATTCACAAACTTGAACACATTATGGAGCACTTTAAGATTCTTCCAATTTTAGTTTCTATTGATGATGAAAGTTACGAGTTCATTATTTTTTTTCTCAATGGACCTGCTGTTCTACAAATGACCTCAGCTACCTCCTTTAAAATTCTGAAGGAATACACATTCGAAAATAAACAACACCCAATACTACATCATAAAACCTAAGAAAGTTCTGATAATGTTTTAGTTTAAATAACGTGATAGATAAATTTATCTTTTAAAGGCACATCACACGGTTCTTGGAGGTATTACTATGAGGCACAGGTAGTTGTTAAAGATAGTCTTCAGTGTTTTCATGGATTACACACTAAGCAAAATGAAAACTAAATGAACAGGAGATATAGTTTGTTGGGATTAGAGAGACAGCTCAGCAGCTAAGAGCCCTTGCCGTTGCTGCAGAGGATCCTGGTTCAGTTACCAGCAGCCACATGGCCTTGGAGGTCAGTCCATGACTCCGATTCCAGTCTCAACGCCCTCTTCTGACCTCCGAGCCCTACATGACACTTGTGCATGTACACACGTAGCAGAAAACACTTATTCGCATGCAATAAAGAATAAAATAAATGTTTAACAGAAAGTTTTATGCTCCAATGTTTTAAGAATGAATTCTGTTTATCAAGGAAGGCATGACTGTTGGTGCACATCTGGATTCATGTATGGACGCTGAGCTTACCCACATAGCCAGGCTCTGTGTAAGATAATACTTCATTCCGAGCAAGCGGGGAGGCTCAGGGTGTGATCTTCTCGCCCTGTGTGCGTGAGGACCCGAGTTCAATCCTCGGCATTCACCCGAAGAGCCAGGCCTTGTGTCGAGCATCTGCTAACCCTAACACTGGAGATGTGCAGACGGACGATCTTACGGGGCAGCCGATGGGACTAATTGATAAGGTGTAGGAGAGAGGAGCTGTATCTTCTCTAAACCAGGGTGAGTGGCTTCTGGGGAATGAGGAAGAACTGATATCTTTCCTTCTGCATAGACATGAGCACACTCTACAAGGTCGCTCATTTGAATAAAAAATAACTTTATCATGGCCCCAACAGCAAATTTACTTAACAATTTCTGAATGCAATTACATATTATCAGAACACACACACACACACACACACACACACACACACACACACAGGCACTTACTATTCAAGGCCAAGGGCAAGGAAGAGCCATGAGG
>NW_008351192.1:9906-10035 GCF_000622305.1 Nannospalax galili | reverse complement strand
CCCCCGTAACTGTATGTACAAACCATTTCTTTCTTGGGCCGGGCATTGTATTCTTAATCCTGAAACTGGGGGAGGACCTTCATACCTCCTGACCACAAGTCCTTTTGCATGTGGATATTTTCAGATGTG